>NC_068987.1:72009069-72015133 GCF_001194135.2 Octopus bimaculoides
CCTTGCGCCTTCGACTACCATTTGTTTCGTAGTTTACAGAATCATTTGGGGGACATAACTTTCGCAAGCCAGGAGGAGGTCGAAACTGACATTTCAGAGTTCTTCGTTTTGAAGCCAAAAGAATTTTACATTGACGGGATTAAAAAGCTTGTAAATAGATGGAAGTAAGTCATAGATAATCAGGGAAAGAACATTAATGATTACATTTCAATTAAATATAACATTTGATCATTTATCTTTTTTATTCAAAATTCGGACAGAACTTATGGGATGACCTGATATATATATATATATATATATATATATATATATATACGCATAAATGGAATCAATTTGTGATTCCCTCTATTGTTACTCAGAGTTTCAGACACATAAGGTATAAGTTTGTTCAACAAGACATGAAACGATGTCTGCAAGACACAAGTGCGCCGATTATTATTGGTCATGTGGAATCAGGTGGTCGAATATATTGGTTTCAGACTTTGGCACAAGGCCAGCATGTTCGGGGAGGGGAGTAAGTCTATTATATCGACCCCAGTGCTCAACTGGTACTTATCTTATCGACCCCGAAAGGACGAAAGGGAAAGTCGACTCCGGCGGAATTTGAACTCAAAATCTAAGGACGGACGAAATGCCGCTGAGTATTTTACCCGGCGTGCTAACGGTTCTGCCAGCTCGCCGTCTTCAGATGGTTGAATATATTGCGGGTTCAAACTACGAATTTTCCCTGTTTAAATACTATGTAAAAGAAATACTACCTTATCCAAGCCAATAGTCGACGTAGACAACTACTCATATTAGAAAAATATTAGCATGTCTAGATATGCAACTATATGCATGAGTATACATGCATAAATAACCATATGAAATCCAAAATTCTGGATCATTCAAAAAATCTAGTACAAAACTTTTCAGTGACAGCAAAGCAATTTAATTTCGCACGAAAGTTTCAAAATTTTTTTAAACCCCAAAAGAGAAATTATTGATGTCATGCTCTATTTTCATGGTTGTCTTATGAACAAGTTTGAAATATTTGAGCGTTCTGTATTTTTTATGAATGCAACAAGATGCTTGTTCCTGATATTGATATAGAAAGGAAATTTTTGAAAATATTTCGTCAGATTCTTAAGTTCACAACTTACAGTGTCTTAATGGTTTCGCTACATAAAATAATTTCCTCTTGATATCGGAATAAAAATACCTTATCTTATATTACCATTTTTTGGACGCCAACTGATATTTGTTAAACTTATTTCATTTGAACCAACTTAAGCCCAATAGAAGTTACAAAACTACCTATTGGAAAAACCACTGGGGAGAAGCCTGTTGGCCAGATAGTGATAGGGTCAGATATTGGTAGTGAAAGCTCACATTTTCCAGTACGGGCGTCAAGCTGTTCAAAAAGCAATGAATGTTGTATTCGTTATGCCAAATTGGCAGACATTTTCAAGGACAATACACGTGCCTAAAAGAATGGAGACAATTGTGACAAATACTATTGATCCATAGCATACTTAAATACTATGCATAAATTGTTCACAGGTTATAAATTATCCATGGTTCTCGAGCATCATTCTGTGTCGCATGTCCTCACTCAAACAATACGTATTGACCAGGAAATGGATAAATGAGTACTTCTCTTGTGTACTCAACAGCAAAACTAAAACCTTAGAGACAGTTGAAGATCTGAATATGTACTTTGTGTGCAGCTGGTCCTTGTAACACAAGTGTAACTAGACTGACATACTTCAATAGGAACTTGAAAAAGCATTTATCCTATCAACCGAAGGTTATGCATGGGCATAGACGTCAAAACCTTGAAAATACCAACAATACTAACAAGAAGAGCCCCTCCTGGACTTGCGATTGATATACAACAGTTCAGGAGCAGGATATATCAGCCAAATACCGACCTAAAAAAGATAGAAAATTCTTCCAAACTTCCATGTTGTGACAGAAAATGTCTACTGTGTCAGATAAGACGTCGAGGATATCACAGCTGTCCAAATATGTCCTTAAAATATTACGTTCCCATGAGACGTGATATTGTTGCCCCTGAAACTGTATTGACTCAGCTTGAGAGGCCTTGTCACTGCGCTAGTGAGCAACTTGAATTTTGCAAAGAACTTAAATGAATCCCAAAGAAAAACATACATACGTAAATACGTACAAAAATACGTACGTACCTACATACATACATACATACATACATACATACACTGACTACCATCTCCATCATATGTAGATAGGAACAAATAAACGTGAAACTCATAGAGCAAACTTCTCTGCTCTTTTTTTAAGTTCCTATTATTTTTTTCCTCTGCACTGACGAGTACTTTGATATTTGCAAATTCTAAAATGAATTTATATCTATGTACGAAACAATTGTATACATGAATAAACTTCTTACAACTTTTTAACATCTATTCTCCTCCATTTTTGACAAATATGATTGGATTTGCAGAACTTCATTCCATAAATTAATCATATAATAATATATATACAGACAGACAGACAGACAGATCGCCTCTACCTAAATCGAAAACAGGGCCTTTGAATGCCGCATCATATTCATTCGGTAACATCTTTTAACCACCAAGTATCGGAGTGCATCCCTTGACCAAGTTTGCATACATGAGGATGATTACATCATAAGACTTGGAAGGCAGCTACTTGAGCAACACTCTTTGTCTGATAATATAGAATACACGCCCAAAGAAGTCCCACAACTCTACCACAATATGTCATCAGATGAAAGGATGAGCCTGTATGAGCAGAAGACTATGAATGGATATGTTACTATAAAGCTCCTAATAGGCGGATTACTACCTCCCACTTTGAAGAGTATGCGTTTGCAATCCAGGAACAGGAAATATCAACCAAGCACCTGATGCACAAAAGGGATAGAGATGCAGGTAAATCTGTAAAATGTGACAACTGATGCAGACTTTGTGTAGTTCACACTGACGATATCACCTACATCATAAGCAGTTGTCCGAAAATGTTATCACGGTGTTATCTACCGATGAAACATGACGTTTTAGCTAGCACACTCTATAATGAAATCCATCGGAAGGATAATCCCGAAGACAAAGAAATAAGAACCAACAGTATGGTAGAAGCCATAGCCACTCATAATAAAAAGGAATACTGGTGGAATGTACCAGTAAAGACCTCAATAAAATGTAATCACAACAGACCTGATATAATGATTTGGGACAGAGAAGAGAAACTGCGGAAATTAGATGCCCAGCGCATGTTAATATAAAGCTGAAGAGAAAAACTATGCTGAACTATTGAAAAATCTGCAGTTACTCTATCCTGATTACAAGTTCAGCTTTATACAAGTTCAGCTGTAATTACTGGGGCCCTGGGATATGTAACACGCTGCCTAAATACCAATCTTGAGAAATTGGGCTTCTCAAGACCAGAAAGAAGAAAGCTAATTCGAAGACCTCAGATCCAATCCATCACTGGAACTGTAAAAATCTGTAAAACTTTCCAGAAGTTTATCATTTAAATATATATGAGCATGTCTAGATATGCAACTATATGCAGGAGAATACATACATAAATCATACAAATCTGCACGTATACATACATACATACATACATACATACATACATACATACATACATACATACATACATACATGCATGCATGCATACAAAAATACCCTGTTGATGTTGTTGAAATTCCAATGAAGAAGCCTTGGATCTAGGTTAGAAACCGGTTTATTTCTCTATTGGCAAGAAATCTTGAAATAAACTGAATAATGACATACATACATACATACATACATACATAGGTGGATTTGGTTATGAACCAATGAAATTGCACAAAAACTTAGAAAGGCTGGATTTCACGAGGAAAGAACAAAAGAAACTGGTGCGGATTCTCCAAATCCAATCTATTTGTGGTATAGTGAAGATTTGTAAGACATTCCAAAAATTGTCTATCTGAAATTCTTATATGAATAGAGCACACACCTGGGTGTTCAACTAACACACCAACTCAACTATATATTTATAAACACCGGGAGCTCTTTTAACTCAAAAAGTCTTGTTGCTTTGTTAGCAACCGGCTTAAACTCTCTTAAGAACTTAAAACTCAAACAAAAATCATACATTAGCGGACACAACAGACGAAATATTAAACAAAGATACACCTCGAACAATCCAACGCTATGCAACAATCAAAGGAGAAACATGTGAATAGGCACAAAATCAACAAATCACAAAATTTCTTAATAGGAGTATGTAGAGCCATAGTGAAGAGCAATTACACGCCATGGGGGGGAGAGCGAACTCCGTATCTCATAGTGAAGACAACCTATCTAAGAAGACTATACTTTGGAAAAAACTGTGAAGCAGAAGATGCGGTGACTGCTCACATATTCATATATATACGGCATGGCTGCGTAGCAGTATGATCAATTGCAAAGAGGAAAGTGGACGCTCTAGAACAACTTCAGAGAAAACAAACCGTTAGCAGTAAACGTTCTGTTATGAATAAAACTGCTTTAAAATGTTGTTGTTGTTGGCACTCCGTCGCTTACGACGTCGAGGGTTCCAGTTGATCCGATCAACGGAACAGCCTGCTCGTGAAATTAACCTGCAATTGGCTGAGCACTCCACGGACACGTGTACCCTTAACGTAGTTCTCGGGGATATTCAGCGTGACACAGTGTGACAAGGCTGACCCTTTGAATTACAAGTACAACAGAAACAGGAAGTAAGAGTGAGAGAAAGCTGTGGTGGAAGAGTACAGCAGGGTTCGCCACCATCCCTTGCCGGAGCCTCGTGGAGTTTTAGATGTTTTCGCTCAATAAACACTCACAATGCCCGGTCTGGGAATCGAAACCGTGATCCTATGACCGCGAGTCTGCTGCCCTAACCACTGGACCATTGCGCCTCCACGCTTCAAAATAATAACTTTAAATAAACACACACACACATATATATGTGTGTGTGCGCACACACACACATGTCTGGCTGGTGTTGTTATAAATTTGTCTTATTTATTTAAACCTGAGGTTTTGCTCTTATATGTTTTTTTTTCATTGACTGTAATCCTTGTTTCTGTCTTTTGTGGTCGTTTATTGTTCGTAATCAAAGTTTCACGCTGATCAGGATATTGTTATTTAACCCGAGCAGTTGTTATTCACATAATGTAAAAACAAAAAGAAAACAAATGCAGAACAATTGGACGTCTGCAAGAGTATTGTGTAAACAAAGTGACCTAAAGCCATATGATTGGAATTATTATTTTACTGTTCGTTGCCAGTTATCAACGTTCTTCGACTCTTTCTTCTGTCTATAATTCAGTTTTCGTGGGCGCGTGTTTGTGCGTATGCTTGGGTATGTGTTGTGTGTGTCTCTACGAATATACGTGTACATTTGTGAGCACACAAACGCCTACACATAAATACGCACATGCACATATATAAGTATGTTTGTATGTATGTGTGTGTGTATATATATATATATATATATATATATACAATGTTTTTGTGTGTGTAAGCATATATCTGTGCTTGTATTTATCTAGTTATACGATATGCATGTATACACACATATATATATATATATATATGTGTGTGTGTGTGTGTGTGTGTGTGTGTGTGTGTGTGTGTGTGTGTGTGTGTACACGTATATATATATATATATAGATATAGATAGATAGATAGATAGATAGATAGATAGATAGATAGATATAGATATGTATGCATATATATATACATATATATACATGCACATAAAGGGAGTGTGTGTGAGAGAGAGAGAGAATTGCAAATATATATTTATGTATGTATGTATGTATGTATGTATGTATGTATGTATACATTTGCATTCTGGCTAACAGAAAATAACCCAAGTCAGTTTTCTGCATACTAAACATAGCATCGTGAGTCGAAACATTTCGAACGACTGAAATTAACCAACACAAAATTAGATCAGAGGAATCTTTTGTCTCTACTACTTATTTGGAAAATCATACTATACTACATACATGTGATCCCATATATATATATATATATATATATATATATATATATATATA
>NC_068987.1:72016540-72018111 GCF_001194135.2 Octopus bimaculoides
CCCCCCCCCCCACACACACACGTGTATCTGTATGTGCATACACATACATAACGCTTAAAGACCTTACCTGTTTCTAATTTTCCATATTCATTTCCGGTCCTTTCAACTATTTTGTTTGTTTCTTTCACTTTCATTTTTCACATATACATACATGCATACACACTTTACTTTCATCCTGCGTACGTTTTGCATTTTACTCTTTCGCATCCTCTTCTCCAACTCACCGTCCTCTAAAACCTGTTTCGAAAGGACACTATTCCTAACTTTCTATCATGTTTTGTTTTCTGTACATTTTACATAATTTCACCCTTGCTTCCTGCTGGTTTAAATGTCAATCTTCCCTGTTGTTTTCACATTAACACTTTAGTATTTAGGTATTAAGTGTTTGTTTGCATCGTGCTTTGATAATGTTATCGTAAAAACGTACACACACATGCGTATCTTTTGTGCGCATGTATTGGAGCAATATGTAATATAAATGTGCTTGCGATTTGTTTGTTATCGTTTTGATTCTGCAGTGTGTGTGTGTTTGTGTTAGTGTCCAAGAAATACGGTAAAGTGGCATATTCAGTAAAATGTTGGTCACAATACCGAGCGATATTTATGCTGAGTTCCGAGGATAACTTTGCTTTTAAGCCTTCCTATGAAATCTCTCGAGGAGTTAGGAGATAGGTGTGAATGATGTTCAGGTTCAACATTCTTCGGTCGATGTTTGCTGGAAAAAACAGGCGTAGAAAGAAAATTTCCTGCGGGTTGTGCCTGTAGTCCTAAGAAAAAGAGGTTTAGTTCTTGGAAATGAAACTGCATGTGATTAATAAGAGGAAGAAAGACCGTGGAGGATGGGTGAGTCTAGATGGAGAATGTATGCATCAAGTTCAATTAGATGAGTAGAACCAGTTGTAGTGGCGATAAGAAATGCAAATAGAAGTTCTTATAGACTGTTTCTACTAAAACAGATCAGATTCGGTTCTTTTTCAGCTACACTATTAATGACGTCAAGAAATGGTGTAAACGTGAAGCAGTCTCAAGACAGAGAAAGTAATGACTCAATATGAACCAAAAGCAATCAATATAGTCAGACCTGTTCATTTCTCCAAATAAAATCCTAGAACTAGCAAAACCATTAACTTTATCTTCATACAACATTTTAATGGTGTATAATAATAATAATAATAGGCTGAGAAGCTCAGGAGTCAAAGCAGAGACTGAAGGATTTTTAATTGCTGCACAAGACCAAAGCCTCCCCACCAGAAATTACCAAAAACACATAATGAAAAGAAATATAACAAGTAACTGTAGAATATGTGGAGATCGACAAGAAACAATAAATCATATTATCTCTGGCTGCCCAGTCCTGGCTAAGAAGGAATATATTCACAGACACGACAGAGCTGGGACCTATATACACTGGAAGCTATGCCAACATTATGGAATAGCAACAGAAAAAAGATGGTATAAACACACGCCAGAAAAGGTCACAGAAAACGAGAAAGCAACCATACTCTGGGATATGCCAATACACACAGATAGAGAAATTAAGGCAAATAGACCAGATATAGTTGTCAAAGATC
>NC_068987.1:72018455-72020179 GCF_001194135.2 Octopus bimaculoides
TTAGGTATAATAAAAAAAATATTCAGACAAATACATAACAAAAACACCAGGACTTACAAATATATATAACATACAGAAAATTGCACTACTGGGTACTGCACACATTCTACGCAAAACACTTTCAATACAGTAAACATAAGAGCACCACAGCAAACCACAGCACATACCCAAGGCGCACAGAGCTGCGCTCGGTAGTGAAGTGAAAGCACGTTATAAAAATAAAACTACTGAATAATGATAATAATAATAATAATAATAATAATAATAATAATAATAATAATGCCTTGATGCAGTACCAGGCAGTGGCTCCCATGGCTTCTGATCTAAACTGATTGGAAGAGTTATTTTGTACATTGTTTTGTCTTAGTATAAAAGGTGGGCTACACCAAATATTCTGCTCAATACCACAGATTTGCTTGTCAGTTGTTTGACCTTAACCAGTTGAGCATGTTCCTTGATGGCTGACGATATGAGCATCTCTGATCACGAGCGGAAGTAGTGGGGAAGTATCATAGCAATGTGTTGAGAGAAATTCTTTGGGATTTGGACAATTCACCTTTGAAAACGTAGGTGTTTCGTTCAACATCCTTAGACAACTCTTATCCAAGGACCTTTTGTGCGGGATGCGCTACTTGACATGAAAAAAAAATTCTAACTGGACCCCCACCTGCAAGGTCATGCGCTGTTTATTTTGATATGAGATCACCATGTCGCGTACATACGGTTGTGATGCATATGCCTTGTGTACCCTTATCAGACGGGTAGTCATGATAGGTATACTGGGCTTCGTATATTTTACTCCAGTGTCATTTTGATGTCATGCACGGCTCTCTCACTCAATAATAATAGTAATAACAATAATAATAATAATAATAATAATAATAATAATAATAATAATAATAATAATAATAATAACAATGGATTAAGCTAGACAAAGCAAAATCCCAACACTGAATGAGGAGCTCAGGACTCAAAGCAGAGGCTGAAGGATTTTTAATTGCTCCAGAAGATCAAAGCCTTCCCATCAGAGATCACCAAAGCACGTAATGAGAAGAAATACAAATAACTGCAGAATATGTGGTGATGGAGAAGAAACAATAAATCATATTGTCTTTGGTTGCCCAGTCCTGGCTAAGAAGGAATATATTCACAGACACGACAGAGCTGGGACCTATATATACTGGAAGTTATGCCAACACTTTGAAATGACAACAGAAAAAGATGGTATAGGTACATGCCACAAAAGGTCATAGAAAATGAGAAAGCAACCATACTCTGGGATATGTCAATACACACAGACAGAGAAATTAAGACCAATAAGCCAGATATAGTTGTCAGAGATCATTAAGAAAAAATGCTTTCTAATAAATGTATCAATACCAGCAGATGACAACGTTTCCCTAAAAGAAATGGAAAAACTTTCAAAATACAAAGACCTGGAAATAGAGGTAACTCGAATGTGGAATCTAAAAACAGAAACAATTCCTATCATAGTAGGTGCCTTAGGTATAATAAAAAAAATATTCAGACAAATACAAAACAAAAACACCAGGACTTACAAATATATATAACATACAGAAAATTGCACTACTAGGCACTGCACACATCCTACGCAAAACACTTTCAATACAGTAACCATAAGAGCATCACAGCAAACCACAGCACATACCCAAGGCGCACAGAGCTGCGCTCGGTAGTGAAGTGAAAGCACGTTATAAAAATAA
>NC_068987.1:72020354-72022101 GCF_001194135.2 Octopus bimaculoides
AGAAGAAGAAGAAGAAGAAGAAGAAGAAGAAGAAGGAAGAGGAGGAGGAGGAGGAGGAGAAGAAGAAGAAGAAGAAGAAGAAGAAGAAGAAGAAGAAGAAGAAGAAGAAGAAGAAGAAGAGCAACAACAACAACAACAACAACAACAAACAAAGACAACGATGACTCAACAATAACAATAAGCAGAGTGTTGTTTCTGAAGAGAGTGGGTGAGGATTAAATTTAGAAAACATCATTATCAATAACTAAATTCTATTTTTGATACGTAAATAATTTAAAATATCTATTCACTATAGTAAAATTTACAGAACATCAAGAAAAGCAAAAGCTTTATATAAATGTATATGTGTATATGTGTGTGTGTGTGTGTGTGTGTGTATATATATATATATATATATACGTGCATACATACATACATATATATTTCAGGTTATAGTAACCTATTACAGTACACATTTTACTATTTATGAAAAAATAATGCTTCTTCTTCTATTCTTTCATTTATTTATTCACAATGACAAAACATGAAGAAACGTAAAGAAATATTACCGAAATTGTTGGAATCTAAATCCAAGAGTCCACGAATAATGCTGATAGCTTCCTATTGGTAGTATCGCCCAGGATACGATGCTCGTCTATTATATGTAGCCTTTATTTTTAACAGCGGATGAAATTGATGTTACAATATTGGGGCAGAATTGACTATGTAATTAAGTAGTGTTTCACAACTGCGTTATTTGGATTTGATCCCATTGTCCGAATACCTTGGCAAATGTTTTCGACATTAGCCCCGAGTTGAGAGAAAAGCTTCTGGGGTGAATATTTTGGTATACGGAAACTGTGGATTCCCGTATTTCTTGAAGATGAAGCGTGAAAGATTTGCAGCGATATACATGTAGAATATCCTGGACTGTCTAGCTGCCAACTTTGGAACAGAAGACTATGCCAACCACCGAAAAAGATTGTGTGGACATACTCCAGAAAAGGTTTCAAGAAATGACAAAACAAACATACGCTGGGATATGCCTCTGTATACATTGGTAGAGAGATCAAGGCTAAAATGCCAGATATAGGTGTCAGCGACCACTAAGAAGAAATGCTTTTTAATCGATATAAGAATCCCAACAGATGACAATGTAGCTCTAAAGGAAACGGAGAAAGTCTCGAAATAGGAAGATCTAAAAATAGATAACTCCAGTTGGTATAGCTTCCAGTTCCAAGTTTCACTGCATAGTGAAACTGTATAGTACCAGGGCTGTAACACCTTGGCTTTCAACGGTCCACAACTGTTCAACATTCTGCCAAACAACCTCATAGATTTGCAGTGTTTAGATGTGGAGGTCTTCAAAAAGCGTCTTGACAAATTTTTATCCGATTTGGACCACCAAGACTTGCAGTTAAATTCTGATCTTTGTGGATCGTAAGATGTCTTTTGAGACCATCGATTGGATCGATTTGTTCGACTAAACACTCGAATACAGTGCTCCAGCATCGCCACAAACGAATAACTGAAGCATGTTGAAAAATATTATTTACATATAAAATGTTTCGATTTTCAGAGTTGGAAAAAAAAATTATTTGACGTATTATTTGTATTACGAGCATGTGAGGTTGTGTGGTAAGAATTTTGCTTCTCATGCAAATGTTTCCGGTATCAATGGTCTCCCAATGTGTTCAATGGTCCGTCACTAAGTTCAATGGTCCCCCAAAAGTTCAATGGTCACTCACTGCGTTCAACGGACCCCAAA
>NC_068987.1:72022877-72024186 GCF_001194135.2 Octopus bimaculoides
CATTGAATGCAGTGAGGGATCATTGAACGCATTGGGGGACCATTGAACGCAGTGAGGGACCATTGAACTTTTGGGGGACTATTGAACGCATCGGGGGACCATTGAACGCAGTGGGGGACCATTGAACGCAGTGGGGGACAATTGAACTATAAGCCTTGAACAAATCACAGCCTTGTGAGTGGGTAAATAATATTTTTCAACATGTTTCAGTTATTCGTTTGTGGCGATGCTGGAGCACTGCATTCGAGTGTTTAGTCGAACAAATCGATCCAATCGCTTCTTTTTATACTTGTAAATTATTCCGTGACGAATCGCGAAGTTACGGGTCATAAACAAAGCAACACCACTTGCGAAGAAATGGTGGGGCACAAACACAATCACACATACACTGAAACATATATATACTCACACACATATGTGTGTGTATATATTCGATGGGCTTCTTCCAGTTTCAATGGTCCCTCACTGCGTTCAATGGTCCCCAAAAGTTCAATGGTCCTTCACTGGGTTCAATGCTCTACCACTGCATTCAATGGTCCCTCACTACGTTCAATGGGCCTCCACTGCGTATGGTAACAAACTTCCTTTTCGACCACAGTACTTCAGGTTCAATCTCAAAGAATGAAAATCTGGGAAATTGTCTTTCAACGCAGTGGGGAACCATTGAACGCAGTGGGGGACCCTTGAACGCAGTGAGGGACCATTGAACGCAGTGGTGGACAATTGAACGCAGGAGGAGCATGAGGGACAGAGGAGCGAAAGAGAGAGAGATAGAAAGAGTGAGAGAGAAGAGCGAGAGAGAGAGGAACGACAGATAGAGAAGAGCGAGAGAGAGTGGTCCACAACTGCGTTCAATGGTCCACCACTGCGTTCAATGGTCCCTCACTGCGTATGGTAACAAACGTTCTTTTCGACAACACTACTTCAGGTTCAATCTCAATGAATGGAACCTTGGGAAATTATCTTTGAATGCAGTGAGTCACCATTGAACTGTTGGGGACCATTGAATCCAATGAGGGACCACTGAGGAGGAACAGAGAGAGAAGAGCGAGAGAAATATCGGAGCGAGAGCGAGAGAGAGTGAGAAAGAGAAAGAGAGAGGGAGATAGAAAGAGTGAGAGAGAGGACCGAGAGAGAGGAGCGAGAGAGAGGAGCGAAAGATAGAGAAGGGCGAGAGACAGTGGTCCACAACTGCGTTCAATGATCCACCATTGCGTTCAATGGTCCCTCACTGTGTATGGTAACAAACGTCCTTTTCGACCACACTACTTCAGGTTCAATCTCAATGAATGGAACTTTGGGAAATTAT
>NC_068987.1:72024196-72024751 GCF_001194135.2 Octopus bimaculoides
TCGACCACACTACTTCAGGTTCAATCTCAATGAATGGAACTTTGGGAAATTATCTTTGAACGCAGTGGGGGACCATTGGACGCAGTGAGTGACCATTGAACTGTTGGGGACCATTGAACCTAGTGAGGGACCACTGAACTTTTTGGGCAGTTGTACGCAGTGAAGGACCACTGAAATTTTTGTACCGTTGAACGCAGTGAGGGACCACCAAAAAGAACAGTGGTCCCGGACTGGGGACCAGTGAATGCAGTGAGGGACCACCAAAAACAACAGTGGTCCCGCACTCCGTTCAACGGTCCCAAAAAGTGGGGGACCATCGAACGTAGTGAGGGACTATTGAACTTTTGGGGACCATTGAACCCAGTGAGAGACCACTGATCTTTTTTACAATTGAACGCAGTGAGGGACCTCTGAACTTATCGGGACCGTTGAACGCAGTGAGGGACCACAAAAAATAACAGTGGTCCCGCACTGGGGCCCACTGAACGCAGTGAGGGAGCACCAAAAAGAACAGTGGTACCGCACTGCGTTCAACGGTCCCAAAAAGATCAGTGT
>NC_068987.1:72024761-72026296 GCF_001194135.2 Octopus bimaculoides
GTCCCAAAAAGATCAGTGGTCCCTCACTGGATTCAATGGACCCCAAAAGTTCAATGGTCACTCACTGCGTTCAATGGTCCCCCACTGCGTATGGTAATAAATTTCCATTGCGACCTCACTACTTCAGGTTCAATCTCAATGAATGGATCTTTGGGAAATTACCTTTGAACGCTGAACGCAGTGAGGGACCACCAAAAAGAAAAGCGGTCCCGCACTCCGTTCAACGGTCCCAAAAAATGGGGACCATCGACGTAGTGAGGGACTATTGAACTTTTGGAGACCATTGAACCCAGTGAGGGACCACTGAACTTTTTGGGACCGTTGAACGCAGTGAGGGACCACTGATCTTTTTTACCGTTGAACGCAGTGAGGGACCTCTGAACTTATCGGGACCTCTGAACTTATCGGCACCGTTGAACGCAGTGAGGGACCACCAAAAAGAACAGTGGTACCGCACTGCGTTCAACGGTCCCAAAAAGATCAGTGTTCCATCAAAGGATTCAAAGGACCCCAACAGTTCAATGGTCCCCCACTGCGTATGGTAATAAACTTCCTTTGCGACCACACTACTTCAGATTCAATCTCAATGAATGGATCTTTGGAAAATTACCTTTGAACGCAGTGGGAGACCATTGGACGCAGTGAGGGACCATTGAACGCAGTGGAGACCATTGAACGCAGTGAGAGAGGGAGAGAATAGAGAGATAGTAGGAGAGGAGCGAGAGAGATGGAGGAGGAAGAGAGAGAGAATAGCGAGAGAAATATCGGTGCGAGAGCGTGAGTGAGAGAGAATGAGAGAGAGAAGGAGAGAGAGATAGAAAGAGTGAGAGAGAAGAGCGAAAGGGAGGAGCGAGAGAGAGGAGCGAGAGAGAGGAGAGAAAGAGACAGAAGAGCGAGAGAGAGTGGTCCACAACTGCATTCAATGGTCCCTCACTGCGTATGGTAACAAACGTCCTTTTCGTCCACACTACATCAGGTTCAATCTGAATGAATGGATCTTTGGGAAATTATCTTTGAACGCAGTGGGGGACCATTGAACGCAGTGAGGGACCATTGAACACAGTGGAGACCATTGAACGCAGTGAGGGACGATTGAACGCAGTGAGGGACGATTGAACGCAGTGGCGGATCATTGAACTTGTGGGGGGCCATTGAAGACAATTTCCCAAAGTTCCATTCATTGAGATTGAACTTGAAGTAATGTGGTCGTAATGGAAATTTGTTACCATACGCAGTGAGGGAAAATTGAACGCAGTGGTAGACCATTGAACGCAGGAGGATCAAGAGGGACAGAGGAGCGAAAGAGAGAGACGGGCGAGAGAGCGAGAGAATAGCGAGATAGTGAGAGAGGAGCGAGAGAGATAGAGGAGGAAGAGATAGAGAAGAGCGAGAGAAATATCGGAGCGAGAGAGAGAGAGAGTGAGAAAGAGAAAGAGAGAGAGAGATAGAAAGAGCGAGACAGGGGACCGAGAGAGAGGAGCGAGAGAGAGGAGCGAGAGAGAGGAGCGAGAGAGAGGAGCGAGAGAGAGGAGCGA
>NC_068987.1:72026762-72029875 GCF_001194135.2 Octopus bimaculoides
ACTTTTGGGGACCATTGAACCCAGTGAGGGACCACTGAACGTTTTGGGACCGTTGAACGCAGTGAGGGACCACTGATCTTTTTTACCGTTGAACGCAGTGAGGGACCTCTGAACTTATCGGGAACGTTGAACGCAGTGAGGGACCACCAAAAAGAACAGTGGTCCCGCACTGGGGCGCATTGAAGGCAGTGAGGGAACACCACGAAGAACAGTGGTCCCGCACTGCGTTCAACGGTCCCAAAAAGATCAGTGGTCCCTCATTGGATACAATGGACGCCAAAAGTTCAATGGTCACTCACTGCGTTCAATGGTCCCCCACTGCGTATGGTAATAAATTTCCTTTTCGACAACACTACATCAGGTTCAATCGCAATGAATGGATCTTTGGGAAATTACCTTTCAACGCAGTGGGGGACCATTGAAAGCAGTGAGGGACCACCCAAAAGAACAGTGGTCCCGCACTCCGTTCAACGCAGTGGGAGACCATTGAACGCAGTCAGGGACCATTGAACGCAGTGGAGACCATTGAACGCAGTCAGGGACGATTGAACGCAGTGGCGGATCGTTGAACTTGTGGGGGGCCATTGAAGACAATTTCCCAAAGTTCCATTCATTGAGATTGAACTTGAAGTCGTGTGGTCGAAATGGAAATGTGTTACCATACGCAGTGAGGGAACATTGAACGCAGTGGTGAACCATTGAACGCAGGAGGAGCAAGAGGGACAGAGGAGCGAAAGAGAGAGAGGGGCGAGAGAGCGAGAGACTAGCGATATAGTGAGAGAGGAGCGAGAGAGATAGAGGAGAAAGAGAAAGAGAAGAGCGAGAGAAACATCGTAGCGAGAGCGAGAGAGGGAGTGTGAGAAGGAGAAAGAGAGAGATAGAAAGAGTGAGAGAGAAGAGCGAGAAAGAGGACCGAGAGAGAGGAGCGAATGATAGAGAAGGGCGAGAGACAATGGTCCACAACTGCGTTCAATGATCCACCATTGCGTTCAATGGTCCTCACTGTGTATGGGAACAAACGTCCTTTTCGACCACACTACTTCAGGTTCAATCTCAGTGAATGGAACTTTGGGAAATTATCTTTGAACGCAATGGGGTCCAGTGAGTGACCATTGAACTGTTGGAGACCACTGAACCTAGTGACGGACCACTGAACGTTTTGGGCAGTTGTACGCAGTGAAAGACCACTGAAATTTTTGTACCGTTGAACGCAGTGAGGGACCACCAAAAAGAACAGTGGTCCCGTACTGGGGCCCATTGAACGCAGTGAGGGAGCACCAAAAAGAACAGTAGTCCCGCACTGCGTTCAACGGTCCCCAAAAGATCAGTGGTCTCTCACTGGATTCAATGGACCCCAAAAGTTCAATGGTCACTCACTGCGTTCAATGGTCCCCCACTTCGTATGGTAATAAACTTCCTTTGCGACCACACTATTTCAGGTTCAATCTCAATGAATGGATCTTTCGGAAATTACCTTTCAACGCAGTGGGGGACCATTGAACGCAGTGAGGGACCACCAAAAAGAACAGTGGTCCCGCACTCCGTTCAACGGTCCCAAAAAGTGGGGGACCATCGAACGTAGTGAGGGACTATTGAACTTTTGGGGACCATTGAACCCAGTGAGGGACCACTGAACTTTTGGGGACCGTTGAACGCAGTGAGGGACCACTGATCATTTTTTACCTTCTCGGTGCGAGAGCGTGAGTGAGAGAGAGTGAGAGAGAGAAGGAGAGAGAGATAGAAAGAAAGACAGAGAAGAGCGAGAGAGAGGAGCGAGACAGAGAGAAGAGCAAGACAGAGTGGTCCACAACTGCGTTCAATGGTCCCTCACTGCGTATGGTAACAAACGTCCTTTTCGACCACACTACATGAATGGATCTTTGGGAAATTATCTTTGAACGCAGTGAGGGACCATTGAACGCAGTCAGGGACCATTGAACGCAGTGGAGACCATTGAACGCAGTGAGGGAAAATTGAACGCAGTGGCGTATCATTGAACTTGTGGGGGGCCATTGAAGACAATTTCCCAAAGTTCCATTCATTGAGATTGAACTTGAAGTAGTGTGGTCTAAATGGAAATTTGTTACCATACGCAGTGAGGGAACATTGAACGCAGTGGTGGAACATTGAACGCATGAGGAGCAAAAGGGACAGAGGAGCGAAAGAGCGAGAGGGGCGAGAGAGCGAGAGAATAGCGAGATAGTGAGAGAGGAGCGAGAGAGATAGAGGAGGAAGAGAGAGAGAAGAGCGAGAGAAATATCAGAGCGAGAGAAAAATCGGAACGAGAGCGAGAGAGAGAGTGAGAAAGGGAAAGAGAGAGAGAGATAGAAAGAGTGAGAGAGAAGAGCGAGAGGGAGGACCGAGAGAGAGGAGCGAAAGATAGAGAAGGGCGAGAGACAGTGGTCCACAACTGCGTTCAATGGTCCCTCACAGTGTATGGTAACAAACGTCCTTTTCGACCACACTACTTCAGATTCAATGTCAATGAATGGAACTTTGGGAAATTATCTTTGAACGCAGTGGGGGACCATTGGACGCAGTGAGTGACCATTTAACTGAAGGGGACCATTGAACCTAGTGAGGGACCACTGAACTTTTGGGGCAGTTGTACGCAGTGAAGGACCACTGAAATTTCTGTACCGTTGAACGCAGTGAGGGACCACCTAAAAGGACAGTGGTCCCGCACTGGGGACCAGTGAACGCAGTGAGGGATAACCAAAAAGAACAGTGGTCCCGCACTCCGTTCAACGGTCCCAAAAACTGGGGACCATCGAACGTAGTGAGGGACTATTGAACTTTTGGGGACCATTGAAACCAGTGAGGGACCACTGAACTTTTTGGGAACGTTGAACGCAGTGAGGGACCACAAAATAGAACAGTGGTCCCGCACTGGAAGCCCATTGAACGCAGTGAGGGAGCACAAAATGAACAGTGGACCCGCACTAAGTTCAACGGTCCCAAAAATATCAGTGGTCCCTCACTGGATTCAATGGACCCCAAGAGTTCAATGGTCACTCACTGCGTTCAATGGTCCCCCACAGCGTATGGTAATAAACTTCCTATGCGACCACACTACTTCAGGTTCAATCTCAATGAATGGATCTTTGGGAAAT
>NC_068987.1:72030909-72031984 GCF_001194135.2 Octopus bimaculoides
TCTCACTCTCTCTCTCTCACTCTCTCTCTCTCGCTCTCGCTCCGATATTTCCCTCGCTCTCCTCTCTCTCTCTTCCTCCTCTATCTCCCTTCGTCCTCTATCTCTCTCGCTCCTCTCTCACTATCTCGCTATTCTCTCGCTCTCTCGCCCCTCTCTCACTTTCGCTCCTCTGTCCCTCCTGCTCCTCCTGCGTTCACTGGTCCACCACTGCGTTCAATGGTCTCCACTGCATCCAATGGTCCCTCACTGCGTACAATGGTCCCACACTGCGTTCAAAGATAATTTCCCAAAGATCCAGTCATTGAGATTGAACCTGATGTAGTGTGGTCGAAAAGGACGTTTGTTAACATACGCAGTGAGGAATCATTGAACATAGTGGTGGACCATTGAACGCAGTTGTGGACCATTGAACGCAGTTGTGGACCACTCTCTCTCGCTCTTCTCTCTCTTTCGCTCCTCTCTCTCGCTCCTCTCTCTCTCCTCCCTCTCGCTCTTCTCTCTCACGCTTTCTATCTCTCTCTCCTTCTCTCTCACTCTCTCTCACTCACGCCCTCGCACCGATATTTCTCTCGCTCTTCTCTCTCTCTTCCTCCTCTATCTCTCTCGGTCCTCTCTTACTATCTCGCTATTCTCTCCCTCTCTCACATCGTTCAATGGTCTCCACTGCGTTCAATGGTCCCTCACTGCGTTCAATGGTTCCCCACTGCGTTCAAAGGTAATTTCCCAAAGATCCATTCATTGAGATTGAACCTGAAGTAGTGTGGTCGCAAAGGAAGTTTGTTACCATACGCAGTTGGGGACCATTGAACGCAATGACTGACCATTGAACTTTTGGGGTCCATTGAATCCAGTGAGGGAACCCTGATCTTTTGGGGACCGTTGAACGCAGTGCGGGACCACTGTTTTTTTGGTGCTCCCTCACTGCGTTCAATGGGCCAAAGTGCGGGACCACTGTTCTTTTTGGTGGTCCCTCACTGCGTTCAACGGTCCCGATAAGTTCAGAGGTCCCTCACTGTGTTCAACGGTAAAAAAGATCAGTGGTCCCTCACTACGTTCAACGGTTCCAAAAAGTTCA
>NC_068987.1:72032619-72033676 GCF_001194135.2 Octopus bimaculoides
AGTTCAGTGGTCCCTCACTGGGTTCAATGGTCTCCAAAAGTTCAATAGTCCTTCACTACGTTCGATGGTCCCCCATTTTTTGGGACCGTTGAACGGAGTGCAGGACCACTGTTCTTTTTGGTGGTCCCTCACTGCGTTCACTGGTCCCCAGTCCGGGACCACTGTTCTTTTTGGTGGTCCCTCACTGCGTTCACTGGACCCCAGTGCGGGACCACTGTTCTTTCTGGTGCTCCCTCACTGCGTTCAATGGGCCCAGTGCGGGACCACTGTTCTTTTTGGTGGTCCCTCACTGCGTTTAACGGTCCCGATAAGTTCAGAGGTCCCTGACTGCGTTCAACGGTAAAGAAAGATCAGTGGTCCCTCACTTCGTTCAACAGTCCCAAAAAGTTCAGTGGTCCCTCACTGGGTTCAATGGTCCCCAAAAGTTCAATAGTCCCTCACTACGTTCGATGGTCCCCCATTTTTTGGGACCGTTGAACGGAGTGCGGAACCACTGTTCTTTTTGGTGGTCCCTCACTGCGTTCAATGGGCCCCAGTGCGGGACCACTGTTCTTTTTGGTGGTCCCTCACTGCGTTCACTGGTCCCCAGTGCGGGACCAGTGTTCGTTTTGGTGGTCCCTCACTGCGTACACTGGTCCCCAGTCCGGGACCACTGTTCTTTTTGGTGGTCCCTCACTGCGTTCATTGGACCCCAGTGCGGGACCACTTTTCTTTTTGGTGGTCACTCACTGCGTTCACTGGTCCCCAGTCCGGTACCATTGTTCTTTTTGGTGGTCCCTCATTGCGTTCACTGGTCCCCAGTGCGGGACCACTGTTCTTTTTGGTGGTCCCTCACTGCGTTCAATGGTCCCCCACTGCGTTCAAATGTAATTTCCCAAAGATCCATTCATTGAGATTGATCCTGAAGTACTGTGGTCGCAAAGGAAGTTTATTAACATTCGCATTTGGGGAGCATTGAACGCAGTGAGTGAACACTGATCTTTTGGTGACCGTTGAACGCAGTCCGGTACCACTGTTCTTTTTGGTGGTCCCTCACTGCGTTCACTGGTCCCCAGTG
>NC_068987.1:72033776-72034185 GCF_001194135.2 Octopus bimaculoides
TTGGTGGTCCCTCACTGCGTTCACTGTTCCCCAGTCCGGGACCACTGTTCATTTTGGTGGTCCCTCACTGCGTTCACTGGTCCCCAGTGTAGGACCACTGTCCTTTTTGGTGGTCCCTCACTGTGTACAGTGGTCCCCAGTGCGGGACCACAGTTCTTTTTGGTGGTCCCTCATTTCGTTCACTGGTCCCCAGTGCGGGACCACTGTTCTTTTTGGTGGTCCCTCACTTCGTTCACTGGTCCCCAGTCCTGGACCACGGTTCTTTTTGGTGGTCCCTCACTGCGTTCACTGGTCCCCAGTCCGGGACCACTGTTCTTTTTGATGGTCCCTCACTGCGTTCACTGCTCCCCAGTGCGGGACCACTGTTCTTTTTGGTGGTCCCTCACTGCGTTCACTGGTCCCCAGTCCG
>NC_068987.1:72034877-72035967 GCF_001194135.2 Octopus bimaculoides
TGTACAGTGGTCCCCAGTGCGGGACCACAGTTCTTTTTGGTGGTCCCTCATTTCGTTCACTGGTCCCCAGTGCGGGACCACTGTTCTTTTTGGTGGTCCCTCACTTCGTTCACTGGTCCCCAGTCCGGGACCACTGTTCTTTTTGGTGGTCCCTCACTGCGTTCACTGGTCCCCAATCCGGGACCACTGTTCTTTTTGGTGGTCCCTCACTGCGTACAGTGGTCCCCAGTGCGGGACCACTGTTCTTTTTGGTGGTCCCTCACTGCGTTCAA
Organism: Octopus bimaculoides; assembly: GCF_001194135.2. Taxonomy (NCBI): domain Eukaryota; kingdom Metazoa; phylum Mollusca; class Cephalopoda; order Octopoda; family Octopodidae; genus Octopus; species Octopus bimaculoides. Next base: position 72,035,150 of record NC_068987.1, read on the forward strand.
CGGTAAAGAAAGATCAGTGGTCCCTCACTGCGTTCAACGGTCCCAAAAAGTTCAGTGGTCCCTCACTGGGTTCAATGGTCGCTAAACGTTCAATTGTCCTCCCCACTTTTTGGGACCGTTGAACGGAGTGCGGGACCAATGTTCTTTTTGGTGGTCCCTCACTGCGTTCAACGGTAACGAAAGATCAGTGGTCCCTCATTGCGTTCAACGGTCCCAAAAAGTTCAGTGGTCCGTCACTTGGTTCAATGGTCCCCAAACGTTCAATAGTCCTCCCCACTTTTTGGGACCGTTGAACGGAGTGCTGGACCACTGTTCTTTTAGGTGGTCCCTCACTTCGTTCACTGGTCCCCAGTCCGGGACCACTGTTCTTTTTGGTGGTCCCTCACTGCCTTCAATGGGCCCCTGTGCGGGACCACTGTTCTTTTTGTTGGTCCCTCACTGCGTCCACTGGTCCCCAGTCCGGGACCACTGTTCTTTATGGTGGTCCCTCACTGCGTTCAGTTGTCCCCAGTGCGGGACCACTGTTCTTTCCGGTGCTCCCTCACTGCGTTCAATGGTCCCCAAATGTTCAGTGGTCCCTCACTGGGTTCAATGGTCTCCAAAAGTTCAATAGTCCTTCACTATGTTCGATGGTCCCCCACTTTTTTGGGGCCATTGAACGGAGTGTGGGACCACTGTTCTTTTTCGTGGTCCCTCACTGCGTTCACTGGTCCCTAGTGCGGGACCACTGTTCTTTCCGGTGCTCCCTCACTGCGTTCAATGGTCCCCAAATGTTCAGTGGTCCCTCACTGGGTTCAATGGTCTCCAAAAGTTCAATA
>NC_068987.1:72041387-72042405 GCF_001194135.2 Octopus bimaculoides
TATATATATATATATATGCGAGGGTATGTGTATGTAAGTATGTAATGAATGCGTGAAGTTGTGCGCGGAAATATGGTGGTGTACAGCCTTATATATGTTTATTTATATCATGTTTATGCTTGTATGTGTGCGTATATTTGTGTATGTTAGTACACCAGTTATGACGAATATTCGTGTCTATGTGTGTGCTTGTGTACGAAGGTGCATGTACTTGAGTTGGAGACAATATGGTAGCATTTGGTTTATAAACGTTTATTAGAGTATGTTATCGTCTATCTATATTATTTGCATATTTTGCGAGTATTTATGCAAGTGAGTATGCATGTGTATATAAATTACTATGAGTGTTTTTTTTTTTGTGTGAAATTTTCTGTGGATATTTGTCGTATTAACTTCGAGTAGTTACTTCAAATATGTTGATATTTGTTGTATGAGTGTTAACCTGTATTATATAAACGTATGCATACCGCTGTGTTGATGACATCGTATGTGTGCTTTTGTGTTGATGCTGTCATTATTTAGGCCAAATCGACCATGATAGAGCTCACCGTATCATAAAATATATTCCACTAGTGATCAACCTGCATTTTTTATTTCCATGTGACACGCAATCGGACTGATCTTACATGGTTCCGGGTTCAGTCTCACTGCGTGGATCCGTGAACAAGTGTCTCGTCTCGTGCAACTAAACACTTGTGGGTGGATTTAGTGGAAGGAAAGTAAAAGAAGCCCCGATATATATATATATGTGTGTGTGTGTGTGTGTGTGTGTGTGTAAAAGAAAGGATGACCACTAAGTGGACATCTATTATGCTAGAAATAGACCATCTACGGTCAAACCACAAAAGAAAAGAATGTTCTCTAGGGAAATTCAGCACACACCAGAACATGAACGGGCAAGACAAATGAAAATATACAAAACAAAGAATTAATCGTAGACCATGATTTCGCCATTAATACATTTACGTAATTTATGCTTGGCCACTGGTTTTAAATTGGTGTTAATTAAATTAATATC
>NC_068987.1:72042663-72043771 GCF_001194135.2 Octopus bimaculoides
TATTAATACTTTCAGTTATTAGACTGCGGCCATGTTGAGGTACCCTCTTATTTCTTTATTGCCCACAAGGGGCTAAACATAGAGAGGACAAACAAGGACAGACAAAGGGATTAAGTCGATTACATCGACCCCAGTGCGTAACTGGTACTTAATTTATCGACCCCGAAAGGATGAAAGGCAAAGTCGACCTCGGCGGAATTTGAACTCAGAATGTAGCGGCAGACGAAATACCGCTAAGCATTTCGCCCGCCCGGTGTGCTAATGTTTCTGCCAGCTCGCCACCCTCTTGTTGAGGTACCCTCTTGAGGAATTACAGTCGAATGAATTGATCTCAGTACTAATTTTTCTAAAGCTAGGTACTTTTTCTAGTAGTATTATTTTTTCCTAACCGCTATTTCACGGGAACACCGGTTTATCAAGCATTGGTGGTACAAACACTGACACAAATACACACACACGCACGCACGCACACACCCATATATACATATATCCACACGCACACATGCACGCACAAATACAACATACACAAGTAAATATATATGTGTGTGTGTATGCATGTGTGTGTATGCATGTGCGTGTATGTGCGTATACGTGTGTGTGTGTGCGTGTGTGTCTGTGTGTGTGTGTATTAATAGTAATGGTAAGACAACAAAAGAATGAATGAGACCTCGATATTATTTAAATAGAGGAATTCATCTGTAATATAATATGTGACAATTATTCGGTTGCCATAATAAGACTCCGTGTTTCGGATGTCGGGGCGGAAACCTGCCCCGGCATCTCTTCAGTTATCGAGGCAATCAAAATATGCTATGAAAATGACTGTTAAACAAAGGGAAATTACTATGTAATTGACCGTTATTAAGACAAAAGAGCTATTAGAATGACCGTTAAATAAGGGGAAAAAACCGAAGAGGAGGAAGTAAAAAGAAGTAAAAATGCTCATAGCAATCGTGTGAATATGTATATGTGTACATGCAGGGTTGCATAAATATGTGCATCTATTGGCATGGGTATATATATATATATATACGACGGGCTTCGTTCAGTTTCCGTCCACAAAATCCACTCACAAGCCTTTTTGGACGGCCAGATGCCATAGCAGAAG
>NC_068987.1:72044000-72045245 GCF_001194135.2 Octopus bimaculoides
TGTGTGTGTGTGTGTGTGTGTGTGTGTGTTTATCTTTACCTTTCGGTTCGCTGAACGCGCAAATGCATTCTTCCGCTCTCCGTTGTTTGCATTTAATCAAAATTCTTTTTTTTTTTTTACCTGTAATGTAATAAAATAATACATTGTAATATTATATTAATTTTTGTTTTGTTTTGTTTTGGCTCGCTTTATTTTCATTTTAGTTTACTACTGTTTTATTTCATGGGGAATTTTTAAGGAGGCCTACGTCTATATTCATATATATTATATAGACCAGTAGCTCTCAATAGAAGTCCATATCGCCCCTGAGGGTCCATATAACATTGGAGGGGATCCACGTAACAAAATAGTAAATTGGGGATCCACAATAGTATTTCAAGGGGCCCCTGAAAAATTTTTGCTTTAGATGTACGTATTGGAATGTATTGCAGGAAACAATTGGATTTCTTTCTCTGACGTTTTACATTGTTCAACCTACACAAGTCAATGGAATTTTGAAAGAAGCTTCTATAAAACTAGTTTTATAGAACTATATAGAACCATAGTTTTATAGGACTATAAAACTATGGCGGTCCACCAGAAAAAAAATAATAATCAAAGGGGTCCATAGATGAAATATGTTGAGTCTATACCTCTGGTATAGACTCAACAACATGATTTACCTGTCTTTTGTGTATCGCCTGCACTGGACCAATTGTGTAACTACTTTATCCAGTGGCTTGTTGACACCACTATCGTATCAGCTCTGTGTGTGTGTCTGTGTATGTGTGTGTCTGTGTATGTGTGTGTGTGTGCTAAATAGATGCATGTACATCACTCGATACGTCTTCATTTGTGTAAGCTAAGTTTTTTTTTCTTTTTTGTTTCGCTGAGAATGCTCTATTATAAATTAAAAAGTAGTTGGAACTTTGATAAAAAAAAAATGTGTGAAAGAAATATGACAGAAAGGACTAAAAGTCAATATGTTGACGTAAGGTCAATGTCAGAATGTTAAATTTCCGGAACATTATATTGCTGCAATTCGTCGACTGGAACGATGAAACAGAATATCATTGTATTGTAGCTTATCTATGATACGAGGGCTACGAAGTGCCGATACAAAACTGACGGAATGAAACACACACGAATGGAACGAACGCTTAATATCTAAATGTATAATAGATAGATACATTTCTTTTATTAGCCACACAGGGCTCAACGAAGATGGGACAAATACAATGTAGAGCTTTTCTTTTTGGGAGGGGG
>NC_068987.1:72052810-72053143 GCF_001194135.2 Octopus bimaculoides
TATATATATATATATATATATATGTATGTATGTATGTATGTATATAGAAATATATATGTTTGTAGGCGCAGTAGTGGCTGTGTGGTAAGTAGCTTGCTTACCAATCTCATGGTTCCGGGTTCAGTCCCACTGCGTGGAACCTTAGGCAAGTGTCTTCTACTATAGCCATGGGCCGACCAAAGCCTTTTGAGTGGATTTGATAGACGGAAACTGAAAGAAGCACATCGTGTATGTGTGTGTGTGTGTGTGTGTGTGTTTGTCCCCCACCATCGCTTGAGAACCGCTATTGGTGTGTTTACGTCCCCGCAACATTAGCGGTTCGGCAAAAGATAC
>NC_068987.1:72053153-72053437 GCF_001194135.2 Octopus bimaculoides
GCTATTGGTGTGTTTACGTCCCCGCAACATTAGCGGTTCGGCAAAAGATACCGATAGAATAAGTACTAGGCTTACAAAGAATAAGTCCTGGGGTCGATTTGTTCGATTAAAGGCGGTGCTCCAGCATGGCCGCAGTCAAATGACTGAAAGAAATAAAAGAAAAAAGAATAAAAGAATACAAATATATTATATAAAGAAGGCAGAAAATGGAGAAATATTGATGAACAACATAACCTATATTATATATATATATATGCATGCATGTATGTATGTATGTATGTGTG
>NC_068987.1:72055134-72055590 GCF_001194135.2 Octopus bimaculoides
ACACACACACACACACACACACACACACACACACACACACACACACACACACACACACACACACACACATACACCTATACATGCATATATACATTGATACATTAATATACAGACATGTGTGTGTGTGTCTGTGTAGGGGTGTGTGTGTAAATATATATTTGTACAGGTATGTTGATGCAAACAGGAAAAGTAGACCTCAAAATATGCGAATATGTATATTTTCATTAATATTTATCAGAACAGAGTGACTCCAGCTCCGAGAGTCTCGTGCATTGACACTTATCAAAATTTGATATGCGCGAACGCACGAAACTCTCGGACCTTGATTTACTCTTACTTAACAAAAATATGTATATATGTACCTATATATGCAGGTGTATATGTACAAACATATATATATTTATATGCACACATATATATATATACATATATCTATCTATATATATATATATATAT
>NC_068987.1:72056536-72060475 GCF_001194135.2 Octopus bimaculoides
ATATATATATATATATATACGCGCGCGCGAGTGTGTGTGTATTTATATATATACTGGAATCTCTCCCTAGATATTTTGGCGCTTGAGTTTCTTGCATGGTTCATGTTCGAGAAGTGTTACACTCAAAACTTAGAGCACCAGAGTAACTTGTAATTATTTTTTAGGTTGAAAATTACTTACATACTCCTCATAACACCTTCATTCATTGTCCCATTTGTAAATGCTATAACTCTGTATATGTGAGTGTGCGTGTGTATGTGTGCGTACGTGTGTTTGTGTGTGTGTGTGTGTGTGTGTTCCACCCTAATATTTGCCTCTCAACGATTAGTGTCTTTCCAACGATTAAGTTTATCGAATAACAGTTTTTCTTTCAAACTGCAATGAAACAAAAGGCTAAATAGGACTTGCTGAAAATCCCTTTGAAAAACATTTCTTGCAATGTACGCATTGAGACACTGGAGAAAGAGATCTTATCATCTCACTATCATAACATATCTAAATTCCAACGGATGATTATACTGGTGATTATAAAACGATTGGGCTCTTATAGAATATGCATCCTTCTGCATTAATTGTTCTAAGTGTTGTAGTCTATGTCTCTCGGAGAACTATAACATTCTTTTACATCTTTTTTGCAACTTTTGAACATAAGATGCAGACACTTCCATCGACATAAGTTAAGAAATTTCAGAATACCGACCGAATAAAATTGCTTATTTCTTAAAAAAAACTTTTGAAAGACATTATTCAACTTTTCAAAAGTAAAATTATATAAATAACACCCACTTACTTATTTTATGTATTTTATGTATGTGATTAAACATATAGGCTCCGAATACTCTATTGGTACTTATTTTATCGACCTCGAAAGGAGGAAAGGCGAAGTTGACCCCAGCATCATTTGAACTCAGAACATGAAGACGAATAAAATACCGACGTACGAACGGTTACGTCAGCTCGCCACTCTCTGAGTAAATATATTACGAGCATCAAGTTGTATTAATAAAAACAAAACAAAAAAAAAAAAGCTTTTACTAGTTCCTTTTTTGTTTTTTTTTGTTTTTTGTTTTTCAAGTATTTACAATTAGCTATATTTATACTTACCTCTATTGTAACTCATGTGTCCACGCCTAAACTTAACGATGTGTCTGGCCATTTGCTATATCAATTCGAATAGATTACGCATCATTCCAGCCTACCACCATCTACTGTTCATCCACTGCTCATTAACCGGCTTATAATCGCGTTGACTCGACCTCACCGTATTACTTTTTGCCCAAACATATACCATAATACTGCCATATTACCAACACTGCTGCTGCCACCGCTGCCACCGCTACCACACGCTTACATCATAAAAATCAAGGATATCTATTGCTCCTATCATATCAACAATCGATCACTGCCCCCTAGTACCTTTGTAGTCCTTCAGTCCCTTCTAATCCCTAGCTCCATCTATTTACAATCAACATCAACTATATTCCTATTTCTTATAAACATAGTTTGAAGGTAGCTTGAAGATCACAAAATATTCACTTGATGTGAAGAATTGTAAGATGAAACTATACCAGTCACTGGACTATATTGATCTTTCTAATTCTTCAAATATAAATGTGTATGTGTATCTGTTTTTATTGTCCTTGTTTGTGTGTGTATGTGTGTATGTACATGTGGGTTTGTGAGTGTGTGAGTGTGTGTGTGCATGTACTCACGTCTGTGTTTAAGAATATCGAGCAACGTACCTGTATTCTCTGAATGCCAATATTGCCAATATCTTTGTCTCTCATCTCTGTCAAGTCATAAATAACAAGTACTTATATTACTGTTATGTGTATTTACTAGAGCTTTCTCAAATACGATATTCTTAATGAGGCCTTACGTGGTCGCTCGTCCTGCTAGAAATAGCAACCAAATTCTTTTTTCTCAAATCTTACACGCAATCTTAAAAAGAAAAGGTGGGTGGTTAACACATTAGACAATACAGCCCTACATACGCTGACTGAAATATTGAAGGGAAGTCCAAGGCAGGAATGCTTTTGATAAATAGCCCTGTTTTTTTACGTTCACACCTGGAGCTGAGCATCAACCATTTTCCAATTCAAACGTGACATTAGACCAAGTACTAAGTGCAAAAAAAGATTTAGCAAAATGGTGACTTGACAAAACAGAATAGCCATTAAGCTGCAATATATGTCATCCGACATAGAAGCACTAGTAAAGAACCACAAAAAACCACGCAGCAACAATAACTTCTTTTTTATCTTATCTTAGAGAGCTATGACAGAACTCTGTATGGTCACACGATGTCATAGAAATAGCAGCATAATCTCCCTCAAATTACATCCAACCGTTTTAAATAAGGAAGATTTCACTGGGTTATGTAGTACTGGATGGGACGCCTTTACTAATATGTCTGTTGAATGAGAGATAGCCTGGGATAAACAACATGAACAACAAGAAAATGGTGGCATGAAATTGGAAATCAACAAAACAGCAGAGATAGAGAGTAACTACACAGTGGCAACATTGCGGGTAAAATAGCAACGAAGTTGCTAAAATAGCAAGAGAATATAAAGCAACGAAATATTACCTGATGAAAATAACTACGCAATAGCAACAAAATATAAGCCTGAAATTACACTATATAAAAAATAATGGTGAAAATAACAACGCATTAGCAACATAACATAAACTTCAATGAGTTATCAACATAGAAACAGACTAGCAACAAAATAGTAACTTGGCAACTATATGATGATATAACAAACTTGCTAGGCAATAACCATAGCAACGCAATAAGAATGTAACGACAAAATACCTGCGAAATATCAACTTAACAAGGAAATTCCTATGCGACGTCAACAACAAAAAGGACAATGAATTAGCAACATAAAAAGTGAATGACAGCAATATAAGAACATGACGAGGATAGTAACGAAATATCGACGTTGTAGCATCCGAACAACTCAATAGCAGCAGCTTGACGACAAAAAGCAGGGCACAACAAAACGATAATGAAATAAAGGAGTGGCATAGCACAAACATAATGCTACATAACAACAGACATGAACGTAATAGCAACACACCAACACACCAACATAGCAACATAGCAACTGAATAGCAGAAAATGAAAAGAAAAATAAAGCATAACGACACAGCGATAATAAGAACAATACCAAAAAAAAAAAAAACAATAAAACTAACAACGAAATAGAGAAACACATAACAACAAAATGATAAACAAGATAGCATCATAACAACAAGAAGTTATCAATGAAATAGTAACATAACAACAAAACAACAGCAACAACAATTACAACAGAAACAACTACACTAACAATAAATAACGCAAAAATAACGAAACAAAGGAGAATTTTTTTTTTTTTTTAAATACAACAAACCGAATTCCTGGTCTTTGATCTGGAAAGCTTTACGCTTGAGGAATTCTCTGAGCTACCATCATATTTTGTCATGTGATCGGTCAATAGACCATAAATTTGACAAGCAGAGGACGGGAGTGAGGCGTGGGTATGTGGTATGGGTGTGGGTGTTGTATTGCGATGGATGGGTTAGAGGATACACGGAGAAAGAGAGAGAGAGGATCGGTAGGGTTAGAGACTAAAGTAATAATGGCAAACCAAATAACAAATAACGTTCTTTTAATACACACACACACACACACACACACATAGACAGACATGTATATATATATACGTATACGTGTACATTTGGTATATAAATATATGTGTGCATGTGTATGGTTATATGTATGTATATTTATGTATATGAATACGTGTATACACATACATATACGTGTGTGTGTGTGTGTGCGTATACATATATATATATATACATGCACACATATATGAGTATGTATATATATATATATATATGTATGCATATAAATATACATATATGCATATACATATATATATATAT
>NC_068987.1:72060694-72061352 GCF_001194135.2 Octopus bimaculoides
TATATATATATATATATATAACTATGTATGCCTTAAGGTATGGATATGTATTTATGTAGGTATATATGTGTCTATGAGTTTACATTAGATGTGATGAATGTAGACTAGAGGTATGTGTGGATATGGTCATTTATTTATCTGTGGATGTGTGTACGTGAATACATGTGTGTTTATATAAACTGGAAAATGTGACCAGTGTGTGTGTGTTTGTATGTCTGCCTGCCTGTCTGTCTGTCTGTCTGTGTGTATGGTGAGTATGCATTTGTTTACTTAAGGTGTAATCCTTATAGAATAGGGTATCATTATGTGAGGGTAGGTGTTTTTATTTTTATATGTTTATGCATATATGTGTGTGAGTGTGTATATGTGCGTATGTATGTATGTGTGTACACCCACATACATATATATACATATATAAAACATATAGATACAAATATTTTACGCATGTATATATTGTATATGCATATAAATACATTCATACATAAATATATGTATATAGATAGAGAGAGGTACATATACATGTATGCATGTATGCACGTATGTACATGCGTATGTATGTACATATATGTGTGTGTATGTATGTATATATGTATGTAAGTATGTATGTATGTATGTATGTATGTATGTATGTATGTATGTATGTACATATGTATATATA
>NC_068987.1:72063419-72066190 GCF_001194135.2 Octopus bimaculoides
TATATATATATATATATATATATATATATGTATAAATAATAATAATAATAATAATAATAATAATAATAATAATAATAATAATAATAATAATAATAATAATAATAATAATAATAATAATAATAATACACAACAATAGAAGTTAACAGACTTAACAGTAGATCACGACGTACGTTTCTGCACCATACATTAGTTTTAAGTTGCCTGGTTCGTATTCACATAGCATTATGTAAGATTATTCTTAATAATTACTATGTATTTGAATATTATTCAACAACAGCTGTCCGGAGGGCTCTTCATCGGGTGAAGTACGTGTGTGTAGGTATATATATTTTTAGTCTGTTTTTAGTTTAATAGCTATTTCTTGTGCTTTAATGTATGGTGTACGTTAGATTTTTCCGAAAAGTGTCCGTGATAGAAAGATCAGCTTTCTAAATGCGCAACTACATCTCGTACATATTTCGACTTTATCTGATGAAACATGGATATATTTGTAATTCAATTTACTGTTAATTTTTAGCGTTATGCAAATCATACGTTACATTTAAAGATCATAAATATGATGAAAGCTATCTGACGCCTTACATGCATACATATGTGTGGGTGTATGTGTATCTCTGTGTGTGTGTCTGTGTCTGTATCTGTGCCATATACACGTGAGCGCATACGGCATGCATAAAAACTTGTGCGTGTGCTGCACGTGTTTCCTGTTTAAGTGTATGTATATGTTTGCGAAAAATAACGCAACGTTAAATAAAGATATCTTATGATATATAGTTCCGAATTAGTTACTTCCCTTTTTGCCAAGATCGACTTTACTATTATCTATCACTAGATTGATAAAATAAGTACCAGACCAAATTCCAATGTCGATATAACCGAATAAACCTCTGAAAGACGGTTCCTAGCGTGGCTGCAGGCGAATGACTGCAATCAGTAAGAGATCAAAAGAATGTGTGTGGTTGGGTATATTAAAAGAAAATTGTTGTAAGTGAAATAACTCAGAGAGGCCAGTGACACGAATTTGAATAACAAAGACAAATGAAAGTATATTAATTATATAAAAGATAAATTCTTTATTTACTGAAAATATGTTCACTTCCAGCGAAAGTAAAACAGAGAAGATAAAAAATGCCAAAACCAACTCCGAACGAGAAGAGATGATCTCAAGAATCAAGAATTCTTTGGTTGGGTCCAAGAATATAGTCCTGCTCTAGATATGAAGGTATATGTTACACCAGGATCTGGTGCAGGGAAAAGATCCGGGCTGGGTGTTAAAAGGGTTAGATGAGCAGCGAACTAAAAACAAAAAAAAGAGCAAATTTAAGACCAGTCTGAAGCAAGGGAATGATTGTTCATGGAATATGGAAGAGGTGACAATATGTTAACAAAGTAAGCGGAAAGTGCACAAGATGGACAGTTGAAGCGATATGGTACTAGGATGGAAGGTTAGGAGTAAGGAGCGGACGCAGAAGGTGTGGGGAGATGCGATCAACATCATGGACGTAGATGAGGATATTATTGATAATGATCTAGAGATAACTTCGATGCACAAATTGGAAGGCACATGTGGAAATGGGTTTCTAAATTGGTGTTATGGCGACAGGAGCAGCGAAAGCATAGAAATTGTGAGTAGAGGATCGAAGATTTAGAGTTACTAGAGCGAGAGGAGGTGGAGTCAAGATAAGATTGCGAGTCAGTTGGTCTATGGAAAATTGAGAGAGCGTTTATGATAGTCAGTGGTGACAAGAGGCGGAAGGAAATTAATAGAAGTCGAGGAGGAAATGGTGGAATTAAACTCAAAAACTCTTTGTAAAGGATCGACGAAGAGTTAATGCAGGTAGTAAGTTAAGCATGGGTGAGAGAAGTGACTCCGATACAATCATCGATGTACTTCTCATACAATCCAATGAACTGGGCAAAGACTTGGGCCTTGACGTAACTCACAAAGAGGTTTGCATATCTAGGGCTCATCGTAGGACCCATAGCCCACCTAGTGCCCTGCTAGTAGAATTCATAGTAGAAAGAGCAAGCTCAGCAAGACGGTGCAGAGGTGCTGGGCTCGGAGATAGTGGGGCGATTTAAGAAGTACTTGCGGGCAAGAATACCATCATCGTGTGAGATGACAGTGTATAGGGATTTAATATCTAGAGTGAAGAGGAATATGAATGACCAGGAGGGAAGGAGCCGTTAAAGAGATGGAAAGCGTGATTAGAGTCCTGAATGTCCGAGGGAATGGCAATTACTTGGGGCTGGAGAATTCTATAAAGGTATTGGGAAATAAATTGAGGTGTAACAATTGCAAACGGAGAATATATATATTGGTGGTCGTGATGGTGGTGGAGGGGGGGCGACGGCGGCAGCAGCCTCAATAGCATCCTTACAATCGTCACCATAAACAACGTTATTCATGTTATTGTCCTCTTCATCGCGATTCGCTCTCTCTTCCAACCCATCTTCATCATCATCATCATCATCATCATCATCATCATCATCATCATCATCATCACCATCATCACCATCATCATCATCAACATTATCATCAATATAAAAGCATCGTTATTTGTTTAGCATTATTTAGTTTACATTTACGTGTCTGTGCGCACGCGCGTGTGTGTGTGTATGTGTGTGTGTGTGTGTGCTTGAGTATGTAACTATAGATGTATATTTCTGTGATATATATATATATATATATATATACATATATATATATTTATATATATACACGTGCTTGCACATATATACGTGTTTATATATATATATATATATATATA
>NC_068987.1:72066553-72068304 GCF_001194135.2 Octopus bimaculoides
TGTGTGTGTGTGTGTGTGTGCGTGTGTGTGTGCGTGTGTGTGTGCGTGTGTGTGTGCGTGTGTGCGTGCGTGTGTGTGTGCGTGTGTGTGTGTAAGCTTTCTATATTTCATTGCTCTCAAAGAACAGAAAAGCCATCAATAAAACCTCTCAGCTACAGCTTCCTATTATAGCTTTTTAATTATTCAAACACTTTCGCACTGATTCTTCTTCCTCGAGGTTTTCAAGACATTGTCTCAGAGCCATCACCATCATCTTCATAGTTGCAATGATGATGATGATGATCATGATCATGATCATGATGATCATGATGATCATGATGATCATGATGATCATGGTGGTGGTGGCGGTGGTGATGATGATAAGGGTTTCAAATTTTAGCACAAGGCTAACAATTTTAGGGTGGGGGTTAAGTCGGATTGCATTTACCTCAGTGCTCAACTGGTACTTATTTTATCGTCCCCGAAAGGATGAAGAGCAAAGTCGACCTGGTAGAATTTGAACTTAGAAGGGGAGATTTTGCTACTATTTCCAATAGATCGAGGAATCATGTGGAGGCTCCCTCGTTAACTCGTCTCTAGATTTGTAGGTTCTGGTGTGTAAATGGAGAGATGTTATTTGAGGAATATTTTGTTATTTCTGACAGATAGAGCGACTACGAAGATGTCCTCAAACACGTTCATTTCACAAAAAAGTTAATATTGGTTTGATCCATAATTTTGTCGTGTCATTACAGCATCTGCAAAGAATATCCCGGAACGGTTTTTCATTTCCAGACTTAAACTCAATCCCCATGCCTACGTCATTTGTAAAATTGTAATGCTGCTTCTTCTTATAGCGGCAAATTAGAACACCCTGTGTACTTACCAAACTGCAGCTAAAGTAACTTGGGTATTGAGTTTTTATGTGTCTTCACCATGGACAGATTGAAGTATCGGAGACACGATACGAACTACTGACTTCTCAACATGTTGTCCAATACTTTATCCACACCACCGTCCATCCTAGCATTCCGAACTGACAAATAACATTCAGTTTACTCCACTTCCATCTTTCCACCTCGTTCTAACACCGAATTGTTTCTTGGCAGTCAAGTGACGTTTCCTTCTCAAATTGACACCGAGGGACAAGAAGTGTTGAAATTCGATTCCCACCTTGGTATATAACCAAATGTAATGCAACGAAGATCTCAAATTGTACCTTCACTTTAACTTGCTACAAAACAGACGTGAATATTATTAAAACCTCGGTTGGACAAAATGATGTAATCATTTTATATTTTGCTATCGTGTAAAAGACTTCCTTCTTCTAGAGTTATTCTTTCAATTCATTTTCGTGCGTTACCGACTTAAACTATGTCTCTTTGACAGTTGCGTAATAATAACATTGGAGTCCAATTGTGTTAATAGGTGGGTGTTGATGTCGCGAATGTCACACGCCATGACTGATGATAGTTCTCCTTCAACGTAAACAGCTATAAAAGGTACACAGACTCTACCAGTCTTTCTCTGTCTCTATCTCTATACCTCCTTAGCTGTCGCTTTCTTCGCATTCCTCACACCTTCTCTCTCTATCTCTTTGTCTATCTACTTGTCTATTTATATGTCTAGTTTTCTCTTACCACTGTATCAATTTGTTGAGGGTTTCTGTGTTATAGTTTTGTTTATGTATATAAGCGTTTTCATGTATGCAAACAAGTATATTTGTATGACCGAATTTGTGTTGTTATTAACTGCGTATTTGTACGTAAACA
>NC_068987.1:72069189-72070339 GCF_001194135.2 Octopus bimaculoides
TATATATATATATATGTTTATAGCAAGATGTATATAATTACTTGTGTGTTTGTGCGCGTGTGTGTGTGCGTGCGTGTGCGTGCGTGTGTGTGCGTGTGTGTATTCTTAGCTAGGTGTAAATATATGTATATAAGTATTTCTCGGTTTTATTACGTTACAGTCAATATAAAAAGAAATTCAGTGTTTGAAACAAGATATTTTTATTTGGTATTTGCAGAATCGTTATCAGAGATTACCGTAACACTTGTTTGTTGATGGAAACTGTTGAAGAAATAATTTTCATGTGGTAATCCTAAGGAAAAATGATGGGGTTCTTTTTGTTCGTTTTTTTTTTCTTTTCTTTTTACATTGGCTTCTTAGGGTTCTTTGCCAGATTGGAACTCTCAACATTGCAAGCAAAAGAAATGTTAGATAAAACTGAGCAATGACCAAGTGTGAATTGAATATACTGCACAAATAAGAATATATTCCTATATTGCGCGTGAGTTTTCTACGTGCATTTGTATGTGCACGTATGGTTACGTTTCCGTGTGGTGGTATGTGGTGTGTATGTATGTGGGGATGATTTGTGGATTTTTGGAAATCTATAATATAATTGTTATATAAACGGTAACAGCTATTGTTTTAATGTTTTAGAAGTCATGAGAGTAGGCGGTCTCTATTAACTTTTAGAGGGCGTCTAAGAGTGATGGGAAGAAGAAAAGGAAGTTATATTCAAACCGGAAATCTTATCTGTATGTTTCCGATAGAACAGATTCTGCTAAGGGTATTTCCCAACTAAAGTAGTTTCATAGGAATGAAAATATAGCAAAACTTCTCAACCAGAGTCAAAGTTGGGATCAACATTTTAATTAAGGAGTTAGCCTCAATCCTTAGGAACTTGAACTTTCTGATAGCATCATGGGATATACCCGCATGCGCTTTACAACGTTTTATTGATAATCGAATAAACAGGTCTAAATATATCATCTTGAATCGCTTTAGTAAATTAATTAGTGGTTGTGTGGTAAGTAGCTTGCTTACCAGCCACATGGCTCCGGGTTCAGTCCCACTGCGTGGCACCTTGGGCAAGCGTCTTCTACTATAGCCTCGGGCCGACCAAAGCCTTGTGAGTGGATTTAGTAACGGAAACTGAAAGAAGCCTGTCGTA
>NC_068987.1:72070349-72074605 GCF_001194135.2 Octopus bimaculoides
TATATATATATATATATATATATATATATATATATATATATATATATGTATGTATGTATGTATGTATGTATGCGTGTGTGTACATGTTTGTGTATCTGTGTTTGTTCCCCCAGCATCGCTGGTGTGTTTACGTCCCCGTAACTTAGCGGTTCGGCAAAAGAGACCGATAGAATAAGTCCTGGGGTCGATTTGCTCGACTAAAGGCAGTGCTCCAGCAAATGACTGAAACAAGTAAAAGAGTATTACACCACACAAAATATATAATCTACTTTATGTATATGAAGATAGTTTTGCTGTGGACATTTGATTTGAGTTAACGAAAACATGTGGCGCTTGTGCTTAAAATTTCATTGTGGCTTTCAGGTTTTTAAAGTTCTTTTTTTTTTATCTTATCTTCTTATAAATTATAAAAAATACAATGAACATCGAACAGCTATGAAGGTCCATCTGAATATAATAAGAATCAAAGGAGTCCATAGATAGAAAATGATTGAGAACCACTACTCTAGACAAACAATTCTCGAAATCCTCAATAAAATATCGTCTGGTTAGAATTTGAAAGGGAAATGGGAATAGTGTGGTTAGAATTTGAAAAGGAAATGGGAATAGTTCTGCGAAACGTGTGTCGTTCACTTTTTTTTCTGGAAAAAAATTCATCTTCAAGTAATCTGTTGTTTAGTATACTAGGGAAGGCGATGTTACCACGCGAAATTGCGAAAATGGTTTTTGTTACTATATGTATCAGTGTCATCGTCGTTGTTGTTCTTTTTCTTGTTACTGCCGCTGCTACTTCTCATGCTGTCATTGTTCTTATGATTGTTGATGTTATTTATATTACCGTAACAGCAAGATTTTTACTCAAGATAACCAAAATAGCATGTTTGGATGATAAAATATTATTCTTTGGCTGTTAAAATATTATTCTTTTGGCTGTTAAAATATTATTTTGAATTTTTGTATTGTTTTTCTTTTTCTTTTTCTTTTTTTTGTTCATGTTCAACATTAATATCTTACTATGTTATTTACATTATTATTATCATTATTGTTGTTGTTGTTGTTGTTATTATTATTATTATTATTATTATTATTATTATTATTATTATTATTATTATTATTTAAGGCGGCGATCTGGCAAAATCGTTAGCACACCGGACGAAATGTTTAGCGGTATTTCGTCTGCCGCTACGTTCTGAGTTCAAGTTCCACCGAGGTCGACTTTGCCTTTCATCCTTTCGGGGTCGATTAAATAAGTACCAGTTACGCACTGGGGTCGATATAATCGACTTAATCCGTTTTGTCTGTCCTTGTTTGTCCTCTCTGTGTGTAGCCACTTGTGAGCAGTAAAGAAATAAAAATCGTTAGCACACTGGACGAAATGGTTAGCGGTATTTCTCCCGTCGCCACGTTCTTACGTTCTGAGTTCAAATTCCGCCGAGGTCGGCTTTGCCTTTCGGGTTCAATAAATTATAAATTAATTTCGGGTTCAATAAATACCAGTGTACCCTCACCAAAAATTTCAGGCCTTGTGCCTCCGGTAGAAAGGATTATTATTATTATTATTATTATTATTATTATTATTATCATTATTATTATTATTATTATTATTATTATTATTATTATTATTATTATTATTATTATCATTATTATCATTATTATTATTATTATTATCATTATTATTATTATCATTATTATTATTCAGTAGTTTTATTTTTTTAACGTGCTTTCACTTAACTACCGAGCGCAGCTCTGTGTACCTTGGCTGTGTGCTGTAGTTTGTTGTGATGCTCTTATAGTTACTGTATTGAAAGTGTTTTACGTAAGATGTGCGGTGCCTAGTAGTGCTATTTTATGTTACTCTTTATTCTTTACTCTTTTACTTGTTTCAGTCAATTGACTGCAGCCATGCTGGAGCACCGCCTTTAGTCGAGCAAATCGACCCCAGGACTTATTCTTTGGAAGCCTATTACTTATTCTATCGGTCTCTTTTGCCGAACCGCTAAGTTACGCGGACGTAAACACACCAGCATCGGTTGTCAAGCGATGTTGGGGGGACAAACACAGACACACAAACACACACATATATATATATACATATACATATATACGACGGTCTTCTTTCAGTTTCCGTCTACCAAATCCACTCACAAGGCTTTGGTCGGCCCGAAGCTATAGTAGAAGACACTTGCCCAAGGTGCCACGCAGTGGGACTGAACCCGGAACCATGTGGTTGGTAAGCAAATATTTGTTAGTCCTGGTGTTTTTGTTTTGTATTTGTCTGAATATTTTTTATTATACCTAATGCGCCCACTATGATAGGAATTGTTTCTGTTTTCAGGTTCCACATTCGAGTTACCTCTATTTCCAGGTCTTTGTATTTTGAAAGTTTCTCTATTTCTTTTAGAGAAACATTGTCATCTGTTGGTATTGATACATCAATTAGAATGCATTTTCTTACTTGATGATCTCTGACAACTATATCTGGCCTATTAGCCTTAATTTCTCTATCTGTGTGTATTGGCATATCCCATAGTATGGTTGCTTTCTCATTTTCTATGACCTTTTCTGGCGTGTGCCTTTACCATCTTTTTTCTGTTGTTATTTCATAGTGTTGTCATAGCTTCCAGTGTATGTAGGTCTGAAATCTGTTGTGTCTGTGAATATATTCCTTCTTAGCCAGAACTGGGCAGCCAACTGTTGGTGTTTCATGTCATTCTTTTTGTTCATTGTCCTTTCGAAGGAGAAACTCGAAATATTTTTGTTATTTTGTGTGCATACGACATGACCTTTCATTCCTCCTTAATCTTCCCTTATCAAGAATCATCTGCTTGTAACCAAGATACCACACGACAATCCTGCATTAATTCGACAAACGGAGACATTGAGAGCATCCTCTAGTAAGGCCATGCTAACCTTCTCATTTTTAACAGCTGAAAAATTAAGTGCTGCTTATATCAAGAAAACACCACTGAACTTTCTTGCTGAGCCTCACAATCATTGAGGATCTCTCCTGGCGAATAGACATCCTTAGCACAGCTAGGGCTACATCCAAAAGACTAGTCCTTCTCTAAAGAGCCAGAAGTTATTTCAAAGCCCAGCAACTGTTGACGCTGCAAGGATCGAGTGAGTTCCACAATGCAGTAATGCTCCCATATCTTGTACGATGCTGTTGCAAAGCACATAGACATTCTAGATCGCAACTAGAGAAGGCCAGAGTTTAGTGCATAAGTGGATGCTCTATTCTCTGGCCCTCAAGCATATTGTCTCCTCTCTCTGTCTTCTCTATCACTGCTAATAATGATCTCTGTTCCTCAGTTCTGGTTGGTTTTGTACCTCTGCCATTCAGGCACCCTAGATTCACACGTCTCTGTACTTCTCAAGGTATTTGATGTATTCAACTTTCCCCTTCCCTGTGCAAACCATTACGTCCAATCCTTCATCCCCAGATTATCGTCTTTCTGGAATGACATCCCCGTTCTTATCATTCCAGCAGGTATTAACCGGCAACAGTTTATACAGAATATTAACAGCATGAATTTCGCCAGCCTCTGACTACCTGCAATTATCGTGGACTCTTCACTTTCAAACTCACCAAACAAAAACATAAGCAAATTCCAATCGTACGTTATTGGACAACTCGAAGCTACAGTAGGAAATAGTCGTCAAAGGCCGAGCACGGTGGAATCAAATCCAAAATCATATGATTTTGAAGTGAGTTTTTTAACCATACAGTCATACCTACGCTTATTACAGAAAAAGCAAAATGATAGATAGATAGATAGATAGATAGATAGATAGATAGATAGATAGATAGATAGATAGATAGATAGATGGATAGATAGATAGATAGATAGATAGATAGAAAGATAGATAGATAGAAAGATAGAGAGAGAGGGAGAGAAATACATTAATACGTACAAAATAGATATTGGCGACGAAAGCAGTATTGATACCGAGTGGCAATCTTCATATCCTACTTGATGTGGGTGTGTTGTTAGAACGCTGAATATTGTGGTATTGCACTTGAGAGGTCTTCTCATTTAGACGTATGTGGATAAGAGCACGGACATGTATCATAACAGACGAGAAGCATCTTCCAGATCACGTGATTTCAGCGTACTGTGCTTCTTCAGTGGTGTATTTATACCCTTTGGTGTGTGATCTAGTGCTTGTGTCTGTTTATTAGTTTACTTGCCGTGTTCATTGAGAGGGTGGCATTTTTCTGACTTCTCTATTGGTTATTCATTTTTTTTTTTTTT
>NC_068987.1:72074615-72075083 GCF_001194135.2 Octopus bimaculoides
TTTTTTTTTTGTGTGTGTGACTGGTATTTATATTTCCTGAAATCGTAGGAGGAAGAGTGTGTTAAATTATTTAGGATTTGTTGGTGAGTTTATGATAGGGCTCGTTTTCACGTTATTTGTCCTCATCTTGTTTGAGGACAAATATCCGTCGAATGTAAATAATGTAAATAATGTGCATAATTCCTCATCTCTTAAATATAGAACTGGGGCTCGTTTTGTTTTTTTCTTTTGTTTATTTCGTGTGTGTGCGCGCGTGTGTGTAAGGTTGTGCACCATCATATGTAAATGTATCAGGTATCTGGCTCCGCTGCACTCTAGGTACAAGGCCCGAAATTTTGGGGGAAGGGAGGGGCAGTCGATTAGATCGACCCCAGTACGCAACTGGTACTTAATTTATCGACCCCAAAAGGGTGAAAGCCAAAGTCGACCTCTGCGGAATTTGAACTCAGAACATAAAGACAGACGAAA
>NC_068987.1:72076438-72077634 GCF_001194135.2 Octopus bimaculoides
ATATATATATATATATATATACATACATGCATACATATATACATACATACATACATACACTCATACATATATATGTTTACAATCTCACATACATATATGAATACGAATTTATTAGAAAATAAAGGAAAAAAACTGTGTGTATCTGTATGTGTGCGCACACAGGTGCACACAAACATACATAGACATACAGACACTCACACACATGTAACATATGCGCGTATACATGTATAGATAGATACATACATACACACATACATAAATATATATATATATTTATGTGTGTATATATACATAAATATATATTTACATATATATATATGTACATACATATACATATATATAATATGCACACATATGTGCATATATATTACAAGCGTATATGGTATATATACATTATATATATATGTGTGTGTGTGTGTGTGTGTGTGTGTGTGTATACAAGAATACACATACGTGCATACATACACATATGTATGTATGTATGTATGTATGTATGTATGTATGTATGTGTATGCCTTCTCCGCGTTTTGCTCAACACAGCGGTTGCACTGTGTTATGCGTGAGTACATCATGAGCACATGCAACATAGGGAAGATTCGTTTCAAGCTAGTATTGTTGCAGACGGCAATTTAGATGTGACATTTGTCATGCTCAAAATAGCAACGCCATTGTCATCGACATTCGGCGCTTCCGGGGCTTGTCAGGCATTAATTCATCGTAGCTGAAACAACATGGCGATACGTGTCGCTCGTGACAGACCGTCAGTTGGGCAGGAACGAACGAATTTGTTACCACGCCGTACTCCTAACCAATCATCCAGCTAACAGCCATCACCTGCCAAACAGCCAGTATTTCAACGATTCTAGCCGGCATTCTAGCCTGCATGTATATACATCCAATCAACCAACTAACCAATATGGGAGACGAATACGTTAATAACTTGAACAATAATAAAGAGAAGAAATTGCATGATAGGGAATGTGTCTCAGTCGCCAATACATGTAATATTACAGCTATACGAACTTAAACATATATCAGTATATGTCTATATGTGTATTTATATGTGTATGTTGTATGCATATGAGCATATACATACACATATGTATATATATATATATATGTTTGTATGTGTGTGTGTGTGTGTGTGTGTGTGTGTGTGTGCATGTATTATGTATGTATGTATGTATGTATGTATG
>NC_068987.1:72077872-72081373 GCF_001194135.2 Octopus bimaculoides
ATATATATATATATATATATATATATATATATATATATATATATATATATATATACATATGTATACATATTAATACATATATATACATATAGATATATACATACATATATACATGTGTATACACACACGCGCGCGCACACACACACACATAGATGAAATGAACGTTTACGATTTGCATCCAAGAAGACTAAGACTCGAAAAAAAAGAAAAGTCTGAATGCATTGAAGAATAAATAAAATTATATAAATGAATAGCTACAGATGTACCAATGTTTCAGTGTCTGTGTACTTTTTAAGGTTATCTATGCATATGTATATATGCATGTATATCTGTGTGTGTATGTATTATGTATGTATGCATGCATGTATGTATGTATGTATGCATGCATGCATGTATGTATGTATGTATGTATGTATGTATGTATGTATATACATACTTACATACACCCTAACATAAACTTTATTCTGAACTGGAACATCACAAATGGCTGTTCTGAGCTTCTCGTTGCCGATTTTCAGACGATTATCTTCAGAATTGACAATGAGAAAGCCACAGTTACGATTTAGGAAGTTTTTGGCTTTCAATAAATTATATCACTTTACTTTTATAGTTTTGGGTACCCCGTTCCTTCTTCACACTAATGTTTATGAATACAAATACACGCACCGTGACCGCTTGAGAAACCTAGGTGATGCAAGCATCTCACACTTTCAAGCCAGTTCTCCAGCATGGCCGCGATCAAATGACTGAAACAAGTAAAAGAATAAAAGAATAGAGAGAGATAATATATATACACACACATACATATAAAAATAGGAAAACACACACATATGTACATACACACTCACACACATGTACACACATATACATAGAGGAAAGATCATTTCGACTAATTTCAACTTACATTTAAACCTCGTCAGGATTCGCTTAACTTCTTGCTGTATGTTCAGTGTCTTAGTAATAGGGGTTTACTTCTGCCACGAGGTTAAACCGTATTTATTAAACATATGGTTGTAACTTTGAGTCAGACATGTAACATCGATATTCCAGTTAACGCGCGTTGCCAACAATGTGCTTCAATAAAAATAGGTGGGTACCAGACTGATCGCTTTTAGGTTGTTCGTTAAACAGAGATCACTGCATTTTTTCAGTAGCTTATGGAGAAGTTAATGAATCTTCGTGTGGCTTTAGCGAAAGTCAGTCTTATCCCCTTTTCTTGTTTACCAAACGTCTAAAAGAATAATGAAATGAGCTGTTGTGAAGCATACTGAATGCGGTGCAGGAACGGATCTGACTAAGGTCTTCTGTATATAACAAGGAAGTACCATATCTTAACTTATTCGCCTGATCATTTAAATATATGCTTTGTAACTTTTGCAAAATATCATTATGTTAATATATTCTGCCTACAGAAACTATAATAATGTCATTACCCGTGATTGATTTACTAGTCGTAATCAGTATAACGAACCGTAGAGTATAACTCATTTGTAATTTTCTTTCAACGAATTCCACAATCGCTGTTGGTATCGTTGGATCTCGCAGTTGATGTACGGTTCTATGATTTCACTTGGATGCCATTTGAAATTTATGAATACAGTCAGCTACTTGTAGACGTAGATATAGCCGTGTAGTTATGAAAATGGCTTCCCATCAGCGCGGTTCAAGATTCATTTGTATATCGCAGCAGCTATAGCTAGTGACTTCCCTACTGTAGCATCTGAGTGACCACACCTATGTGAGTAGAAAAATTCGGGTAGAAAAATAAGAAAGGGGGTAGAATCTCGTCGTGTATATTTGTACGTGTGTGTATGAGTGTGTGCGTGCGTTTACGTATATATGTGTGTGTGTATGTGCGCTTACGTGTGTATGATTGTGTGTGCGCATGCGAGCATGTGAGGTGGAGGAGAAATGTATGGGTGAGTGTAGGCACGGTATGGGCAAATAGTTGAGAAGTTCGCTTCGCAATCACGTGGTCCGAGGTTCCATTGCACAGCGTGACATCTAAGGCAAATATTATTTTCTATATCTCCAATGAGTGAAATTGGTTGGCGAAAAATGTATGAAGATCTTAGGGCTTCTATGAAGTTTTTATAATTACATGTTGTACAGCATGTATGTATATAAACTTCATAGTTTATATATACAAACTATATATATAAATTTCAATATTGATCCTACCTGAGAATTATGTTAATGTTCTGTGGGATGTTTTCCCACTTACATGCTAATTCGATGAGCAGATAATTCAGTTGAATGAACAACTAAATCTTCATCGTCGAAATCAACGGAGAGCCACTCGTATATGTATACTTATGTGTGTATGTGTGTGTGTGTATGTATGCTTGTATGATGATGGCACTCCATCGCATACGACGACGAGGGTTCCAGTTGATCCGATCAATGGAACAGCCTGCTCGTGAAATTAACGTGCAAGTGGCTGAGCACTCCACAGACACGTGTACCATTCACGTAGTTCTCGGGGAGATTCAGCGTGACACAGAGTGTGACAAGGCTGGCCCTTTGAAATACAGGCACAACAGAAACAGGAAGTAAGAGTGAGAGAAAGTTGTGGTGAAAGAGTACAGCAGGGTTCGCCACCATCCCCTGCCGGAGCCTCGTGGATCTTTAGGTGTTTTTCGCTCAATAAACACTCACAACGCCCGGGCTGGGAATCGAAACCGCGATCCTATAACCACGAGTCCGCTGCCCTAACCACTGGGCTATTGCGCCTCCACATGCTTGTGTGTGCATGCGTGTATTCGTGTGCGTGTCTATATGTGTGTGTGTGTATGTGTGCAAATGTGTCTATATATGAGTATGTAAGTGTATGTAGGTTTGCATGTATGTGTTTATGGTTGTGTGTTCTGGTGTCAACCGGTGTTTACATCGCTTGATGTAACTTAGCCATTCGATAGAAACTGGTAAAATAAATCCTCGACTGAAATAAATACAGGAGTTGGTAGGATCGAATAAAACCATTAAAAGCGAGTTGCAGGTGAGGTTGAGGTTAAAGTTACTTCGCAACGCCACGGTTTCGGGTTCAGTCCCACTACGTGGCACCTTGAGGAATTGTCTTCCACCGGGTCGACCAAGGTCTTGTGAGTGAAACTATAAAGAAGTTCATTGTGTGCGTGTGTGTGTGTGTGTGCATACATACATGCATACATACATATATACATACATATATGTATGTGTGCGTGTTTGTTTTTGTCTTTCACCACTTAACAAGCGGTGTGACTTTGTTTTCTTCCCCGTAAGCTAGAGGTTCGGCAAAATGTGAACGAATGAATTAGTTCCAGACTTCAAATAAACACTAGGATCGATCCGATCGATTAAACCCTTTAAGGCGGCACCTAACATGGCCGCAATCAAATGACTAGAATAATCAAAAAAAAAGTAACACTAAAAGAATAAAATATATACAAACACACACACACGCTATACTAGGCAGATTATTAGATATAATATGATATCCTATAATATATTTATATATATATA
>NC_068987.1:72081383-72083586 GCF_001194135.2 Octopus bimaculoides
TATGTATTATGTATGTAAGTACGTATGTATGAATGTATGTATACACACACACACACATAGACGGAGATACAGAAAGACACAGAGAGAAAGAGAAAGAGAGATCATTCCATTGATACGTGAGATCTGAAGTAAGATCTACGTCACAGTAGTAAGATAGACATGAAAGTATTGGATGTTGTGAGAATTCATCAAAGAAAATTCAGTCGTTTATTTTGGTGCTTGGCTTGTTAGCGTTAATTCCTGCTATTGATGATGTTGTTGATGTCGTTAGTGGTGTTGGTGGTCGTAGCTATGGTGTTGTTTCATGTGTAGTCTCATTCGTTGTTGGTGGTGGCGCTGGTGGTGCTGGTAGTGATGGTGCTGGCAGCGGCGGCGACGGTTCTATATATTTGTTGGCATTATGGATTTTGGGTGGCAAGCTGGCAGAATCGTTAGAGCGTCAGAAGATGCATTTGTTCAGCTCTTTAACATTCTGAGTTCAAACTCCTTCGAGGTCGACTTTGCCTTTCATCCTCTTGGGGTCAATAAAATAAGTATCAGCAAAGAATTAGGGTTGATGTAATCGATTTGCCCTCTCCCCTGAAATTGCTAGTTCTGTGCCAAATTTTCAAACCATTTGAAACCAATGCGGCTGTTATGCGACAAGCTGGCTGAATCGTTAGAGCGCCAGAAAAAAATTACTTTTACAGTTCCGGCTCTTTACGTTCTCATTTCAAACCTTGCTAAGGTCAACTTTCATCCTTTCAGGATGTCCAAAAATAAAGTGCCATTGCTTGACTGGGGTTGATGGTATCAACCACCTCTTCCAATCTTCAAACCTTATTAAAAATCTAACAATTACACTCAAAATACAAATAATGACTCTGGGAGCGGTGGTTTGTTTACATTATTGTTTACGCCGCTTCTGGCAGATTTTGACCCATTTTCAGTGTTTTGGGAGGATCGAAGACCAATTGATTCGTTTTTTATAAAAGAAGCTTGTTGTCGGAGCTGTTTCGCCGTGAAGGTATTTAAGTTGGAATGAACTTCGTCCCAATATTGTTTTAACCGCTTCATGTATCCGATTGAAGGATCATCTCGGGCTTTTTCATAGCACCGAAGTGAATCTTGGTTTAGTTGTTGAGTCCAAGTAAAATGAGAAGAGTACTTACGTCTTCTTAAATAACTTACTGGTGAAGTAGTTCTGTTTTCATCGGTGGTGACGTTGTTAGTTTCATCTGTGGCTGTGTTAGTTTCAGCCATAATCGTGTTAGCGAGATTCCACCTGGTATAGTTGTATATTTCAAAATTTGTTCAGGGTAGCACTACGATGGCGAGTAAAAGGTGTTTCACTTATTAAATGCTAGAGAAATAAACCAGTTACCGATTTAGGCTGGAAAAGTCGGCATATGTATGTATGTATGTATGTATGTATGTATGTATGTATGTATGTATGTATCGATGAAGCATGAGCATGTAGTTAAGAATACGCTTTGCTGTCAAAAGGTCTTGAGTTTAATTTCATTGGGTGGCAGCTAGATCAGTTTTCTTTTATCGTAACTTCGGGACAAGCCAAAGCATTGTAGACAAACTGAGTGTACGGTGACCCTCTTGAAGCCCGTTGGATGGACTATAAGCGTAATTTAAGAGTACAGCCTAGTCGCCCTCTGAATTACACTAACACTTATTAACAATTACGTTAAGGCTACACACGTTTACGCGTGTCGGTGAGGTGAAGTACTCAGCCACTTCAAGTGTTAATTCAAAAGACAGAACATTCACTTCGTCATATATATGTATGTTTGTATGTACATATGTAAGTGTATGTAATGGATTCTCCGTCGATTTCGACAAGTATTCAGATATTCGATTAAATTAACCGCCTACTCTATGAATTAACAAATATGTTTGTGTGCGTTTGTTGACATCATAACACTATCTGATGTCCATGATGAATTTAAAGTGAATTTACGTTTGCTATACAATCTCTAAAGATTTAATAATGCAATGTGTTTATAAGACATTTTCTTCATAAAACCGATATCATTGTTAATGAAATACATGTAAATCGACGTTATTAAATAATCTCTGAACCAATTCTTCAGTTTTGTTTTGTTTTGTTTTTTCTATGTATATACACCTATGCATATACATACATATGCGTGTGTATGTGTATACATATATATGTGTGTGTGTATGAATATCTATATATGTCTATATATAT
>NC_068987.1:72083704-72086663 GCF_001194135.2 Octopus bimaculoides
TATATATATTAAAGGCCTGTGATATGCAGGACACTGACTGGGAGAACAATGCCTGTCATCACAACAGATGGAGAACGCAGGTTAAGGAGGGGATCGACACTTTTGAGAGAGCACGTATCCACCATGAAGAACTTAAGCGAGCTGCGCGAAAGCGCACGGCTCATAGAGTGAATGGGGAAAGCTTGGTCTGCACTGTTTGCAGTCGTGTATGCTTGTCAAGATCAGGGCTCATTAGCCACCAACGGAGCCGCAAATGCAAAATATAAGTTAATCCTAGAGCGCACAATGTTCCTGAAGGTCGGCAATGGTCTTCCTCGGTCACGAGTGGACGACCATTATATATATACACACACACACTTAAATATATGTGTATGCATGTATGAATATATATATACATACATGCATACATACATACATACATACACATAAGCACACACTCAATATACGCAGCAGAAGCAGTATTAGTTTAAAATATCAATCTTTATATCATATTTAAAGCAGCTGTATCATGGAAAGCCTATTCGTTCTGAGATAGTATCTCTTATAGACGAACGATTTCTTTAAAAAAGCACAAAAATATATCAATAAGCAGACGAAAATCATCTAGCAGCGATGGTGGCATTGCTCAATGCGCATTTCAGACTTTTAGGGAATTGTCAGTTACAGATATCAACTAACAACCGCATGCCAAAACAAAATCCACCGTTACTGATATTCAAATACCGCAATTAATTAGGCTTTCCATGACGTCATTAAGAGAAACTATCTCAAAACGAATACCACAGTTAGAGGTTTTCCGTAATGTATATGCATTAAGGATGATACTCAAATTGCTATATTAAATAATATGGCTCCTTTTGCACGTAGCAGAATTTTGTTCGATCGGCCAGCTAATTGCAACAGTAATTTTTCTATAACTGTTTACTATATCAAATGCACTTTGAGCAAAAACTTTTCGTAATTAAAACCTAGTCTGTTGTTGTTGTTGTTGTTGTTGTTGTTGTTGTTGTTGTTGTTGTTGTTGTTGTTGTTGTTGTTGTTGTTGTTGTTGTTGTTGCTGTTGTTGTTGTTGTTGTTGTTGTTGTTGTTGTTGTTGTTGCTGTTGTTGTTGTTGCTGTTGTTGTTGTTGTTGTTGTTGTTGTTGTTGTTGTTATCGCCCTCACGGTGTCGTTATGTGTTCATATTAAGAATCTTTTATCGTGCAAATATACATTCTATATTCCATCCGTTCCTATACCGTCTTTATTATTTAGAACAGTAAAGGTGTCTGTTGATAATGATATCAATTTAAATGTGTATATATTCAGACAGGCAGGCAGGCAGGCAGGCAGGCAGGCAGGCAGGCAGGCAGGCGGGCAGGCGGGCAGGCGGGCAGGCCGGCAGGCAGACAGACAAACAGACAGACAGAAATTCATGACTACTTTCAAAGATACATGAACGAATACGTTCACATATACATGCATCACTACATACAGATATAGATGCATACATACGTACATAACTACATATTGACTTGCATTCAGACATACATCTATAACTATATACATGCATATATGGATACATACACAAGCTAAGGGACATACACATACATACATGTATGCATATATGCACGCACTTATGCCTGTCTGTAAACATATATAGATGCGTACACACATATATATATATATATATTTATTTATTTATTCATTTATATATATATATATATATATATATATATATATATATATATATATATATATATATATATATATATATATCCAGGTATTCAAACACACAAGAGCTTCTATAGCGGTTTGTATTTGTGTGAATGTTTTATCTACGTATATTATATGTATGTGTATGTATGTTTATATATGTATGTATTTGTATGTGTATATGCGCGTGTTTGTATGTGTGTGTGTCTGTTTGTGTGTGTCACAAAAATATCCATACATTCTCATCCGTGCACAAACACACGAACATAGATAGATAGATAGATAGATAGATAGATAGATAGATAGATAGATAGATAGATAGATAGATAGATTAGATAGACGTATAGATACTGAGACACACATATATATACACATATATATGTGCTCTCACTAACACTCTCACACACACTCCACACACACACGTATATACACATCATTTCTTGTAAGAATCAACTCTATGTCATAGAAATAAACTCCTCAAACGAAACCAACCTCTTGTGATGTTATGTGTGGTGTAGCAGCAGACGTGAATAGCCCTCATAATATTTGACAGAGAAGCCATAACAATGTTTTTGATTCCTTGAGATTGTTGTGCCCAGACTTCAGTGCTTAGGTATCAGCTCTTAATGACTTGGCAAATAGTTTATTTGTTATAATTTCACGAGGCCATACAACGAACTGTAGTCAGCTTAATGGGTTGCAGATTGCTTAATCCAAACAACCTCTGTTTCCCGTCACCATTTCTATATGTCTTTAATGGTATCGGAGCCGTCCAGAAAGATTCCCTAGATGATGCCACTATTTGGTCTTTGGTCTCCGTTCGAAATATTGTTGTTGTTGCTGTTGTTGTTGTTGTTGTTGTTTTGTTGTAGAGAAAGTGAGGAAAGAGTGTTTTTGTGTGATTTAGTGTTTTTTTTTTCTTTTTTCTTGTTTTTTTCTCTTTCGTATTCATTCGTAGTTATTTTGCATTGGATAAAATGGCGACCATATGTGATGACAGGAGGTCTTCAGGAGTGAAAATGATAGATTATGTGGAAAGAATGTGGAAGAGAGAGAGAGAGAGAGACTAAAAAACGATAAAACGATAGAGATTTGAAGGTGAGAGGTGGGAATAGAAATAGCGATAGAAAAAGTAATTGAAAAGAAAATTGATTGGAAATACATAGATATATATAAATATGTATGTATGTGTGTGCACACGCGCGCAAATATATATATATATATATATATATATATATATATATATATATATATATATATATATA
>NC_068987.1:72087344-72088448 GCF_001194135.2 Octopus bimaculoides
TCAACCAAATATGAACCATTTTGTTGCACAATGCGTCTCCATCTTTCCTTTAACTTGAAAATACCCTCTTCCCAGAAATGAGGTGGATCCATGGCAAAGAATTCATCAAGGTATCTTTTTACGTCATCCAAGGAATTGAAATTTTTACCATTAAGACTATTCTGCAGAGCCCTGAATAAGTGGAAATCCGAAGGAGCAATATCTGGTGAATATGGAGGGTGGGGTAACACACCCCAGCCGAGCTGCAGCAATTTTTGTCTAGTTCCCAAAGAAACGTGCGGTCTTGCATTATCATGTTGGAAAACAACAGCCTTCCTGTTGGCCAATTCTGAACGTTTCTCTTAAATTGCTGCTTTTAACTCGTCCAGTTGTGTGCAGTATTTCTCAGAATTAATTGTCTGGTTACTTGGGAGAAGCTCATAGTACAGAATTCCTTTCCAATCCCACCAGACACAAAGCAAGACTTTTTAAGGGTGAAGACCAGCTTTTGGGGTGGCTAAGGGTGGCTCATGTCGCTTACTCCAGGATCGCTTTCTCTGAACATTTCGGTAGATAATCCATTTCTCAGCACCTGTCACAATTTTCTTTTAAAAAAGGCGCGTTTTCATTCCGTTTATAAAGCGAATCCCAAATGGAAATGTGATCCAAAAGGTTCTTCTCACTCAACTCATGTGGTACCCAAACATCGTAGCGATTTATGTATCCAAGCTTTACCAGGTGCTCATGAACGACGGATTTTGATAAGTTGAGGCTTTCTGCCAATTTTCGGTTTGTGCAATGTGGGTTATTCTCAGTTAATGACTTGATTTGGTCATCATCTGTAGTGGATGGTCTGCCTGATCGCTCTTTATCAATAAGGCTACAATCTCCAGCTCGGAAGCTTGCGAACCATTTCCGTCCAGTTCTTTTGGATAAAGAAACATCACCATAAACTGCGCATATTTCTTTGGTTGCTTGTGAGGCATTTTTCTCTTTATGGAAAAAGAAAAGCATCAAGTGCCGAAAACGAACTTTCTTATCTTCCATTTTAAAGGGTTACAGAATTAACACAGGTTATAGGAACATAAACCTTCTTCCACGAAAAGATAGCTTAAACTGTGCTCT
>NC_068987.1:72088477-72089478 GCF_001194135.2 Octopus bimaculoides
ATATATATATATATTCTCACTCAACTATTGATCATGAATGCGGTATAACTTTTTCATTTTCTCTCTCTCTCTCCCTCTCTATCTATCTCTCTCTCTCTCTCCCTCTCTATCTCTCTCTCTCTCTCTCTCTCTCACTTTCTCTTTCTTTCTCTCTCTCTCTCTCCTTAAAGAGAGAGAGAACCGGGATGGAACTTGTGTCTCGATTAGTGTCTGTTATATATTGCGTGTTATATTCTCTAGTATCTATTGCATCTGGAGTGTCATATTTTGTGAGTTGTGCATTGTCTTGTATGTTGAGTATACATTGATGCGTGTAGCATATCGTCTCTAGTGTGTTGTGTGTTGTGTGACCTTTATATTATTTGTTATGTGTTGTGTTACTTGTATCTTGTGCCATGCGTTTTATGTGTCATGTCTTGTCTTTTGGGAATCGTTCCTGGTCAATTGTGGCTTTTGCGTCTTGTTTGTATAATCTCTTTTATTTATCTCAGTCATTTGACTGTAGCCATGTTGGGGAATCGCTTTGATGGATGTCGGTCTCTGTTGTCAAAACCGCTAGCTTACACGGATGTAAACAAACCAACACCTGTTGTCAAATGGCAGTGAGACACACACGCAAACACAAGTATACATACATACATGTTGTTGGCACTCCGTCGCTTACGACGTTGAGGGTTCCAGTTGATCCGATCAACAGAACAGCCTTCTCGTGAAATTAACGTGCAAGTGGCTGAGCACTCCACAGACACGTGTACCCTTAACGTAGTTCTAGGGGAGATTCAGCGTGACACAGTGTGACAAGGCTGACCCTTTGAATTACAGGTACAACAGAAACAGGAAGTAAGAGTGAGAAAAAGTTGTGGTGAAAGAGTACAGCAGGGTTCGCCACCATCTCCTGCTGGAGCCTCGTGGAGCTTTAGGTGTTTTCGCTCAATAAACACTGACAAAGCCCGGTCTGGGAATCGAAACCGCAATCCTATGACCGCGAGTCCGCTGCCCTA
>NC_068987.1:72089772-72096150 GCF_001194135.2 Octopus bimaculoides
GACAGAGAGACAAACAGACAGGCAGACGGATGGACGGACGGACAAACAGAAAAAAAGAAAGATACATACATACATACATACATACATACATACATACATACATACATACATACATAGACAAACGGACGGACGGACGGACAAACGGAAAGAAAGAAAGAAAGAAAGAAAGAAAGAAAAAGAACATGATGAAGATATTCCCCGGCCGCACACTTGCTAAAACATATTTTAATACACAAAAACAGAAATACACGCAAAAAATCTTTAAGAAATTCTGAAAATTCTGTAAGGATTAATACAAAAATTTTAAAAGAAAGTAATTAAATGTATTCTTTTATTTTCTTATTTTATTGTCTTATAGATTCTATTCACTGAACTGCGGCCATGCTGGAGCACCGCTCTTATTTTAGCATTGTATTTACTTTACTCATGTCTGTTAAATCAGTCAAGTAAGAGTAACGGAGTGAATGATATAAGCGGAACTTCCCAATTACAATTTACCTCTTAGATGGAGAAAGAAAAACAGAAACCTAACGGTTATTCTTAGTGACTCTCAAAGGAAATAAGATAACACATTCGGCATAGCGAGTGATGAAGTAGCTCTCTTTGCAACTGTGAGATTTCTGGTTCAGTCCTACTTCACGGTACATTTCGGGTTCAGTTCTACTTCTACGGTACATAAGTCCTGCGATCGATTTGTTCTAAGTTCTTCAAGGCGATGCTCCAGCATGTCCACAGTTCAATGACTGAAACAAGTAAAAGATAAAAATTTAGATTTATCCATTCACCTTTCTTCATAGCTCATTATTCCTGTTATGGTCGTTGAGGAGGGAGGGCTAAAATTCTCAGATACGTCATCCAGATGGTCTCCTCCAAAGTAACCGAGTGAGTATTCCTTTCGGCTGCACGCGTGGCAATAGTTTTTCTCCAACACTCACTCTTGGCCTTCCAGCAAGTGTCCTGCCAGACAGTTTTATTCATAAAAAATCTTTTTTACGATTCTTTTCTCAGACATTCTAGCTACATTGTCCGTATGGCCGAAGTTGTGAACTCACATTGCGGAAAAGTAGTGGCTCGACCCCCTCAAGCAGTGGCTACGTACCCCCTCAAGTAACGTCACTCCAATTACTTTTCAGAGGAACACTCTTTTTCGGCTGCTTGTATTCGCGATCGTACTTTTTCAGCCACTACCCAAGATTCATGATTCTTAAATATTTTTTTTGCGATATATTAAGAATTAATAGGAGTAAATTGATTTAATTACTTAATGGAAATTTAACCTTTCTTAGTAGACAAAGAAGCAGCTATATACATGTTTCGATGTATTGGACCTCGTCAGCTAATCATAGCCAAACTCAAGCCTGCTTGATCAGAGACCGGAAATTTTACAAATGTAATATAGCTGGGAGTGAGTCTGATATTTATCATTACGGTGAGAACTTCAAACATGTTTCAATTTTATTGGACTTCTTCAGTGAATCATAGTTTGATATTCAATTCAGATCATAGATAACTATTAAAATATATAGAACTTCTTTTTGTAAATTATTGCAGGGTAAAATTAAAAGAATAAACAGGGGAAATACTCACGCTACATGAGAACTTAATAGTAATGTAGATATCAGAATATTTGATCTTGAAAGCTAATTCAAGATCAATTATTCGAAAGCTAATTCAAGATCAATAATTTGAAATTATACTGTTAGTGATGAGAAAAAATCATTATTAACTAAAGCTCGTGAAAAACATAACTAGAGAATTTTAATTAATCAAAATTAATTAATTATAGAATGCAATGAAATTGAGATTTAGCAATTCAGTAACAACTCCAAATGTTTCTGTATTATTGGACCTCATCAGCGAAGCAGAGTGTAATCGTTATTGCAGATCTGATATCATGCATACTCAGATATCCTGGTGTATAGATTAATACATAAATACGCATACATCTGCACATACGCAATATATCAAATGCACATTTCCACTTTATCTCGCCAATGCTTCATCGTTCTGATTTTCTGTCTCTTCTTATCTAAATTCGTCACTTCCCCCGTCTTCTCTGAACACACACACACACGCACACTCCCCCTCTCCCCCCTCTCTCTCTCTCTCTATCTATCTATCTATCTATCTATCTATCTATCAATTTATCTATCAATCTCTTTCTCTATATATCAATCTGTTTATCTATCAATCTATCAACCAATCTCTCTCTCCCTCTTTTTCACCTCCTTCTCCTCCTCCCCCTCCTCCTACAGGCATGACAGCAATTTGTGTGCCAACAGTTCCTTCTTCTCTCGCCACACCCAACCGAATCTTTCGTTTGTTCCTCCAGCCACAATTCCTGTCCCTTTATCCAGAATTTCCCCACTCTATACCGAGCCAACTCATCTTTCCACATTATTGTTCCCTTTACCTGTGCCACCAAGAATATTATTTTTTCTGTATAAAACGCTATTTTTACAGCTTATTACATCCTGGAGAAACAGGTCGAGGATTAGCAGATCGTTTGAGAAAATACCTTTCACACATCCGACGCAACAACACAAGATCACTCTGACCTGTAGTCCGTCAATTAGTTCTCCTGGTTACATCTACCTGTATCTCGCCGAAGTTGCTCTATACCATGAGTCTCCCGTTTCTTGCTTGCTTCGTGAATGACAATTAATTTTCTGACTAAACAAGGACTCCGCAGGAATTAACAATTCACGTTGATATATCTAACAATGCTTTCGCCTTCAATACGCATAACCAGTAAACAGCATGCTATGTACATCTCTGCCGTATACACCACTCCCTCCACCCCAAACAACCCATCTGTCACTCACACGCATATTGCTGTGCCTTCACACCATCCCTACAGCGGCCAATTACATCCTCATGTCTGACTGACCACTTGCTCAGCAATACACTGCATCATCAATATT
This sequence comes from Octopus bimaculoides, assembly GCF_001194135.2. Lineage (NCBI taxonomy): Eukaryota > Metazoa > Mollusca > Cephalopoda > Octopoda > Octopodidae > Octopus > Octopus bimaculoides. Next base: position 72,092,697 of record NC_068987.1, read on the forward strand.
ATTTCCTACTTCATAGAACACACTCACCGACTCGCACTCACACACCATACTGACACACTTCCCTACACTCACATACTCCTCTACGTACCTGTACGGCCAAGAACATTATTTTTCTGTACAAAACACCAATTTTGCTGCTTATTACATCCTGGAGAAATAAGTCGAGGATTAGCATATCGCTTTATAAAAGACCTAACAAATACACCCTTTCTCTTACTCTGCTTCACTGTTTTAACTGAAAAATGTCATTCTATTCACTCCGCTATATCTACTTCTGTTCGTCATCCACAATGCTGGTTTTGTTACGAAGACCAACTGCTCAGACGTGGAGTTCTTCGTTTCTTACAACGCAATTATATACTTAGTACACTTGTTCAATGTTCTGTTATTTCTCGTGAATTTTATAGTATTTCATTATTTCATTATTACTCGGACACAGCCTAACCGGATTATCACAGGATTACATTTTGTAATCTCAAGTGATTTGATAAAACGTCAGCTTTATTAATTTTTTATTATAACAAAAAGTCAGGTTTATTCTCTTTCGGTGTCATTTTAAACTGTCTCTAATATGAGGTTTTTTGGTCACCTCTCAACGGACTACAGCTTACGCGTCTAGGATCGGTCCCCTGCTACACCTGTTGACAACCCTCCTCATAGATATATAGACAGGCAGATAGATAGATAGATAGATAGATAGATAGATAGATAGATAGATAGATAGATAGATAGATAGATAGATAGATAGATGTGTGCGTACGAACGTACATACATACATACATACATACATACATACATACATACATACATACACACATACACACATGCATACATACAAAACAAGGTGGCAGAGGCTTAACATCGGTCCAAAATGCCTTTGAATGTCGCATCATATCCCTTCGGTAACATCTTTTAACAACCAATTGTCGAAGTGCATCCCTTGACCAAGTTTGTATACATGAAGCTGATAGCATCATAAAACTTGGAAGGCAGCTCCTTGAGCAACACTCTTTGTCTGATAACATAGAATACATGGCCAAAGAAGTCCCACGACTCTACCGCAACATATCAGATGAAAATATGAGCATACATGAGCCGAAGACTATGCATGGATATGTTAGTAGAAAGCTCCAAGATGATAGTAACATCGATCATCAAATCAGTTTATCACGGACCAATAGCTGGATTACTACCTCCCACTTTGAAGGGTATGCGTTTGCAATCCAGGAACAGGAAATATCAACCAAATACGTGATGCACAAAAGGGATAGAGATGCAGGAAAAACTGTAAAATGTGACAACTGATGCAGATTTTGTGGAGTTCACACTGAAGATATCACCCACATCATAAGCAGTTGTCCGAAAATGTTATCACGGTATTATCTACTGATGAGATATGACGTTGTAGCTAGGACACTCTATAATGAAATATGTCAGAAGTATAAACTCAAGGACAAAGCAATAAAAGCCCACAAGATGGTAGAAGCCATAGCTACTCATAATAAAAAGGAATACTGGTCGGATGTACCAGTGAAGGACTCGATAAAATGTAAGCACAGCAGACCTGATATAATGATTTGGGATAGAGAAGAGAAAATGTGCACAGTTGTGAAAATTAGTTGCCCAGTGGATGTTAACATAAAGCTGAAGATCAGTGAAAAAGAAAACACTTATGCTGAACTGTTGAGAAACCTGCAGTTACTCTATCCAGATTACAAGTTCAGCTTTATATCTGTAATTATTGGGGCCCTGGGATATGTAACACACTGTCTAAATACCAGTCTTGAGAAATTAGAGTTCTCAAAACCAGAACAGAGAAAGCTAATTCGAAGACAACAAAACCAATCCATCATTGAAACTGTAAAAATCTGTAAAACTTTCCAAAAGTTTATCATTTAAATATATATGAACATGTCTAGATATGTAACTATATGCATAAATAAAACATACAAATCTGCACATACATGCATACATACAAAAATACCTCCTCTCCCACCAATCGATAGGACGCCGGTCGTCGCAGAATTGCTCATTTTTGCCAGTTGAATGGAGCAACGTGAAATGAGGTGCTTTGCTCAAGAACACAACGCGTCCAGGAATCGAAACCACAATCTTAGGATCATGATAGCAACACCCTAACCACTAAACCATGCACTTCCACATATATGTATACATACATATATGTATACATGCATATATGTATACATACATACATACATACATACATGGCGCCATCAAAATCAGATGTTCAGGAGTAGAGAGCCGTTTAAAATATATTTTTGAACGTTTCCTTCTACTTTTATACTGACTCCTCCAGCACAAATCAGTAATTGATTTCTCCCATTATAAATAAGGGAGACACGTTTTACTTACCAACGTAACGTTATTCAGACCAAATTTTTAAAATATACCTTATACCACGTGGAATTTCGCTAACACTATTTTGGTTGAAACTAACAATACCATCACCAACGAAAACAGCACTACATATACATACATACATACATACATACATACATACATACATACATACATACATACGTACGTACATGCATGCCTGCATGCATACATACGAATTTGACTGTATCATACGTTTAATATTTCGATACGTATCATACGTTTAATATTTCAACAATCTAGAACATTTTCCATCCTTGGAATTTCTTTTAGGAAAGGAAACCCTTCTTTAAATACTGGCTTCTTATAGCTAAACACAAATGCCCTCCGTGTCAAATGTGGTATACGTGATTACATAGAAACACAAATGTCTTATATATCTATATAAAGGGATGGTAATTAATGGGATATTGATATTTTCTTGCTCTCTTGAAGCGATTAGAGACGCAAGTAAACTGGTTCTGCCGGTAATTGAAATTTGTCGCGGTCACAGCTTGCTCTCTGATTACTGCTTGCTTTACAGCATTCACTGTATCACATCTTCTATCATTTGAATGATTACGAGTATCTGTTCCATCTTCTCTTTCCCTATAACATATTAGTGCGAAAGAAAATGGATAAATAATTTAGAAATAATATCTAAAATATCTAGTATTCATATATGCGCTGGCGTGGCTGTGTGGTAAGAAGCTCGCTTCTTGACTATATGGTTCCGGGTTTCGTTCCACTGCGTGGAACCTTCGGCAAGTGTCTTCTACTGTAGCTTCGGACCGATCAAAGCCTTGTGAGTGGATTTGGTAGACGGAAACTGGAAGATGCCCGTCGTATATGTGTGTGTGTGTGTGTGTGTGTGTGCTCTCGCCATCGCTAGACAACCGATGTTGGTGTGTTAACGTCCCCGTAAAATAGCGGTTCTGCAAAAGAGACCGATAGAATAAGTCCTGGGGTCGATTTCTTCGACTAAAACCTTTTAAGGCAGTGCTCCAGCATGGCTGCAGTCAAATGACTGAAACAAATAAAAGAATAAAATTATATATATATATATATATATATATAT
>NC_068987.1:72096862-72099044 GCF_001194135.2 Octopus bimaculoides
GAACGTAAAAGATAGAAAGATAGAACGTAAAAGATAGAAAGATAGAACGTAAAAGATAGAAAGATAGAACGTAAAAGATAGAAAGATAGAACGTAAAAGATAGAAAGATAGAACGTAAAAGATAGAACGTAAACGATAGAAAGATAGAACGTAAAAGATAGAAAGATAGAACGTAAAAGATAGAAAGATAGAACGTAAAAGATAGAAAGATAGAACGTAAAAGATAGAAAGATAGGAAGGTGAAAAACAACAAACGGTGAAAAAACAAATCTTGTTCAGAGTAGAGAGGGAAGCGAGAGGCCAAGAGAAGTGTGACTGAACGAGTCAAAGCCAAACGAGAAAAGGAAATTGGGATGGTCAATATGGGAATGGTCTACATGGGGATGATCAAACATGGGGAAGGTTAAGAGACAGGAAGCAACACACACATGCACACACACACACACACAGAATTGCATATGATATTAATCGGTACAAGGAATTAAAATTTTGGCGGGAGGTGGCTAGTCGATTACATCAACCCCAATGCTCAACTGGTGTTTATTTTATCAACACCGAAAGAACGAAAGACAAATTCGACCTCGGCGGAATTCGAACTCAACTTAAAGACAGACGGAGTGCTGCCGAGCATTTTGTGTTGTGAGAGAGAGTGAGAGAGAGTGAGAGAGAGTGAGAGAGAGTGAGAGAGAGGGGGTGAAGAGAAAGATAGAGAGAGGGGGAAAATAAAGAGAGAGAGGGGGAAATAAAGAGAGAGAGAGTTACGGGCAAAGGAGAAAACGAGGATTGGGAAACAAACACATGCGCGCGTACATGTGTGTGTGTGTGAGAAGGTTTTTTTTGCATTACTGTAGTATCCAATCAGCTGTGTACAATTCCGATCTGTTATTTATTCCTGGGCTGTACTCGTTGACTAAAATTGGTTCTTTTATTCTTAAGTTTCCAATGTTTCTTTCCGTAGTTCCAATGGAAATTTGGTTGTCATAAGTGTTGCGTTTCCGTAGGTATTTTTTGACGGAAAAATCACTGGCATAGAGGTGTTCTTTAATCCGTATCTGAACTTGCTTTGTGGTACTTTCAATGTATATACTATATAAAGCTGTAAGGCAGCGAGCTCGGTAGAGTCGCTTTCACACAAGACAAGATTGCTCAGCAGCACTTCGTCAGTCTTTAAGTTGAGTTCAAATTCCGCCGAGGTTGAATCTGTCTTTCATCCTTTCAGTGTTGATAAAATAAATGCCAATTCGTAGGCATAATCGCATCCTTCTTCTCACGAGACTGTAAGCTCGGTCGAGATTATTTTCCTAGCCTTTTCTGACCACAAAACTACATCTGGCCTCAGGGTTCTGTGAACGACTTGAGGAAACTACAGTCTTTCCCTCATGCCCACTTTCATATCCCATGATTGAGCCCCATTTGTCCTACATGGCTTTCTTCTTTCAGGAACTTAACTGCTGGTGTTGTTTTCCCCTGTTGGTGGTATTTCTTAAGCCTTTTTCTGTTCCAGGGTGCGTAAGAGTGTTGCAAGCAGCTGGTCATGGCCCCACTTGTATCTCCCTTGAGTAAGTGTTATTTTGCACTCTGACAACATGTGTGCCAGGCTGCTCCTTTTTCACAAAGTCTACACAACTGGTCTCCCGTCAAACTCTATCTGTGCAGGTTGTTGGTGTTGGGAATTCGTTATACACCACCAGAAGCACGAAGGGGATACGAATCAGTTCCAGTCTCAAAAGGTCTACCCATGTGGCCTTCCTCTTTAGTCCAGGCACTATGAGATACCAGTTCTTGACCCGTCCTCTTTATTTTTCCTGGTTCCGTACTTCTACGAGGATCATGGCACTCTCTTCTTCGATGTCCATCTTCTTCCATTGTTAGGAATAGCAAGACCCGAGACCCTGCCGTCCTCTCCATGTAATTCCAATAATGTTACGAGGCTTTAACATGCTTTCAGCTTGTAGATCTTTAGCTTGGTTTGTTTTAATTATCAAGGTCAAGGTCATGCTGGAACATACAAAATAAATACGCAGACTGAAGATAGAAAGATGTGCGATTCGATGAAATATAGAAGGAAACACAAGGGAGGAGAGGCTTTTGCAATATTTTTGCCTCTGTCTTTTTTTGCTTCCCAATCCTAGTTTTCTCCTTTGTCCGTCACTCTCTCTCTCTCTCTCTCTCTCTCTCTCTC
>NC_068987.1:72099831-72101735 GCF_001194135.2 Octopus bimaculoides
AATTGTTCGTGAATTTGTAAATGAATGCAATGAAGTAAGGTAGAATATTGGCTGAATCGTTAGTGTATCAGAATAGAATACTTCGCGGTGTTTGTTTAGACACTTTGTTCCTGAGTTCAAATCCCGCAAAAGTCGACTTTGCCTTTCATCCTTTGTAGAATCAGCAGAAAAATATAAAGTAAGCTTGAGAAGCTCGCTTTTGCAACCACATAGTTTCGGGTTCAGTCCTACTGCGCGGCACATTGGATAAATATACTTTCTACTATAGTCCCTAGGGCTGACCAACACCTTCTCAGTGAATTTAGTTGTTGAGAACTCTGTGAAAGCCCGTTATATATACATACTATACTAATGATTATATACATAATTATAACAAGGGATCAGAAACAAATCTCCTCTTATGCTGAAAATAGACTCCAAATGACGCTAAAAAACTACCTCAAAAACTCCCAAAACACAGGTTGTAAGCTAGAAAAACTTTGCTCGCCTACAACCTATGTTTTGGGGAGTTTTTAAGGTGGGTTTTAGCGTCATTTGGTATCTATTTTCAGCACGTGGAGAGGCTTGTTTCCGATCCCTTGTTATAATTATGTATATAATTATTAATATAGTATTTAGAAAATTTACCTACAAGGTTTTTATTTTCGTGCTGACCACCTGATAAAACCATGAATGATTTTATCCTTTATAATATAATACATAAACACATATACAGGGGTTGGACAAAATTATGGAAACACCTAGCATCATAATTTTGAAATATCTCTAAAACCGTCAAAAGTTTGTTTATTTTTATGTTTTTTGACTTATTATTAGTGTTGTTTAATATGTTTTGCTAAAATTGCTGTTTCTTTTCACATATCAGAAAAAGGTAATTAAAATTCATTAAAATGACAGATCTATCGGACTTTTAAAGTGGTCAAATTGTTGGTGCTCGTATGGCAAGCACTAGCGTAACGAAAACAGCCGAAATATTTGGTATATCAAGAAGTACGGTCTCGAAAGTAATGACTGCCTTTGAAAAAGAGGGAAAACCCTCCAGAACAAAACCAAAACTTTCAGATAGGGACCGTCGGACTCTTACGTGAATTGTTAGAAAGGATCACAAAAGTACAGCTCCCAAAATTAGTGCAGAGCTTAATGACCACCTCGAGAACCCAGTTTCCACAAAAACTGTTTACCGGGAGCTACACCTGCAAACAGAAAACCACTACTTTCAAAACTAAACGTTGCAAAGCGTTTAGAGTGGAGTAGAAACCTACAGAATTGGACCCTAGAGCAGTGGAAGAATGTCATTTTCTCGGATGAATCATCCTTTGCCTTATTTCCGACCACCGGCCGAGTGTACGTGTAGAGTCATCCAAAAGAAGCATTTGACCTAGACTGCCTTCTTCCAACTGTTAAATATGAAGGAGGATCTGTGATGATCTGGTGTGGGGGGCTATATCCTGGAAATCCGCCGGCCCAATGGCTTCCCTTCATGGCAGAATTAATAGTCAAGACTATTTAAGCATTTTATCTGATCAAGTTCATCCTATGGTTGAGGAACTGTTTCCGGAGGGAAACGCAATCTTTCAGGATGATAATGCACCAATTCACACAGCTCAGGTTGTTACTGAATGGCACGACGAACATTCTAGTAAAGTTGAACATCTTATCTAGCCACCACAGTTCCAAGATTGTTGAACATTTACGGTGCGTTTTTGAAAAACAAGTAAGGAGTCGATATCTTCCACCATCATCACTACAAGAACTGGAGACTATTTTAACTGAAGAATGAACAAAAATTCCTTTGGAAACAATTCAAACTTTGTACGAGTCCATACATCGTAGAATTCAAGCTGTAATTACTGCCAAAGACGGTCCTACCCCATTTCAAAATTAATTTTCTTGAAATTTTAAGG
>NC_068987.1:72101760-72114183 GCF_001194135.2 Octopus bimaculoides
ATATGTATATATATATATATATATCTCATTACATCACTGTGTTGACCAGACTGTTGGATGGTGTTACACACTGTTGGCCAATCTTTCTTGGTTGCACTCTTCTATTCCTTCTTGGTCCAAATTGCTTCGCTAAATCGTCTTTCTATCGTTGTAGAGGCCTTCCAGGTAATTTCTTCTTATGTCTTGGATACCACTCAGCAACTGCAGGGATCCACATTTATTCTGCTCTGCGGAACTTGTGCTTTCAGTATTCTGTGGCCACATCATTCATTCCTCTCCGTTCTCGAATAATCTCATTTCGAATATGCTTTCATAATGATACTCCTAGCATGTATCTTTCTATGGCCGTTGTAGCCAATCGACGTTCTTCTCTCTTTGTGGTATCGCGCGTTTCACTTGCGAATAACATCGCAAGTAAGACAGTGCCATTGAAGAGACTGGTATGTAGAGCCTTGTCCAGCTTTGCTTTGAGCATATCAGTTATTAAGCTAAACACTTTCCGTCCTACCCTTTACTCACCTTGAGATTTCAACATCCATGTTTCGGTACATATTCGCTGTATTCCCCTTTACTTCCTCGGTTTCATTACTTACTGCCTCTACTCGGCTTCGTGCTACGTTTTCAGATCGCATTTATTTTGTTTACATGTGATTTATTTTAATGGCTACAGCTGAGCTATAGGTATTCAGCTTTGTCAGCATAGTCTGCAACCGATTTGTGGTTTCGGCTATGAGTATTATGTCAGCTTCGAATTGAAGGTGTGTTAGTGACTCGCCGTTCATGTTCACGTCTTGTCAATGTCTCAAATGGCCATTTCGAGACATTCAGAGAAGAGCATGGTAGAGATAATATCTTTTTGTTTGACGCCTTTCTCAATAGGAACTTTTACTGGTGGCAACAGCAGAGCTATATCAATGGTGCACCAAGAGTTCGTAGCCCTGAGCAATTTGGTGTATTGCACTTCAACTCTTTGCATTTCCAAAGATTTCGGCATTGCGTACTTTTCGATGATGTCGAAGGCCTTTCCGTAGTCGACAAAAGTGATGCACAACGATAGCTTTCTCTCATTCTAAATATATGACGCGACGCAACAAAGCAGGAGTCCAACTGAAGAGAAGCAGAAAAGTCGTCCCAGAGTCGAGAATGGTAAAGAAATGTTGTCGATGGCCTTTGTCTCCATAGGGAGAGATGTGCTTAAATAAATAAGTAAGTAAGCACCTTTGGAGATGCCATCCACAACCAGCTTGTCCTTTTTTTTTTTCATACTGAGTCTAGGATTACATTATATTGTATATTTAGTATGACGATTTCTTGGACTTCGTTTATTTTGATACACTCGCGTTTTGTATTTGCTTTGCCCTCGTAGGAAATAAAACATTTATTATTGTTATTGTCGTTGTTGTTTGCCATGAGCAGACGACGACTGTAACGGATTTTGGAATTATAGTATTTTTACAACGTTCATTTGAAGGAAAAGGAGTTTTATTTTATTTTATTTTATTTTTATGTTTCCATTTTACCAACAAAGAGCTTTAGAACATTTGAGCGTCCATTCCATTACTCTGGGGGAGAAAAAATAGAAGATTTGTCGTTATTTATTTATTATATTGTTGCAAACATCTATTGTGTTTGTTTACTAATGATTTAATATTGCATCATCTGGGAGAGCGAGAAGATTTGATGGCAACGAATACACTTCCAAAAACAAATTTGAACATTTTGAAACAAAGAAAACGAAACAAAATCAATGATAAACAGAGAAAAGTGCGATTTGAACAAACAGGCACTGTTGTAAACACATTCACACTTTGACAAATATAAATAGCAAAGCACAAACTTCAATAACAAAGCTATAAAAACGACAGCCATTCAATTTTTGTTTGCGACACGAACCAGAAGCCACTAGACATGGGTCGGTTACAGGAAAAGCAAAAAATGATGCCAGAAGAACGTCACAAAAAACAGTGTCTTCTTTATTTCATATCATATAGATTTGCCATACAAGCATTACAGAGAGGGGACAAACAAGGACAGACAAACATAAAGTGTGAAGAAGCAGTTACGTTTTAAAAATGTCAAATCAATCGGATGAAAAAATGAATCGATGAAATATGCAATAAAAATTTTCAATTTTGAATAAGTCATTGCGTTCCGCAATGAGGAGCGTTGAAAGAAAAGCACCCGGCCATTTGGGTAGAACCTTTACTTTTTAACCCGACCTCACTTACCTGATGCCACTCGCACCCAGCTTGCTCACCACAAGTTTCCATTTTTTCACAAACATATCCCGTGACAGGCACTTTCTCTCCAGCCTGATCTTACTACTGAGGTGGTAACTAAAAAAAGTTAACCAGCCCCTGGCCAGAGACAAAGGTACCTGTCACTATACCTTTCACACGCGTCTTCCATATTGTTTCTTTCAGTATGGCTACTACGCAGAGAAAACAAGCCTTCCTTTCCCTGTTAAGGAAAGGAGGTGGCACAATCTCGATGATAGACTCAGCTGATAGCTGTACTCTTCCCATCACTGACAAAGTTGTTCGACAAAAGCTATCAGTCCCGATAACTCCGGACACTCCACGAACGCGTGCAAGACGGTTTTCCTATCTTGCCCACATCTCGGGCATGTCGGTGAGACGGCACTTCCGTGCCTTGACAGCCTGTCACGAACAGGTAACGCCGCACGGAAGCACTGCCAAGCCAGGGATTTCTGGTAATTATCCAGATACCCCGGCCCGAACGTTCTCCTGAACAGGTTGACCAACTGATTTTCATTGTAGCCAAGGGTCTCCCCCAAGGCGTTTTCTAACATAGATTCCACTAACCCGCTATAGAAATCCGAAAGCAGTGTCTTCTTGCCTAACGAATTTCTCAAGGAAAAAACGAGGAGAAAAGTAACAAACCTGTGTTTATTTTTTGCTTGTTTAAAAAAGCACAGTTTCTATATTCCCTCGAAAATGGATTCAGAGAAAATTTGGGCCATTTTGTGGAAAGCCATGTGTGGACCTGAAGATTGGAGGTGCATACTGAGAATACATGCATTCATTTTTGTCTTTTTCGCTACTGGCACCTACCATTTAACAAACTTACTAAGATAAAGTACCGCCCTCTCTGTTCTCACCTCCCTCTCCAAGTAACCTTGGAAAATGTGTCTTCAAACATTTCGGTTTTGTTCATTGCAAAACATCGTTGGCTATAGCTACGACACATAGGATAACTGCCTTCTTTTTCCGTGCAATTAAATGAAAAGCTACGAGATCTACATGATGAAGCCAGGTGATAGCCAAATTCGTCCCTTATCCAAGAACAGACGTTCAACAATTCTCCACAGATCAGTAATGTTCGGATACTGAACAAATGCATGTAGAACAGTTTCATTGTTCTGTACGTATTCCAGACAGGCTGGTCTGACGGTATTTTTGTGCCTGTAGAGTTTATCTCGAACTGGTATTATCTCTACCTCAGTAGCGCTGTTGAGAAATGGATTTCTGGAAATCATCTACAGATCCCACGTGGAGCAGACCAGTTACTTCATTCTCGTCGACACTTAGTCCCCTATAGCTTTCTAGCGTGGATTTTTCCCCAACAGACATTATCCGGCTGGTAGGGAGTGGTGAAAACATACTGTAAGAGTTGACCTTCATGATCAAAGTAATCCTACATTCGAGGAGTTCCTTGATTGGCCCTAAATTAAGACCCTCCTGTCTCAAAAAGACAGTAAAATCACTTATTTGTATACTATGTGTACTTTTATTATTCGTTTGTTTTTTTCCTTTATCTCGTACGATTTCTGTGTAATGTGTCCTTTTTCCAAAGCCTTTGAGGTTAATGAAAAAAAGAATCATTAATATTGTTGATTGTCAGAATCGTTTGAATGTCAGAATCGTTTGATTGTCAGAATCGTTTGATTGTCAGACAAAATACTATGAGATACTTCTTCTGATTTTTATGTTCTGAGTTCATATCCAGCCGAGGTCTGATGTAATCGACTAACCACTAACCCGCTCCCTATAAAACTGCTGTCCTTGTGCCAAAATTTGAAACCATTTATGAAGACGGCGAGCTGGCAGAATCGTACACAATGCTTGGACACAATGCTTAGCGGTATTTCTCCTTATTCTTTATATACTAACCTCAATTAACACCGAAGTCAACTTTACCTTAGTTCCTCTTGGGATCGATAAAATAAGCACCAATAGATTACTGGTGTCGATGGTATTGGCTAATTCTCTCTCTATCAAAATTGCAAGCCTTGTGCCAAAAATTTCAAAGAATTATTTTAGAAGGTGTCTACATGGCAGAATCGTTAGCACGCCGGACAAAATGCTAAGTGCTATTTCTTCCGCTTTTACGCTTTGAGTTCAAATTCTGCCGAGGTTCCCTTAGCTTTTCATCCTTACTGAGTCGATAAAATAAGTATTAGTTGAGCACTGCAGGAGTCGATGTAATCGACTAGACTTCTCCCTCCAAATTTCCGGTCCTGTACCTGTAGTAGTAGTAGTAGTAGTAGTAGTAGTAGTGGCGGCGGTCTTTTTGCGTGCTTTTCCTTCATAAACCAGTGTTCTGTGTTTCTTGGGAACGTGTAGTGTTTTGTTTCGGTTTTACGTTTGCTATAGTTTTGAAAGTATTCTAATATTATATTCAGTGTCTTGTACAGTAGAGTTATTTTTTTATATTTTGTATATACGTGTAAGTCTATGAGTTTAGGTTAGCCATTATCTATCTTCGTCTTTTTTTTTATCATTCTCAAGGCGCCTATTATTACATTTTATCATTTTTTTTTTCTATTTTTCAGCATTTGCTTTCTGATTTTGCTTTCAAAGTTCTATTATCGGTTGTTGGAATTGATAGTTCGATTAGGAGAGATTTCTTGACGTGGTCGTCAACGGTAATATTTTAACGAGTTGCCTTTAGTTACCCTGTGTGTATGAACTGGCATATCTCGGAACAAATTTACTTAATTATTCCAATGAAACCTTTTGTATTTGTGTTTATTTATATCCCCTCTTATTCTCTGTGTATTTTATATTGCTGACATAGTTTCCAGCTTTCTCATATCTCTTTACATAACTTCTTCTGATTGTTAGTTTTCTATTTGCAGAAGAGCCCTATCTTTCTGTGTTCGTAATAAACATAAACTTTCTGGAGACTTTTAAATGTAAATCTTATTTTTCTTGTTTCAAAAATTACGTCTCGGTACCAATTAGCTTATTTTAGTCGTTTAACATACTTTTTAAATATTAATCTACAAACCATGATAATCCTTCATGTCATTTCTTTTCATTTAAGTGCACTGTACTCTGTCTTGTTCCTTTATTCATAAGTATGTGTCACATGGTATTTGATCACATCATCATCATCATTATTATTAGGGCGGCGACCTAGTGCAATCGTTTCTACGTCGCACACAATGCTTAACGGCAATTCTTTCAGCTTTTTTTTTTTTTTGCGTTCTGAGTTCTAATTCAACTTTTCTTTTCATCTTTTTGGAGTCGATACAAGTACCGGTCAAGTACAAGGAACAATGTAATCAACTAACCTCTCAAGGCGGCGAGCTAGCAGAATCGTTAGCACACCGAGTAAAACGCTTAGTTCAAATTCCGCCGAGGTCGAGTTTGCTTTTCATTCTTTCGGAGTCAATGAAATAAGTACCAGTTGAACACTGGGATCGATGTAATCGACTCATCCCCTCCCCCAAAATTGCTGCCCTTGTGGCAAAAATTTGAAGCTGTTATTGTTGCCATTAAGACGGCGAACTGGCAGAGTCGTTGCCGCAACGGGCAAAGTGCTTAACGGTATTTCGTCCGTCTTTATGTTACGAGTTCAAATTCCGCCACGGTCAGCTTTGCCTTTTATCCTTTTGGGGTCGATAAAATAAATACCAGTTGAGCACAAAGATCAATGTAATCGACTTACTTCTTCCTCCGAACTTGCTGGCCTTGTGCCAAAATTATTATTTTAGTAGTAGTAGTAGTAGTAGTAGTAGTAGTAGTAAGGCGGCAAATTGACAGAACCGTTTGAACACCGGATAAAATGCTTAGCGGCATTTCATCCGTCTTTACGTTCTGAGTTCAAGTTCCGCCGAGGTCAACTTTTCCTACCATCCTTTTAGGGTCGATAATCGACTAGCCCCCTCCCCTCAAATTTCAGGCTTTCTGCCTATAGTAGAAAGGATTATTATTATTGGTGGTGGTGCCAGAAACACGTTGTTCGTAAGTTCTGTTTTATTTTAACTGTATTTGAAAAACCTGGTTTAATATTTTTTGCCCTGTGTGTACGTAAATTGCAAAACATTCTGAGAAGCTGCTCAGTTTCCCTACATTTTCGTCCTTCGGGACGGAATTTGTAATTAATATTCGTGAAATTTGCTCACTTCTTTAAAAAAAAAAAATAATAATAGTAATAACAATGCGTTGAATTATTCGACAAAAAGTCGAGGAAATGACATTAGAGATCGGAAAAGCTGTATTGACCTTGACTACTTTATGTTAAAACAAATTACCACCATCATCACCACCACCACAACAGCCACCTTTAGTACTGGCCGAAACAACAACAACAACAACAACAAGGAAAATGAAAACGACAATAACAATCAAAAACAGCAATTGTAGCAGCGACAGGAACAATGACATGTCAAACAAAGAAACGCGCAGGAGAGAAGAGTCCATTGTTACCGTCACCATCACCATAACAACAAACTGTAGCAGCAGAGACAATGCCACTACTACCACTCACCCAACCCCAATGAAAAGCAAAATGGCAGCAACGACGACGAAAGCAATAACACAAGCAGAATACAAACCAATAACACCACCATCAGCACCAACTAAGGTCTCCTTCACTAGAGTGACCCCCCCCACACACACACACACACACACCTCAAGAGAGTTTATTCAGTCTCTCCTTAGAAGAGAAGCTGATAAAATTATGGGACACCATTCGATTTACAAAAATTAGGGGAAGAAGTGCAAAGCGTCTGAGATTCTAACTGCAACTTCTAGAACTGTTCAATATCGCTGCGTGAGTTTAACGACTCGTCACCTGGAAACGGCCATGAACGCCCAAGTAGAAAGAGTTTTCTACGATGTATCGCAGGACATCCAGAATGTATCTAAAGCAAAGTAGTTTGGCGGGTCAATATAATATTTAAGGTTGAGGCCCACATAGTACATTCAGTGGTCTCCCACTGCAGCGAGGGCTTCGCTCTCCTACCCCACTTATTTCGGAAGAAGGGCAATAGAGGTAACAATACCGCAGATTCCACCAGAGCTATATCTCCGGTGGATATAAGTATGCATAGTGTAGGAGGAAAGCTAATCTCTATTGGATGTGAAGAGAACGAGACAAGGGAAGTGGTTTCGGATCACACTGAAAATCTTTCTCCATATAAAAGCTGAACTTGGCGGCATTTCGTCCGTCTTTACATTCTGAGTTCAAATTCCACTAAGGTCGATTTTGCCTTTCATCCTTTCGGGGTCGATAAATTAAGTACCAAGGAAACACTGGGGTCGATATAATCGACTAGTACCATCCCTTGTGCCTTCAATAGAAAGGATTATTATTATTATTGTTGTTGTTTTACTTCTCAGAGCGCTCGGTCTTGTTTGTTCAGGTAGATTCTGTGAGAGCGAACAGCAGCCTGCTGTCAGGATCTCACAGGGTCTCTTTCCGCACATTATAATCCTTGATATTTGGTTGTTAATTATCGTGGGAGACATTCAACATCCAATTACCAATCGCAAAATCCTAGCTGTCTCCAGCAGAGTAGTTTTTTGGCTTGATCCGCTCTCATCTTAACTCCGATTTCGCTGACATATTACTCGAACTTGTTTGTTAGTGCTCCGAGTGCCCCTACAACTACTGGAATGACAGGCACTCTCCTCATAGTCCACATTCTTGCAATTTCGTTTTTTAGTAGTCTGTATTTTTTAATCTTTTCTAGTTCGTTGTAACTTATGTGTGCATCCTCAGGTATCGTAATATCTATAATCTTGATTTCCTTTTTTCCTTTATCTACCACAACAATAACTGGTCTTTGAGCATCGATTAGGGAGTCACATTGGATTGTAAACTCGCACAGTATCTTATATTCCTTGCTCTCGGAGAGAGGAAGGTAAGAGTTGAAAGAAGTGTGCTTCCCACCTACACCCAGTAAATATCTGGGGCGGTGTTGAATGTGACGAAGATGGCCCAAGTGAGTGGGCCTGCCCTAAGCTGTGGCCTGTTGGTTGAGAAGCAAGGAGAGATAACCCCTTACTGCGATACTCCTAGTGCGTAGGATGACTCAGAATCTGTGGGATTATTTGGTTACCCCTGGGTTGCATTTTACCCGTATTGGGAAATTTATTTGTTAAATTTGTTAATTGTTATTTTCAGTGTTTACGTGTTTTCTATGTAAATCCCCACTGTCCTTTGTGCATTATCCTAAAATTTTTTTTCGGCCCTTATGGCCAATAAAGAAGGAATTATTATCATCATCATCATCATGTTCATCTAATATTATGAACATAATAAGGATGTTCCTATTAGTTTCAAATTTTCGACACGAGACCAGCAATTTCTGAGGAGGGGTGAAATCGAGTATATCGACCCCATGCTCAACTAGTACTTATTTTATCGACCCCGAAAGGATGAAAGACAAATCAACCTCGGCGGAATTTGAACTCAGGACGTAAAAACGGACGAAATGCCGCTAAGTATTTTGCCCTACGCGCCAACGATTCTGCTACCTTGCTGCCTTATATAAGGATGTTCATATTGCTTGCAGCCAAATGATATTTAGTGATCTGAATAAAAGAATGGCAATTATCCCACAAACACGAATAGTGAAATAACACTATTTATAAATCAGATGGTTGTTTAATTTTAACAAGACGAAATTTTTAAAACTTACTAGTGAGGAAACTGGCTTTTCTGACGTAAAGAACGTTCAATTATGCTAAGCAATTCAGTTGGATGGACTAAGGAATAAGTAATTTTTAAACCTCGTTTTCATTCTCTCTGTTAAATATTTATTGTAATGGAAAATCTCTTGGGTGTTTTTTTGGTATTTCGCAGACAGAAGGGAAATAATCTGGTAAGTCAATGTTTGTTCCGCTTTGAACAACTAAATTAATTATTCAGAATATTTGGAAATTTAGAATGTTTGGAAACCAATATTTTACACTACCAACATTTCTAGACGTACCCATATTCTGAAGTAGTTTCCAACAATTTTTGTGAAGTACTGATAAACAATGGAAGAATGTGATTAGCAATACAAGAATATTCGTAGAATTTAAATTAGTCTTGGTAATGAAAAGAAATTGCAGAGCAATAGAAGGCTGTAAGTCTAGGAAGAATATGAAAATTTTCAATACATATATAAAGTTCAATATACATCTCATTTTACAGAGCTCAGTTTGATTGAAGATTAAGACTGGCTCCAAACAGGTGCTGATAATTAGTTTTCGTAATTCTTATGTTCACAAGAATTTTGTTGTATTCAGAATTATTTCCATAAGTGCCATATTTTAAAGAAAAATTAACGTTTAAATTGCATTTTTGTTTATTTGTTTAATAGTTATACAGATTTGGTTCGTTTTTTAATCTATATTTAGTTTAGAACATTTTCAGTGTGGGTATGTACACACCAACAAGACTGTTTACCGCCACTATGACTACTGTCTCCTCGCTCTTCAACGGAGGTGGCCATTTTGAAATACAATTCTTTGATTCTGATTTCTGTTCTTCCAGTTATTTTTCAAAATTATTATATTGCACTCAAACTGGAATACAGGAAAGCTGTATTTGTGAAACTTGGCGATGTCAAGGTCACGACGTTATACATTGAAAATCAAAGTGGTCGGCACCGTTCTGGAGAACTTGATTTCTTCAATGTGCGACTGTGGAAATGAAATAACTGCATTGGGTGACCCAGATCGTGTCTAGATAAGGTATTTATTAGATCACTAGACAGGTATAGTGTAGAATGTCCACGATTTCAACTGTCCGTTACACAGACCACATATTTATGATCTACACGGTCGACGTAGATAAACCTGACTACTGGAAAGTGACCATGTCGATCCATGCACGTAAAGCCTACGGAGGCCAGATTAGCATTTTAGTTAACCGGCAGAACAATTGTCAACAGTCGGTGGATAAGGATGCTCTGAAGAGAACAATTAGATAGAATCGGTAAATTTAGTAAATCTGTAGAGGTAGAAAAAATAGGTGAGTTAATGAGTAAATTTGGTAAAGTGATTAGGAAAGGCACCGCATTCGACGTGTTAGCGGAGAGAATGGCCCACGACCATGCCTTCAATTGAAGGTTGCGTTGTCAGAGCTGAGATTGGTACTCTTTGAGACAAAGAACAAAAGCCGTTCAATGGGACCAGGTGGCAGAAGTGCAACATGGAAACAAAACCACAATTCAGTTTTTGATGGATTAGGAGGTACGCTGCTACTCGATTCTACGGAGATATGAGCTGTTTTCCAGTGGTATTATGCTCAACTATTCGGGGTGAATGATGGAATAGACGAGGTGGAGTTTAAAGCCGTTTACGGCGGCTTGCCATGACTCTCGGCTACGTGTTACGAAAAGTTGATAATACGAGATACGATAAGCAGTTGTACGAAGCACAAATTATCTGGTTGGATGGTCTTCCCTGCGAGCTTTACACATACATGCTGCGCTTGTTCGCCAATCCTTTGCAAACATCTACTGCAACTGGCAACAGAATGGAAGAATTCAAGTTCTATAAACCTAGGATGGTAGAATGCCGAGGAAGGATGTGAACAACGGGTTACGTAATATATAATTTCCAGCCCGTAACTCTGCTAAATGGGGAGTATAAGACTTTGGCCAAGATGCTAGCAAAGAGATATATGCTGCTCTTCAAAAGCGTGGTCGACAAGTTCTATCGACGACAACCCCAACCTCAAATGATACATCACAGAGAGGGTAAGTTGTAAACTTGGCTTCAGTGAGACTCTGATCAACTGGGGACAATCAGTTATCCGATCAACTGGGGACAATCAGTTATCCCTCCAATTGGGAATTATGTTTGTTGGAATTGTGGTGTTATTTGTTGCTTCTATTATTGTCTTTTGTTTACATAGCTAATGTGACCCTACTCTACGTATTTTTGTCATTCAGTTGTTGACTTTTTTATTTGTTTGTTTTTGTTTATTCCTTTGAATTCTAGTTGAGAATAAAGAAACAAAGAAAGAAACAAAGAGAAAAGAAGAAGAAGAAGAAGAAGAAGAAGAAGAAGAAGAAGAAGAAGAAGAAGAAGAAGAAAAGGAGGTTTGATCAGTTACCTGGACTGTATCGAAGCAGAGGATAACAGCTTAGGGTAGTATATAAAAAATGCCGTGGAGCCACTCTGTTGCAACACACGAAGAAAGCCGGCGTCATTACAACTGAAAATTGTGTAACTAAAGAAAAATTTAAACAAGAAATGAACAAAAAAGAAAAAAGCATGGAAGGAAAAGAAAATGTACGGTCAGTTTGCAAGAGATATGAAATCCAAGACAGATACAGAGGACCGGTGGCTATGGATGAGGAGGAGTGACCTGAAGATAGAGACAGAGGAACTCATATGCGCAGCTCTGGTTCAAGCGTTAAGGACCAATTATATGGAATACAGAATAGACAACACTACCCATTGCGACAAATGCAGAATGTGTGGTGAGAGGGGCGAAACAGTATGGCACATCGTTAGCGAATGCCCCGAAATTGGCACAACGCGAATACAAAAGAGGCCATGACAATGTGGCAAGAATGATCCATTGTGAGCTCTGTGGAAATCACGGTCTACAAAGAGCAAAGACGTGGTATGGGCAAACTCCAGGAGTCACCGAAAATGAGAATTGAAAAATCCTGTGGAATGCAATGACCTAGTGCGATCATCCGACCAGACATTGGAAATCGGACATTGTTGTAGTGAATAAAAAAGAAAGAACATGTATGATAATCGACAGAGCATGCTCAGGTGACAACAGGATCAATGTGAAAGGAGAAGAAAAAATAAACTATGACGATTTGAAGTGGGAAATACGAAGGTTGTGGTCAATGAAGAGAGTAGACGTGATACCAATAGTAATTGGTGCACTTGGAAGTATCAGCACTCAACTACCAGCATGGCTGAAAAAGATTGAGGCAAGTATGAAGGTAGAACACCTACAAAAATTAGCATTGCTTGAAACTGCAAGAATTCTTCGCAGGGTTCTTGAAGCATGACCAGTAAACAAGTGTCACCTTAGACTGCTGGCTGTAGACAGCTGACTCTTTCCATCATACCCAGCAAAATAAGCTGTGAGTTTTCATATAATAATAATAATAATAATAATAATAATAATAATAATAAATAATAATAATAATTCCATCGTACCCAGCAAAATAAGCTTTTTTCATCACATAATAATAATAATAAT
>NC_068987.1:72114721-72117284 GCF_001194135.2 Octopus bimaculoides
CACCATACTTTTTCCGAGCAATCGCTCAACATTCGACGCAATACCAAATAGGTATTATTATTATTATTATTATTATTATTATTATTATTATTATTATTATTGTTATTGTTGTTGTTGTTGTTGTTGTTGTTATTATTATTATTATTATTATTATTATTATTATTATTATTATTATTATTATTTTGGTTTGGCTTAGATTTGGTCTTATTCCTGGTAAGGATTATGTGGATAGCAGAATACTACCTCCAACCTTAGGTATCCACAAGTTTTCAGCAGTCTTTCAAATGCTTAGACTCTTCTTGATAATCTTTGCTGTCCCTAAGAGACAAACTTTCTGTAGGAGCTCCACCAGGCATTCTATTTCAATCTCCTTCAGCCATTTGTCTATATCTTGGTTTACTCTTCCCAACGCACCAATTATTATAGGTACGACCTTTACTGTTCGCATACTCCAAATTCTTCCTATTTCAAATTTTAAGGAATTATATTCTTGTGTTTTTCTTCTTCTTTCTCTACGATCCTGGGCTCAAACGGGCATGATGGGTCGATAAGTAAGCAACTTCCCTTTTCCTATTTTCTAATTTCTTGTCCATTTGAATAGGAAAGTTCCACAAAATTTTACATTTCTCCAACTCCAGTACTCTTTCGATTCGATGATTGTACCATGTGTTTCCAGTTTCAAATCCCCATTTCTGGGAGTTTCCTGTGTATAACTTTTACAACTTAGCCGTGCTTCCATTTCTTATATTCTTCTTGCGCCACCTTGGAGCATTCTTCCACAATGTGTGCTACTGTCTCGTTTCAAGTTCCACACGCTCTACATTTTTCTGATACATTCTCTCCATATATATTTTTTTCTCAAGCTGTTTGTTTTTATCGCTTAATCCCTGGCTACTACAATTAGGCTCCCTATTTCTTTTTTTAATTGCCCTTTTTAACCAAGTCTAGGATTTTGTTCCACATACATCTTCAGTGGCTCTCCAAAATTGGCCTTCACAATCTGTCTGACGTGCTCTCATTGTTTCATTCTTGATTATTATTATTATCATTGTTGTTGTTGTTGTTGTTACTATTATAAGGTGGCGAGCTGGCAGAATCGTTAGCATGCCGGGCAATATGCTTAACAGTATTTCGTCCGTCTTTGTGTTCTGAGTTCAAATTCCACCGAGGTCGACTTTGCCTTTCATCCTTTCGGGATCAGTAAGATAAGAACTAATTGAACACTGGGGTCGATGTAATCGACTTAACCCCTCCCACAAAATTTCAGTCTTGTGCCTATAGTAGAAAGGATTATTATTATTATTACTACAACTACTATTACTACTACAACTACTATTACTACTACAACTATACCACTACTATTACTGAAATTAGTAGAGCAGCAGACAAAGGGACTTGTGACATTTAGTGACGTCCCATTACATTCGAATCTCATCATAGTCGACTTTTACTTTTCATTTTTTTTTCTTCTTAGAATCAATAGCATAAATACCAACCAAATGCTGGGGTCCGTTGCAATCAACTATACCAGTCCGCTTGAAAATGCATCGACTTGTACCTCTGTTAAAAACCACTATTTTATTCCTTCTGTTGTTATTATCACGGTCTCGTGTCTGCTTTTGACTGTACTCTGTCTTTGTGATTCTCAATGATAAACAATACTGTGTTCTATTATCACGTTTCACTGTCTTGCAGCAAATCTGTTGAGATTGGTGCAAGTTTTAGTTTTATTTCTTCATATATTTATTTGTTTTTGTTTCGTCCCCATTGTTTTCGTTTCATTGTTTTCCTCTTGGTTGCTATAGAGATGGAGCTGGAGCTGTCTATATCTACACCGTTGTATATTTTGATGGTTGTATAAAATTGTTATATCATTGGGAATGTCCTTCAGAGAAAGAAAATGTGTGTGCTGAAGTGAAATGCTGTTTGTGAGTGTATGAAGGCGATGGGGAGCGGGGCGTTAAGGGGGAGTGTTTATAATGTGTTGTGAGTGAGTCCTGGCATAGCTTTTAAGTTTATTTTTTATTTTTTATTTTTATCTATTATTCTTTATTTATTTATTTTTTTTTTTAATTTTTATACTTCATGTTTTATTTTATTTTTATTTTTGTAAGGTTCGGTTTCATAATTCAGAACATTGTTCTTTTTCTTATGATGATGATTACTATCGTGAATAACAATAAGAATTGGTAGAACAGCGCAGAGAAAATTCTTGCAATATTTAGTTACGTTCCTTTATCTTCTGGGTTCAAATCCCGTCCAGACTGACTTTCACTCCCGCCATTCCGAACTCAATGAAATGAAATACCATTCAGTACCAGTATTTAGTGCAACTTACTTAGTTCTTGTAATACTGGCCACCCTGAGTTCTAGCTCATTTTTATTCTATATATATGTATGTATGTATGCATGTATGTATAGATAGATAGATAGATAGATAGATAGATAGATAGATAGATATACACATATGTATATGTATGTATGTATGTATGTATATATATGTGTGTGTGTGTATATATATGTGTATGTATGTGTGTATGTATATATATATATATATATATAT
>NC_068987.1:72117663-72119977 GCF_001194135.2 Octopus bimaculoides
TATATATATATATATATATGCATGTATATATATATATGTGTGTGTGTGTATACATATATATGTGTATACATATATATATGTATGTGTGTATATATATATATATGTGTGTGTGTGTGTGTGTACATATATATAGTGTATTTGTGTATGTAATAATGAGTAATTTAATATACGTACCACTGTAAACGTTCTCTCGTTTTCTCGTCTCCCTCTGCGGTCTCACGTGAAACCGCAGGTTTTACATCAGAGTTTCCCTCCCCTAGAAAGAAGCTACGACACTAGCTTGGTATCTCTCACTCCCAGTGATTTTATTTGCGCTCCCTAACACCAACCAAGAGTATTTCTACGTCCCCGTTCTCAGATGGAATGTCATCACATATTCAAGTTATCCCACAGCTGGGGCGGATCTGTAATTTCCGAACCAGAGTACCGCCACCAGATGTAGATTAAGAGCATGCCCGGGACATACACAGATAAGCTCTGTGTTAGCAGAAAGCTCTGGGATGACACTATCATTGATAATCAAAGCAGTCTACCAAGGATCAACAACCGGATTTCTAATTCCCACTTTGAAGGGTATGCATTTGCAATCCATGAACAGGAAATATCAACCAAATACCTAATGCATAAAATGGACAGAAACTCAGACAAAACACCAAAATATGATAACCGATGCAGATTTTGTGGAGTTAATACCGAAGATATCACTCAGATTATAAGCAGTTGACCGAAAATGTCATCACGGTATTATCTACCGATGAGACATGATGTTGTTTCTAGGACACTGTAAATGAAATTCGTCGGAAGGATATCCCTGAAGCCAAAGAAATAAGAACCCACAGTATGGTAGAAACTATAACCACTTATAATAAGAGTACTGGTGGGATGTCCCTGTGAAAACCTCAATAGAATGTAAACATAATATACCTGACATAGTGATTTTGGATGGAGAACAAAAACTGTGTACAGTTGTGAAAATGAGCTGCTCAACGGATATTAACATAAAGCTAAAGATCAGCGAAAAAGAAAATACCTATGCTGAAGAATTAAGAAATCTGCAGTTACTCTACCCAGATTACAAGTTCAGGCTTATACTTATAATTATTGCCACACTAGGATGTGTAATACACTGCTAAAATACCAATC
Source organism: Octopus bimaculoides (assembly GCF_001194135.2). Classification (NCBI taxonomy): domain Eukaryota; kingdom Metazoa; phylum Mollusca; class Cephalopoda; order Octopoda; family Octopodidae; genus Octopus; species Octopus bimaculoides. The sequence continues at coordinate 72,118,807 of NC_068987.1, forward strand.
TTAAGAAAAGGAGAAAGCTGATTCGAAGACTACAGATCCAAGCCATCACTGGAACTGTAAAAAATCTGTAAAAGTTTCTAGTTTATCATTTAACTAATAGGCGCATGTCTAGACATGCAACTATATGCATGAGAATACATACATAAAACAAAACACAAATCTGCACATGCACTGACTCTAAATACTGAACCACACATACATAAATGCAAAAATACCCTGTTGATGTTGTTGAAATTCCAATGAAGGAGCCTTGGATCTAGGTTAAAAGCCGGCTCTTTCTCTATTGGCAAGAAATCTTGAAATAAAACTGAATAATGGCATTTACATACATACATACATACATACATACATACATACATACATACATACATACATACATACGTACGTACGTACGTACATACATACATACATACATACATACAAGCACAGAAGATGGTTTACAGTGTGTTTTGAACGTTTAGCCTTACAACAATGCCAACATGAAAAAGACTAAATAAGTAAATGGTTTGCTTTTTCCTTCTTTTACAAATAAGAGAAGCACCTTTTACTCATCAACTTAGCTTCATTCATACAAGATTCTGAAAATATTTTCAACCTCGAAGAACTTCGAATTACGATCTTGGCTGACACCGATAACAGCAATACTACCAATATTAACATCAACATAGACATACATATACACATACATACATACATACATACATACATACATAAATACATACATACATACATACATACATACATACATAAATACATACATACATACATACATACATACACACACACACACTGATATGACAATCATTGTCTTTTTGACAGACGACAAACAAAACCACCGACAGACGGTTGGCCAACATAATGTATAAAGACAAGTGCTGTTGTCGGTATGTTTACATGTAGACTTGCACCCGCCATGTCCTTTACACACCTAAGTAAATATGTATAACATGTTTGCCTATGTATGTATGAATATATATATATATATATATATATATGTATATATATATATATATACACACACACATATATCAAATATATATATATGTATGTATGTATGTATGTATCAAATACATATATAGATTTATAGATTGCTGTACACATATCTGTGTGTATACATATGCATGTGTGTATACATATGCGTGTGTGTATATCTGTGTATACATATATATAT
>NC_068987.1:72125357-72133431 GCF_001194135.2 Octopus bimaculoides
GTGTGTGTGTGTGTGTGCGCGCGCGCGCGCATACAATGTATATAATCATAATTTTACATCAATTGTTTTTCCAGTTTGCAAGCCTGGGACAGCTGAGATTCAACGAAAGTCCACAACTTCATTTCAAATCTCCGTCTTCGTTTGTAATACAAGAGGCATGAAAGGCACACATCACATATTTTGTTTGCTTCCCTTCTTTCAAGCCTAGACTAACACCACTCTATTAACAGGGTGTTTTCTAAAATATAAATCTTTACGGCTGCTAAATAGGACAATTAAACAAGTTTTAGTTACAATAACCAGCACGGTACCAAACTCAAATTACAATACAACAAACAACACCAGAATCTGCGTGGAGACTCACATACTTAACAACCCTTTCTCCGAATAGGCAGCACCCAATCCAACTGACCACTGTGACTCTCCATCTGTAAGTATCTTACCTTATTTTCTTTTGGTATTTGTTTTTTGTTTGTTTTTAATTTTTCTTCCTTTTTGTTATTGTTATTGATGGTGGTGGTGGTGGGGGTGGGGTGGTTTTGGCGGTTTTAATCTCAGTTCGGACCGAACAAACTTATATTAAAGCGTTCCTACCACGACCGTTCCATATTTATTTTCAAACAGTCCAACCTATTTTACAGTATTTTATAATAACTTGCTCATTTTTTTACGATGTTAATATGAGTTTTTGAGGACAATTTGGCGCTTAATTCTAGCATGTTACAGGAAGCAGCCACGTGTTTTATTTGTCGGCGGACATGTTTGTTTTAATGAGTTGCCATAGGATAATAGAAAAGACAATCGAATTCACGGTCTCAGTTTCGATCCCTATTTTATCCCTTATTCTATTTCTCTTCCCTTATAACCACTACCATCTTTAGAAACGAACCAGCCAGGGAACCTCTGCATTGTGACTCGAAGTGCGAGTAATAGTAGCCAAACCACCTTCATATTACAACCTAATATCTTAAATAATGATAAGGCGGTGAGCTGGCAGAATCGTTAGCACGCCAGTTAAAATGCTTAGCAGCATTTCGTCTGTTTTTACGTTCTGAGTTTGACAGCATTTCATCTGGAAGAAGCATAGAGAAGGAACGACGCAAAAATACATTCCTAATATTTTTTGCTAAATTCTCAGATTCGATTGGACAAAAACGACTCACTATGCTTATTAACTCCGAATCATCTTCAAACTTTAACCATATTTCAGATTGCATCAGCTACAATACTGCGGCATGAAAAGAGATTTTTTTAGTCGTTTGCAATAATTTGTGTTCCTGAATTATTCTAGGACATGACTTTCTTAAAAAGCACGATTTTGTTACATTTAAACTCGGAGGAGTTCAGCTTGTTTCTAAGCTGGTGACTTCTCCTATATTTTCCACCTATTCACATTTATTCGAAGCCAACTGCGTGTAATTAACGCTGCCTTTTTCCACGTGATGAAATTTTATTAAAGAAAAAAACCAAATAGCCTCTTCATAATAGCATTATTGATCCCTCAGTTTCTCTGTGTCGAGCATAAATGATAGTAACAAAAAATAATGGTAAACAACGTTTTCTTTTCGACTATGTACAAATACGAAATTACAACTGCATTCTAGCTACATAACCACTTTCTAATAAATAAGAACTTGTGTACGTTCTACTTCCTACGGTAAATTCTGCATCAAACTACATTTGAAAGCAGCATACCATTAAATTCTGTCATCACCACTACAACTACCACCACGCCACACACTGGGAGCTATACATTGCATTTCAACTACTGGTGGCTTATTCTAGTTTACAGCATTACTCTTTGGTGTGACTAATGCCGTAACTGCTTCTCAAAGAGCGAATGATGATATAATTACCGACAATAATATCAAAGGAGTTCACGCCTATCCCGACATTATTGTCGATGGCAGAACTATCGAGGAACACGTTGGGAATTAAGCTCAATTTACTTCAGTTACTAGAAAGACTCGAAAAGATATTGAGCATTGACAAATGCCTTCGCCAAAAGTCTATTTGCTGTTTGTTACTTCAGGTGAAATATAGAATATAATTCCTAGCAACATGATTCAGAAAAGACTGAAAAATCTCGTTGTTTATTCGACACCGAGAAAAGCTAAACCACTACAGTGGTTTACGTATGACTTTAAATGAGTATATCTCCTTTCTCGGAACTAAGCGTTTCATATCAGCAAAGTGGAGAAAAGAGAATTTTTAAGTATGCAATCTTAATATATCAATTGGGTCAATACAAAATTCGCGGGGAAAAGCGAAATGAATAGCCATTTTACTGCAAACCGTAGGAACAAAAAATCGAAACGTACACACACACACACTCACACACACACACACACACACACACACACACACACACACACACACACACACACACACACACACATACACACACACATGCACACTCACACACATACGAGGTCTGAATAATAAGTATCTGGACTGTTGCCATAATAACGAAGCTAAGGCATGCAGAGTGAAGCCGCTTGGCACAGATTGACCGTGAACTCTGTTGCGCATTCGCACTAAGCTTTAACGTTCTAACTTACTTCCGTTTTTTACAACAATGCTCGGAAGGAAGGTGTGTAACGTGTGATGGTCGCATTGACCCCTGCTTAGAAGCCTACGCAAAGTTGCAGAAGGTGTATGCTCTTAATGCTCTTATTCTTATTGTTGTTATTGTTTCTATTGTTTTTGTTGCTGTTTTTTTTTTTTCTTTAGATAAAAATAACGTCATGAATTCAGAGATGTTTCTGCTGTATTTCATGTTAGGCCTCGCAAGCCAGGGACTAACATATCCCCACGGTGGCCCTGATTCGTCTTGTCAAACTATGTTACCAACTGGCCACGGTGTCCCTCCTCAATCATCTCCGGCGCCATATAAACTAACCATTCGAAAATCCTCGTTTAATCCAGGAGAAACTATTCCAGGTAAACATTACTACTGTTAGTTCACTGTTGACTTTTCTTTTTATTTAAAGTTTGTTTATTATACGGGCTCAGGCGGGAGTGTGTGATGATAAGTTGTTCCAGGTTCGGTCTCACTGCATGGCACCTTGGGTAAGTGTCTTCTACTGAAGCTTCGGGCCGATCAAAACCTTGTGAATGGATTTGGTAGAAGGAAACTGAGAGAAACTCGTCGGATATACATATATATATATATGGCTGGGTGTATCGATGTGTGTGTGCTTCTGAGTCTGTGTTTGTCCCCAAACAGTGTTGGTATGTTTACGTCCTCGTAATTTTGTGGTTCGGCAAAAAAAGCGATCAATAGAACAAGTACCAAGCTTTAAAAAATATACTGGGGTCGATTTATTCGACTAAAAATTCTTCCAGGCGGTGCCCCAGTATGGCCGCAGTCTAACGACTGAAACAAGTAAAAGATAAAAGATATCTCTGCAGTGGCTATGACATGTAGTTCATTCCCTGATAAGACTAATGGTGTTATTCAGTGGCGTCTTAAAGCGTAGGCACACTAGGGTCTCAAGGGTTTAGGGGGTCAATATGTATGCCTATGGTTTTCTCTCAATAAATAAATACTATAGAACCTAATGCGTTGATTTGCCCGGGGGCCTATAATGTTAAGACGGTCCGACCTTCATTGCCCAGCTTGAATATGTATAGATCAGTGATTGCAGAAAAAACATGGGTGAGGAGAGAACCGAATGATTTGGGTCGAATACTTGCAGCAGCAAAGTAATGAACGGTGGGAAGGCGAGTGGTCGGAGATGCTCAAATCATAAATCCCTAAAGACACTTATAGCAAGACCCAGATTTAAAACTATGAGAAGCAATCAATATCCAGACCAATAACTGTTTCTTTCCTCTTAGCACTCTCGGGGTCCTAAAAAAAGGTCATGAATGCTCTCCTTCTTTTCTTTTTCTGGCTAATCTACATGCACAGAAGTGATTACAAGTAGCCTAAGATTTCTTTTTTAGAGAAAAGGAAGAAGTGGACGATGAGACACCCATGCTTTCCCCAGAACATAATCTGTTCCACCAGGAAATTGAAACCGCGATGTATGTTCAACTTTCCAGTATCTTGTACTTTGCTTTATATTGTTCGTCCAGATCGTTCTAAATGTCATCTTAAACTTTCTTCAGTTGTAATGAAAGCTGATAAGGACTATTTCACTGGAATCTATCTACAAAGCCATCCTGTAGTTTGTACACCGAACCAAACTATGCCCCTGGGGTTTTTCACAACATTTACCAGAGAATTCCATACACGACATTGTTTTGGCATTGTACACGTAAGTAGTTTCTTTCTTATTATTACAATTATTATTGAGGTGGTCACCTGACAGAATCGTTGACACGCTGGGCAAAATGCTTAGCGGTATTTCGTCCGTCTTCACGCTTTCAATCCAAATTCTGCAGATGCTGACTTTGCCTTTCATCCTTTTGAAGTCGATTGATCTGCCAGAATCGTTATCATGCCGGACAAAATTCTTAGCAGCATTTCTTCCAGCTCATTTACGCTCTAAGTTCAAATTCCGCCGAGGTCAACTTTAACTTTCATCCTTCCGGTGTCTACAAAATAAGTACCAGTTGAATACTGGAGTCGGTGTAATCTACTTCCCACTCCCTTTAAAATCGCGGGCCTTGTGTCTAAAATTAGAAAGAATTACTATTATTATGCCATTGGTGGGTTGGCAGAATCGTTAGTGTTAGACAAAATATCTTGAGATATTTCTTCTGGATCATTATTTTCTGAGTTCAAATCAAATCCTGCCCAAGCTGATTTTGCCTTTCAGCCTTCCGGTGTCAATCAAACAAAGTATCGGCTAATAACTTGGTTCCATTTACTCAACTAAACCCTCCCCGCATAATTCCTTTGCCTATATTCTTTTCTACTTTAGGCACAAGGCCCGAAATTTTTGGGGAGGGAGCCAGTCAAGTAGATCGATCCCTGTACGCTACTGGCACTTAATTTATCTGCCCCGAAAGAATGAAAAGCAAAGCCGAGGTCGACTTTGCCTTTCATCCTTTCAAGGTCGATAAAATAAGTACCTGTTGAGTACTAGGGTCAATATAATCGACTTCCACTTCCCCTGAAATTGCTGGCCTTGTGACAAAATTTGAAACTAATATAAGACGTATTTGTGCTATTCTTTAGATTCGCTCATACAATTTTCTAATAAATGAACCTATTGTTAATGCTTCAAATAAAAGAACGAACAAACAGAACTTTATTTATTCAAAGATCTTGTGAGTTCGTGTTTAAATGAAGTTTTACTGTTTGAACTTTACCTGTCATGCAAATATGATGTTAATTCAACGTGTCAACATGTCAAAAAGGCTCGCCAGTGGCTGCCTCTGTCTTGTCACATGTAACTCTTTCCAAGGTGGGTTGTTAGTCTGATACCTATGGCTTACATCAAATCAATGAGAACGTAGAGATAACTAAGTAGATACGAGGTATTGTATTTCCATCCATAAATCTGACCGTTCGTATTTTCGGCCAGGAGAAGACGATGAGAAACCATGCCAGTGTAATATTTCTTATTGTCTCTACGTTGTTATCAGTTTTTCAGTGGTTGACCCACAACACCAACACGTTTGCAGAACTCTCTGATGGTGATGTATATATGTTTTGATATTAACCATTTTGATGGTGATGATAATGGTGGTGGTGTATATTTTGATGTTTATTTTTGTTAGTTTTTCTTTTATTTCGTGGTGACCACGACACACTTTTTGAATTCATTATTCAAGTAAATGTCTCGACTCACTCATTTTAGTCTCCGTATAGTTTTAACTTCTCTCCGTGATGACGAAAGACTGAAGTCATCCACATGGATCTAAAATAACATTATTGCATCTAATAAGATTCTACCGCTTTACAATTTATGCCGCTCCATGCATAAAAGGCAACAGCGTATACTTAACAGTTAATGTGTTCGGCTCAAAATCGTTAGTTAAGTCGTGGGTTCAATTCTCAGAACGAGTGGAGCCTTCTGTCCTTGAGCAAGTCACTTCATTCTACGTTGCTCCAGCAGCTGTGAAGATAACCTTGCAACGTACAGGTGACTCGTTAAAGTGGAATCTTTTACTCTCAGCCTAAACACCTTGACAATACGGATAGGCTCCGGCCTCATGAGTTTTCAGGTTTGAAAAAAAATGGGTGTTTTGGGAGCGAGGGAACTTTTTGCGTTTTTTTTTGTTTTTGTTTTTTTTTTATAAATTAACTAGTAAGATTACCAGGTTGTACTTGTTTAGCAAGTGATTTGGTTTGAGTCATGTAGAGTTGAAAATGAAGCAGTTTCATCGTGGAAGAATTCATGATACCCACGTAGAGCACACATGCACATATGCATAAATGCATATACAGTTTGATGAACTTTTGTTTTACTTTCTTTACGTTCTGAGTTCAAATCCCGCAACAAGTCAAATCACCTTGTCGTATGCTTACAGTTAGGCTACTGGCTTAATTCCATTGTATCTTCACTACTGCGTCTTCAGTATTGCATCTGCAGTAAAACAAAGTGTTAGGGGGTCACGTTGTAGATGTACAATGCAAATAATCTTTCCATTCTATAACAATACTATCAAGAAGTAAAACAAAAAGTAAATGTAACAATACATATGCGTTTTAAATAGCTATTGTCATTGTAACGAAAAAATTTAAACCTAAATTATATCAGTACAGTAGGACCTCACATATTTTATATTGTGAATCGAATAACTTCGACCAACTATATTATCCATCCAAGTAATTAGTAGATAAAAACGCTCTCTGTTTACACTCTGAAAAAAACAAAGAAGATCAGTTAACCAAAGAAGTAGTTCTTTAAAGCTAACTGGTTAAAGTAATGGATATATTTTGGTCATATTAGACCTCCTCAGAGAAGAATATTCGACTCACTTAACAAGACAAAGGTTGGTCTACAATACTGACTAAAAATTTCAATCAACTGAACTTAATAGTGTTGTTTCCCTTATTTGCATTTTTTTTTGCATTTTAAGCACAAGGTTTTTGTTTACTAATTGTTTGGATAATTTTATTTGGGTACCCTACTGTATTTGTTTTCATATGCGAAACGCCAGTAGATGTATTTCCTTGGGCCTATATAAAATTATATTAGATATGATCATCGATTTAGATGCAAAAGTACAATAAATCCACTCACATGACTCAAACTACATGGCTTTCACCCAGTAAGCGATAAATACATGATTTGAAGAGATAAATACATGGTTTGAATCTTGGTCTGGTTGTCCTTTCTGTCTAAAATTGACGCTCATAGTATCTAATATAATTTTTCTGGTGTCGCTTTGATAGCATTAATACGGCGTGACTTGAGCCAACAGAGACCTAAAGACATAGAAACCATCTTGAATTTCTCTTACAAGTACCAATCTGACTCTTAGTAGTATCTGATTGGAAGGACATCTCCTACGCGCCCACGAAACTTTAAAACATGTGGCACTGAGTAAAACTGTTATAAAATATACCATACCAAATGTATACCAAATTAAACTCATACCAAATTATTGAATTTTTTCTTGAGTTTATTAAAGATGTACACATTAGTGAAACTGCATATCTTTGCAAATACGTGTGCGAGTATATACGTACACATTTACATATAAATGTGTGAGTGTTATTCGTCTCTTTATTTTCGAATAGTCCACGGTGACCCAAGCCAACAACAGAAAGAAAGTCCAAGAAACCGTTTATTGGACAGCACCAGTTAAAGCAGTTGGTCAAATCGTGTTCAAGTAAGTACTTCAAATTTGCATTCTATCTCTACCCCACATCTTTCTCATTTTTAAATCTGACATTTATCTTATTATTTGTTTTATACATCACACACTCCCTCAATCTTTATCTCTCTTACTCTCTTTCCTCCTCTCTTCCCTCTCTCTCTCTCTCTCTCTCTCTATATATATATATATATATATATATATATATATAACGTGAGAGAGTTAGGGGTTGGGGGTACAACCCACTAAGGGATAGTATCTATCCAGTATACTGCTGGGAGGGTACCCAATTATTGCTACACTAGTGCTATACTAGGTGCAATCAATGGGAGCGGGTAAAAGTGGAGGTTTT
>NC_068987.1:72134060-72135980 GCF_001194135.2 Octopus bimaculoides
AGAGCAGGAGGAGCAGGAGGAGGGAGAGCAGGAGGAGGGAGTGCAGGAGGAGCAGGAGGAGGGAGAGCAGGAGGGGCAGGAGGAGGGAGAGCAGGAGCAGGGAGAACAGGGGGAGGGAGAGCAGGAGGGAGAGCAGGAGGAGGGAGAGCAGGAGGGAGAGCCGGGAGGGCAGAAGGAGGGAGGGCAGGGGGGAGCAGGAGGAGGAAGCGGAGGAGGAGGAGGACGACGACGACGATAAAATGAGAGAAATGTATCAGGAAATGATACAGAATGAAAGAAAAGGACAGAGACCGTATGTGTGTGCTTGTCTCAACGACTGATTAGCTACTGCATGTCTCAACGACTGATACATAAAGCTAGCTTATGGCTCTTGGACTCTCCCTAGTTGACTCCTAATTAGGCAACATTGTGACTATCCATTAGTAGAATATTCGGAAGAATAACTTATCTGCTACAGGAATGCTTACATCTAGCGTTTATTACTGGTTCTGTAAACACACCCACATCGGTTGTCAACTGGTGTGGTTGACAAACAGAGACACAAACAGATGTATATATATATTATGTATATGAGAGAGAGAGAGAGAGAGAGAGAGAAAGGTGAGTCAGAGAGATGAACTTTGGTTCATATACATATTTATAAACACACATATGTATGCGTGTGTAAACTACATATGTATATGTATGTATACGTGTATGTACACACACGAGTTCGAACGTGTCACAAATATATTTGAGGTGGTATATATATATATATATATATATATATATATATATACACATATATATATACCACCTCAAATATATTTGTGACATATATATATATATATATATATATATATATATAACTATTCCTTCTACAGGGCAACATTTGTGAAAAATGTGACGACATTTTGGACAGGAATCAGCTCCAGAATTTTATCTGATTTGGGACCTGTCACTCTTCCCGCTGAATGTCTGAAGAATACAGTTCAAAAGTCCAACAACCATCACCGAATCAAAGACCAAACTTCTTTATCCAGTGAAATTCGCCCAGTGTTTCGAAACCTAACAGCTTGTCTGAAGGGAGGTCAGCACGGATTTATACCATTCCGCACCGGTTACGTCTTCGTAACTGGAATCTGCATCCTGTATCAAATCGCAGTAATATGAGTGATTTTAAAAGAATTCGAACCTATGCTGATATTAATGAATTCTTCTTCAAACTAACGAGGAATTATTGATTTCTTTGTTTTAATAAATGACATTCAATTTCTGCCTTACATTTTATTTGTCTTTGTTTTTTATAAGTAGGCCAAATTCTTTTAGAAAACACGTGAACAATGCAACTTCAAATTTCAACCAAATATGATATTGTAAATAATTTAGTTTTCCAAAAAGAGGTTTTTGCATACTCCATAACTTTAACAGTTGTCAGCAGTTTACATTGTTCCTGACATATTTGATATTGCCTTATTCGTTTCTTTGGATAAGGCATTGCTGTTGACTGCTCTCTTATATCTGGAGAAAATATATGCTGAAAGTACTTTTTAAAAGACACTATTTAAAAAAAGACCTAATTCAAATTTGAAGGACCCCATTAAATCTAGGAGCCCCAAAATTTATAAGAACCTAGGTTTAAAGTAGTGGGGTTTTAATGTAAAAGAGTCCAATAAATCAAAATTGTGTAATCAGATAACTTCGTTCGGTTTTTTTTTGGGGGGGGAGAGTTCTACTTAGCACTCTGTCATATATTTGAAAAGAGGTAAAATTTATTCAAATTTCAAAAACTATAGATCAAAGTTGTGGGGAGAGAATAGAGCAACAAAAACGAAACAGAGCACTACCATAAAAATATTTTTCGTGTTTATTCAAACAGCATTGGAAAGGATTAAAATAAATGGTGACGGGGGACAAACGAGTTTATCTTTCAACCCAATA
>NC_068987.1:72137170-72143427 GCF_001194135.2 Octopus bimaculoides
TTTTTTTTTTTCTTCGTTTTATTTGCTTTTTTCTTTTTAAATTTGCTGTTTTACCCTAACCCTATCACCGATAGAATTGTTTCAGAATCGTTTGTTTATGTAGTCGGCACTTAATGTATATCAGCTGAATGGACGTCAGTGATTGGTTGAAATTACAGAAATACGACAACTTTAACATGGAATAACTTAGTCTTCTTAAAAAAAAAAAAAAAATCCCTAAGAGAAAAAGATGTTTTATATGACACATTCTACCAGTGTTCCAAGTTTCAAAGTGTTTCGTTAATGAAAAAATGTGGCCCCCGTTTTAAAAAAGATCCCGGCATTGTTGTCATTTCCCCAGTCAACAAATCGCCTGCATTCAAAGACTTGTGAAATAAGAAACACCTTGAAAATGGATATGGATTTGTGGCAGCAATTGCACCCGATTGTCACACAACCCCTCTCTACATCGATCTCATTCTCGCATAAAATAAATAAAAAAATTTTAAAAAAAACCAACGTAAAAACCACTGAAGTTGAAGACCAAAATCATCCCTTACTTTTCAGAATGATTTTCCCGCAGCACAAACATTTTTAATTAGACCGTTAATGATTTTTACATTAAATATATTAACATTGACTTTAATACTACTCGCATGCTAAGCAAGTAGTTATATATTAAAATTGTTAACATACTTGATTCTTTGAATGTGGAAAGCGGGTATATCTATTCAAGATTTTACCTTTAACAGCAGAAAGTGGTTTTACTCGATAGCTTTGAGAAAAACGTCTAGAGACCGATAGTACTAGGCATCCAAAGAATAAGTCCAGGGGTCGATTTGCTCGACTAAAGGCGGTACTCCAGCATGGCCACAGTCAAATGACTGAAACAAGTAAAAGAATAAAATAAAAGAGTATCATTATGGGAATGGCCATAAAATTTAATTATGCAAATAGTTAATGTTGTAAGCCAAGATATTTTGAATTATTTAGATTAAGTCCCTACAAATGAGAACAAGTATTATCTAAATGAGTAATCCTGATCAGAAAAGACAGAGAAGATAAACTTGAAATTTTAATTGATAAAACTTTATTAAAATATGGAACACAATGGAGATTGATTGACCTTTAACTTTGACGATAGGAACAACTTCAAACATTTCAGTTTTGTTATATTTATATATATCTTGTCCAAAATTAGCTACAACACAATATCCAGGAATAAACATTGAACTTCATGCTTAATATATATTTCTTCTTTGTCTACTATGAACAACTTAAGATGTTCCTATCCCAAAACGTGACCACCAGTAAGCATAATCATACATAGCTGCAGGCAGATTTATATAATTTTACCCCAGTTTTCAGTGAGAGCAGGTGTTGTGAAGTGATGCCTTCTCAGTCTTTTGCCACGAGTAGATTTCCATAGCGTCCTGAGTAAAACATTAAGCTACCTCTATTGGCAGGGCTCCAGCTCAAGAGTTTTGGAAATTGGTGACTAAGGGGAAGTTACCCCTTGTTCATCACTTCTCCGACATCAACTCTAGGCTGAAATGGTGGTATTTGTCATAGGCCCAAGTTCTGGACCAAACAGCAAGTGGTCCAATAGCATACAAGACTCAGATGTGTCACACAGAGTGGGTGTCAATGTATGATTGAAACACAGACATAAGCACAGGTGTGGCTGTGTGGTAGAAGTTTGCTTCCCAACGACATGGTTCTGGGTTCAGTCCCCACAGAGTGGCACCGTGGGCAAGTGTCTTCTACTATAGTCTCGGACTGACCAAAGCCTTGCAAGTGGATTTGAGAGATGAAAACTGAAAGAGGCCCATCTTGAGTGTGTGTGTGTGCGCATGCATCTGACCACCGCTTGACAACTGGTGTTGATGTTTTTATATCTCTGTAACTTAGAGGTTCAGCAAAAAAGAGACCACTAGAATAATTACCAAGCTTAACCCTTAGTGTTTAAACCGGCTGTATCCGGCCCAAATATTCTCCCTGTTATATATTCAACTGGCCAGAACCAGCATCTCACACCTACCCTGCAATGTCATTCTAAAAATAAGCAATTACATCTTTCCTATCTTGAAGCTACAAAATAATATCAGATAATTTTTTTTAAATGTGAATAAATAAGGATTACTTTTGACAAATTAACCTGAACGCTAAAGGGTTAAAAAGAAAATAAGTATTGAGGTCAATTAGTTCAACTAAAATTCCTCAGGGCTGTGCCCCAGCATGGCCACAGTCTAATGACTGAAACAAGTAAAAGATAAAAAAAAGATAAGAAAAAAACCTTCAAAATCAGTTGAACATAAGATTAATATGGAGAAATCATGGGTATGGAAGTTTGGCCATATGGTAACTTTGCTACACTAAGATACTAGTTATCTTAGTGGAAGATGTTTCAAACCTATATAACCACATAGCTAACTTTCTCATCTATTTGTCACTACTTTTTAAGGGCAGTGGTCTGGCAGAACTGTAAGCACGCTGGATGAAATGCTTAGCGGTATTTTGCCCATCACTATGTTCTGAGTTCAAATTCCACCAAGGTTGACTTTGCCTTTCATAGGTCAATAAAATAAGTATCAGTTGAATACTGGGGTGGATTATGACTCATCCCCACCTCCTCCCAAGCTGTCCTTGTGGCAAAAATTTGAAATGTGGACAAATCATGGAAGACATAAAGGCAAATATATTATCAGCACAGAAAGACATTGTTTTAAAAATAAAAAAAAGTAAACAAACAGAGCAATTAACAAAATCAATGTTTATCGTTTATTAGAAATTTCATCTAAAAAAATATATTTACAGAATATTTTACTGGAATTTAAAGAATTATTGCTTAGATCACTCAATTATAACATATGTTGGTGAGGTTGTGACACCACAGTTGTTATTTTTACGTGACATCAAAACATAACCATTGTTGCCCCAATAAGTTGACCATGAGTTCTTTACAAGCCAGTAAGGTTCTCCATGCAATTCACCATATCCTACAGCAAGAACAGCATGGTCGAGTGAATCTGGTCCACTTCCTGAAATAAATGAAAATGAAATATTGGTTAGGTCATGTGATGCGAATGGATGCCAACAGTTGCATAAAGAAGTGCCGATCTCTCAATATAGATGGAACACATGGTAGAGGGAGACCCAGGAAGACATGGGATGAAGTACTGAAGGTAGATTGAAAACATGGAATAGGGAACTCCCAAGAATACATGAGATGAAGAACTGAAGGAAGATTGAACATGTGGAAGAGGGAGACCCGGGAAGACATGGGACGAAGTACTGAAGGTAGATGGAGAAAGCAGAAAAGGGAGACCCAGGCAGACATGGGACGAAGTATTGAAGGACGACCTTAAGACACTAAACCTTTCACACGAGATGACAAAGGACCAAGATGCTTGGCTCCCTACTGTACTCAAGAAGATCTGTACTCCACAGCAGAAGTGTTGGTGAAGAGGATTGGCCTGTAAGAGTCTTGTGCCACATAAAATGCACTTCTACAGCAGCACACATGCAGTGCCACGTAAAAATACCCAGCACACTCTGCAAAAAGTGGTTGGCGTTCGGAAGGATATCCAGCAATAGAAACCATGCCAAATCAGACTGGAGCCTTGTGCAGCTCTCCTGCTTGCCAGCTCTGGTCAAACCATCCAACCCATGCCAGCATTGTTAATGGAAACTAAATGATGATGATAAACATCATTATCCCATTTTATAGAATAAGTGCACAGTATCTGACCAAAGTCTCATGAGTAGACTTGGTAGACAGAGACTGAAAGAAGCTTATCGTGTGTGTGTGTGTGTGTGTGTGTGTGTGTGTACGCCCGCGCGCTTAGGTGCGTGTTACATTAAGTGATATTTGTAAACAAGTGTCATCATCATGCATACACGCACAGAGAAACACCATTAAGTTTTGATTGTGAAAATGTTTCCACCACAAGGGAGTTAAATATTTAGAACGTAAATTACATAATACTTACCTCCCTTAGATTATTTTGCTAGTATTTAGTAAACTGCCAAAGCTATTTTTGAGATAGTCGTTTTTTTCTTCCAACGATCCGAGTTTAGATCTTTTATCTATTCTTTACTTTTATCCTTATAAGATCACTGAAATAAGTCACCGTTACATCCAGTGGTATGTGAACTTATCAAGATATTGATCTCTAACATTTGGTAGGAAACCACAAATTACGGTGAGGAAGTGTATATTCAATTATTTCGATAACAAATGCTTTATAGAAAAATGAAAGGCTAAGTCAGCAACGGTAAGGTTCGAACCCGGAACTTAAGGAACGTAACTAGATGCTACAAAGCACTATTTTGTTCAACGCTCTACTGCTTCTACCAATTTAACAAGCCCTTAGAACCAATATAAAAGGAAATATCAAAAACAAGAAAAATAACAGAAAACGCCAAAATTGTGACATTCATACCTGCCAAAAAGATATCAACATAAATGTTGAATTAAAATTGCATATCAAAATTGGATTTATATGTAATATTTGTTAGTTTATCTATCCTCTTATTCACAAGGAGTTAATTTACTTTCTCCAGTCATAACAAATCTTGAGAATGTACGAGACCAATATCTAATTCCAGTGTGGAAAATTACCTCCCAGATATTTTACAAATAACATTTCCTAGAAGGGCTTCATAACTGTTCCTGAGCGCTGAAGAAATAGAGAGTGTTCTTCCCAATTAATCAACCAAGCAAACGCAATGGCGCAATTTTAGCTCAAAATACCCTGCCAGCAATGTCTACAGCACAGGTTCAATTCCCTATCAAGACATTTCATATAATATACCTCACTAAGGTTTATGTAGGCAGAAAAGATCCACATTCTTGGTTTACAAGATGAGGAGTTTGTATACAAAAACTCTTCACTATCTTTGATGATAGTGAAATTCTCTCTGCCCTGGGGTACAGATATAGCTGTGCAGTAAAGAATTTCACTCTACAACTACATAGTTGCAAGTTCAATCCTGCTGTGCAACACCGTGGGCAAGTAGTTCCTACCATAAACTCAGTTCAGTCAAAGCTTTTCATGCCTGTTCTCGAATTTAACACCACCTGGCCCATGTATACCTTTAGTGAAGTCAACTGTGTTGTAGGCATTTCAGCCAGACTTAACCCTTTCATTACCAACCCAGCTGAAACCGGCTCTGGCTCTGTAGTACAAATGTCTTGTTTTCATAAGTTTTGAATTAAAATCTTCCACCAAACCTTAGTCACAATTTATGTTCCTAACACTAGCTGAATGATAACTAAGTTATTTTACTAAATTCTTTGTTATATTTAAAGTAATTGAAAGAAATACAGAGCATTTCAAAATAATTACAGTAACGAAAGGGTTAAATGAAAACAAACAATTTAGGTGACTAATTAACTCCATACATCAGCAAAGATAGAAAAAGGACTCCATCATCATTTTAATGTCTATTTTTTCAATGCTTGCATAGATCAGTCTATTGAGCCATATTTTCTATTGCCAGATGCCCTTCTAGAGACCAACCCTCATTCATTTCCAAGCAAGATAATATTTCCTCATGGTCAGACATGTTCTTGCATGTTCTATGTATAACAGTGACACTCATTTACAGCAATTATACAGTGTTAAGATAAGGAGAAACAAACATACAGAGACTATATATATGTATATATATTGGCGTTAGGAAGGGCATCCAGCTGTAGAAACTCTGCCAAATTAGATTGGAGCCTGGTGTAGCCATCCGGTTGCACCAGTCCTCAGTCAAATCGTCCAACCTACGCTAGCATGGAAAGCGGACGTTAAACGATGATGATGATGATATATATATATATATATATATATATATATATACTTACATATAAAAGTCCAAAGTGTATGTACGCCGATACACACACACACACACACACAATAGGTTTCTTTTCAATTTTCGTTAATAGAGAGTGAGTGTTCTTTCCAATCAGTCAACCAAACAAATGCAATGGAGCAATTTGAGCTCAAAATACCCTGCCAGCAGTCTACAGCACAGGTTCAATTCTTTGTTGAGACATTTCACATAATATATTCCACTAAGGTTTATGTATGTTTCAGGTGGGAAGAAAAAATACACACTCAACGCTTTAGTTGAGCCGGGGTTAACCAAAGGTGCTATGCAGTGGGAGTGAACATAGAACCATGTTGTTGGAAAGCAAATTTCTCACCACACAGCTACATCTGTGACAACAAAAATAAAATTGTTTACTTACCACATTTTTCCTCATAGTATACACCATTAGCATA
>NC_068987.1:72144663-72149836 GCF_001194135.2 Octopus bimaculoides
ATGAAACTAAATAAATCAACTTCTATATAACTGCTTTTAATTTTTTAGTTTTAGAATTTTCAGAAAATTTTTGCAAATTTGTATCTACACTCAGGAATTCATGGAATTATGCAAAAACAAAATAAATTGCAAGGTGTGCAGTTTGACTGTTATTTTTAGCACATTTCTTAACCAACAGATGGGCACAAGCAGCAGAACACAGCGCCAATGCACAAGCTTTTGTGTAGAATATATTTGTCAACATGTGTTATCTTGCAGACAAAAGAGTTCTTGTGTTTGACTTGTTACTATAGAAACAGGCATGAATGTCTGTGGCTAACGACTGCCTAAAATTGCCCAAAATTTTCAAACTTTAAACGCTAAGGGATTAGCATATAAAACCATATCATTTCACTGAAAATGAAATCAATTCAAGCAGGAATAGAAGAATTTTGAAAATTGGCAGCCAAACAGAAAAGATCCCTGATCATATTTTTTAATAATAGTGCAACTACAACAGTCTTTAGAAATTAAATTACATGCATTACAAGAGTATGTAACATATAGCATGATTCAGCACAAAAGTACTAAAAGAACTATTAGAATTAGGAATTTTCATTCTTGAAATGGAGAATGATGATTAGAGTACCTAATTTAATTTTTTTTCTGAGGGAAAGAGGCACAACTTAATAAATGTGAACAAAGAGCAACTATAAATACTATCACTTATCACAAGCTTATCGCATGAGAGCAAAATGTCCAATTTAATAGTGCAAATGAGCTAGGTCTGATAAAGTTTAAAGGAATATAAATGATAAAAAAAAATTATAATAGATAAAGACATTTTGACAGCAGTTGGCATTAAAAATATATATTAAAAGAGAATGCCCATGTGTTCACACACTATTCACACTATAATAAACACACATATACAATTCAAAGTCTGGTTTAGTGGCTTCTGACTGGTACAATAGAAGTCAAAGTTAACTGGGTCAAAGACAGTCTAATTGTTAGCCAGGAACTGAGTCGTGATTCTTTTGTCAATAGTAGTCACTAAGAATCTCTGCTGCCCATAACAGTTATCAAAGCAATAAAACTAGAAGGCAATGAGTAACCACCCTAGTATGTTTGTTTTCTTAATCATTATACAAAGATTAAATGTTCAGAGGGTTCAAGATTATGACACCAACTAGGACATATTTCAAGGGAATTTTCATACTGGAAGACTTGAAATGAACAATATCACTTGTACGACAACTATCACATGATGATAAGACAAATGTACACACAAATATTAATATTTTCTGCACTGAATGGAGAAGCAGTGATGAGTGAAAATTCTGTAAATAATAATTATAAGCATAAAGCTTACAAGTGATTACCATGTATTAGTTTGATTCCCATGCATACTAATACCCACTTTTTTCTGTTGATGGCTTATATGCCCCAATATCAAACTTTTTTCTTTAACCAATACACAGTGATCGCTTATAAGTTTTATTATTATTTACAGAATAAATACACACACACACACACACACACACACACACACACACACACACACACACACACACACACACACACACACACAAAATGGGATTCTTTCAGTTTCTGTCTACTAAATCCTCTCAAAGTCCAGAGTTATAATAGAAGACTCTTGCCGAAGGAGGCATGCAGCAGGGCTGAACTCAAGACCACATGGCTGGGAAGCAAGCTTCTTAAATAGTTTAAAACGTCCATTTATTTGTCTTGGTTCAGTCATACCATTAAATCTAGTTCCTAATCTATGTTCTGATTGCATGGTAACTTCTCTCAAAGATGGGATATCTTAACAAGAAGGAACTCATGTTTACAGCAACACCATATTATTATTTTGAACAATTTGATCTCTCATTGTCATCCTACGCCTTAGAGTACATAGTATCAACTAAAATCGAACTTGGAATCTTTATTTCTAAACAAATAGCAATAACACTTTATTATGATGCATGTCAAAAAGTAACATCATCATCATCATTTACCATCTATTTTACATGCTGGCATGGGTTAGATGGTTTGACTGGAACAGGTAAATCAGAGAGCTGTACCAGGCTCCAAGTTTGATTTTGGCTTGGTTTCTATGGCTGGATGCCCTTTCTAACACCAATTACTCCAAGAGTGTAGTGGATGCCCTTTTATGTGTCACCATCACAGGTGCCTTTTACGTGTCACCGTCACAGGTGCCTTTTACGTGTCACCATCACAGGTGCCTTTTACGTGTCACCATCACAGGTGCCTTTTATGTGTCACCGTCACAGGTGCCTTTTACGTGTCACTATCACAAGTGCCTTTGACGTGTCACCAGCACTGTCCACAACTACGATTTCATTTGGCCTGACAAGTCTTATCAAGCACAGCAAACAGCCAAAGATCTTGATCACTACAAATATTATAAAATCTTTAATCTCTAAAAATGCAATTTACAAATCCCACCAATTATAATTATACTAAAACAACTTAATACATTGTGGCATTATGCCATTTTGTGTTAGAGAAGAAAGAAGTATTTAAAAATATTTACAACAGCAAGATAAGGTCCATAAGAATCTTCACTTGTCAGGCCACCTGTCTTCATAATCCAATCATAAGCCCGGAAATCTTCACCTCCATCACAGCCATTGTTGCCCTCACCCCATGAGCAATCCATTAATTCTTGTTGCGACAAGCGAATCAAAGTACCAGTCTGAAAAAAATGGGGAAAATGAATTTTTTTATGTTTAGAAAACGTGTATTGCAACATACACAAATATCATCATCATTGTTATCATCATTAATAATATCCACTTTTCCATGCTTGCATAGATCACATTTGATTGAAAGAGATCTTATATTATTCGAGCAACAGAATTTATATATATTCAAAGTATATTTAACATTTCAGTGATACATCACCAAATAGAAGTGGGGTAAAAAAAAAAAAAACATTCAAGTTTAAAGCTATACACACAATGATTCTTATGTGGTCAAACTCTACTACATTTTTCAATCACATTGTCTCAGTGCTAGCATAAACAGTTGAAAGTTGTCTTCTTTCTGATAAAGGAACTGGCTCTAAAATTTACAAGCTTTAGTATATCATTCATTGAATCACTCACCTTCAAGAAATATGCTCCTTCAATTGTTCCTGTAGTACCAAAACTCCAACAAGACCCACAGACAGCTTGGTCTTTCACTTGAGTTACAGCTCCTGTAATAGAGGGTAAATAAAAACAATAAAATTAATTTCAATACACCAACACCATCATCAGTGACATTTTTACATTCAACTTTCCTTGCTAGCACAAGTTGGATTAAACTTCTTGGGGAAATATTTTTACAGCCAAATGCCCTTCTTGGTGCCAAAGCAAAATGAAAGTAACCACAGAAAAAAAAAATTATTCAAACAAACTTGGAACGGGGAGGCACCTTTTTTTTTCACAATTTCAAGTCCAAATTCCCATTCAATGAATATTTATGGGTTTATTCCTCATCATCAGAACATTTAGAAAATGAAAAGAAAAAAATTAACTTAAAATAATGTATTTTGAAAAGCAAAATTACTTTGTATAGTGGGTGGCTAAAATATCTCAAGGCTTTCCCTATACAGTTTAGAATAATCACTCCCGAAAGTGTTCAGTCTACACCTACACGTAACCTCTACACTTCATTTTCAGTAATCCCTACCATATAAATAGAAGACAGGAAATTTCAAAGGGACAAAACACCTACTTCTTAACCCTTTTGCTACTGTATTTATTTTGTGATGTTCTGTGTTTCTTTCAATTACTTTAAATATACCAAAGAATTTAGTAAAATGACTTAGTTATCATTAAGCTAGTGTTAGGAACATAAATTGTGACTAAGGTTTGGTGGAAGATTTTTATTCAAAACTTATGAAAATAAGACATTTGTACTCAGAGCCGGTTTCAGCCAGGTTGGTAACGAAAGGGTTAAGGTTGTCTTTACAAACTAAAACACACACTCATGCACACACACCCTCATGCAATACCAACACTTCCTGAACAGCTGAAGTTGCTTCTATTTCAGAAACTACTACTTTAGACTATCTAGAGTTTACTACATCATATTTCAGAGTTCAAATCACATCAAAATTAATTTTAGAAGGATGTGAGGTCAATGTGCTGGACTAATGGCCACAGTCAAGAAAGTGTCTAATTCCTTGTATTATACTTAAGTTCATTGTTAACACAGGTAATGCATGGATCATTAAAAAAGTTAATTAGAAGCAATTATGCAAAGAAGAGCCTCCCATATTGCTGAAAATAAGTGTGAAAATATTACTTATGCACTAATGTTTGCTCATAAACTAATGTTTTGGTTTATTTCTTTCCCTGATTCTATAAATATTTCTAATTATGTTTCTGCTGATTTGCATAATAGATATTTTCTTTCCATTTGTTTTTATGTGTTTCCCATGTTAGCTTGCATTAGATGAATATATTATTTAAGCACTGTTTTACAGCTGGATACCCTTCCTGTTGCTAACCCTTACTAGTTTTTCAAGTATGGGATCAGAGCTCTGAAGGCACAAAAACCATAGACAATTTGCTCATGAAAGCATACACACACATATACACAGGGTGCAAAAGTTGGTATACAATTATGAAAAAAGAAAACCCATACAATACTCATTTTATTAAAAAAATTAAAAGTTAGCCTCATTTTTGATATTTTTAGTATCATTAATCATAATAATACATTTATCATAACTATAATAATACTTATATCATAACTTTTTAATTTTTTTGATAAAAATAAAGGAGTATTGTACATGTTTTCTTTTTTCATAACTGTATGCCTACTTTTGCACTCCCCCCACCATGGGTGGCGTGGCCATTGCCAGTACCGCCTGACTGGCCTTCAAGCCGGTGGCACGTAAAAGCACCCACTACACTCTCAGAGTGGTTGGCATTAGGAAGGACATCCAGCTGAAGAAACTCTGCCAAATCAGATTGGAGCCTGGTGTAGCCATCTGGTTCACCAGTCCTCAGTCAAATCATCCAACCAATGCTAGCATGGAAAGCGGACGTTAAACGATGATGATGATGATATATATATATATATAGGGTTTTCGAGCGAGATCGTTGCCAGTGCCCCTGGACTGGCTCTTGTGCGGGTGGCACGTAAAAGACACCATTTCAAGCGTGGCCGTTTT
>NC_068987.1:72150039-72152837 GCF_001194135.2 Octopus bimaculoides
ATATATATATATATATATATATATATATATATATATAGGTTGATAAGTGCCAATGCACAAAACTCTCGTTACCATGCTGCTTCTGCTGAATAAATACACACACACACACACACACACACGCACATGTATAACACCAACCACCCCACAGAGTGGACTGCAGGATGGTTGGTGTTAGGATGGGCATCCAGCTGTAAAAGCCATGCCAAACCAGACACAGAAGTTCTGTGTAGTCTTCTACTTGACCAGCTCCTGTCAAACCATCCCATCCATGCCAGCATGGAAAGCAGATGTTAATTGATGATGATGATCATGATAATAGACAGAGAGAAACACTAACCCTCTAGCCTCCAGTCTTTAGTGGTTGGAATGGAAGAATTGTTAATGAGACTTTCATCAAATGGAAGACCATTGTTCTTCTGACCAGAGCTTTTGTAGCCTCGCAAGACTTTCAATTCAGCTTCACTGTAATCAGCCAAATGATTCACAGCCAGAGTATATTTGAGACCAGCACGATTCTTGGAGTCAATATAACTGAAAAGAGAAAGAAACAAATAAGTAGCAGATACAACACTGAGTACCCCAAAGATAAACATTTTTTTAAATGGTGGAAATGGTTACAGCCCACTATTAATAGTATTATCAGTGGTGGTGGTGGTGGTAATGATGAGTAATCATCATCATCCGTTTCCCATGCTGGAATGGATTGGACAGTTTGACCAGAGCTGGTAAGGCCAGGGGGCCACATCAGGTTTCAGCATCTGCATTGCCATGGTTTCTATGGCTAGATGCCCCTCATAGAGTGTATTGGATGGTTTTTTTTTTTTTGGGGGGGGGGGGGTTATGTGGTACCATCACCAATGCTTTTAATGTGGCACAGCACATGCACTTTTTATGTGGCACTATCACCATGTGATAAAGAGGGCAGTGATAATGATGGTGATCATCATCAGCCACTATCAAGATCGTTTTTACGTCCAGCTTCCATATTGGAATGGACAGGACAGCCAGTGTAAAAACCATGCCAAAGCAGACAATGGAGCTCAATCCAGTCCTTGGACACATCAGATCCTGTCAAACTGTGCAACTCATGCCAGCATGAAACATGGACATTAAATGATGATGATGATGATGAATTATTGCCCTCCTAGATGAGTTGGGGGACTATATCTCAATTTGTACATTCCAATTTTTGGATTCATTTCTATGGCTGGAGGCCCTTTCTATCAGCCAGCACTATGACAGAGGTGAAGAAGACACTACACATTCTCTCAACCTCACATCATCTCTACTCATTTTGGGTAATGATAATTGTTTCTTGCACTGACATCATCATTATCATTTAACATGTTTTCCATGCCAGCATCAGTTGATGGTTTGACCAGAGGTCAGAAGCTGGAGGGCCACACCAAATTTCAGTCTGGTTTGGTTTCTATGGCTGGATACCCTTCCTAACACCAACCACCTTACAGTGTGTGCTGGGTACATTTTATGTGACACCAGCATAGCCAAAACTTTGGAGAGTGGGTGTATTTGTTTTTGTGACTCCAGTACCTGCTGGTATTTATTTCATCAATCCTTGGTAGATGAATGTCAACTCAGCAGGGACAATAAAGGCAATGTGAACATTTTTATAGTAATGTTTGGTAATAATACTCACAGTAACAACAGTAAGAGAAATGATAACAACAACACAAACAACTACAACACCAGTAGTGCCAGTAACAACAAACAAAAACTACAAAGTTAATAACAAAAAGAAACAAAACAGAACTTACCGAAGATTTTGTAAAAAGTGGTGTTTGCACTTACTATGCTCTTTTTCGTTATTGTAGGATTTGTTATGTTTCTGCTTAAATTCCTCAAACATATCATCAACATAGGAAGTTTTTCTGTCAACCAATTCCAACAAGGGGTTCATGGCTGCTAAGTGTTTGTCACCAGGTCCAGGGAATCCAGTACACTTCATGGCTATCATAAAAATGAAAACACAAAAGTGTAGTAATTCAAAATCAGAAGTGGTCTAGTCTGTTTTTGTAAACTATAGACACAGGCGTGGCTGTGTGGTAAGAAGCTTAATTCCCAACCACATGGTTCCAGATTCAGTCCCACTGCATGGCACCTTGGGAAAGTGCCTTCTACTATAGCCTCGGGCTGACCAAAGCCTTGTGAGTGGATTTGGTAGATGAAAGTGAAAGAAGCCCATCACATATGTGTGTGTGTGTGTATCTATGTGTATGTGCCTTTGTGTGTGTTTGCACTGCCCCACCACTTGACAACTGGCGTTGGTGTGTTTATGTTCCCATAACTTAGCATTTCAGCAAAAGATATCAACAGAATAAGTACTAGGCTTAAAAAGTAAGTCCTGGAGACAGTTTGTTCCACTAAAACCCTTCGAGGCAGTGCTCCAGCATGGCCACAATCAATTGATTGAAACAAATAAAAGAATACCCTTGACATTATATTGTGAACATGACCAAGATACTCAAGACTCGCTGTATCAGTCCATCAAACTTTAAATAAGTACCATGAGTAGCTAAAATTACTGTTAGATGACAATCTTTTATCTTTTGCTTGTTTCAGTCATTAGACTATGGCCATGTTGTAACACTGCCTTGAAGAATTTTTAGTCAAATGAATCAATCCCAGGACTTTTTTTTAAGCCTCGTACCTATTTTATTGGTCTTTGTTGCTGAACCACTAAATTACAGCGATGTAAACACACCAACACCAGCTGTCAAGTGATAGTAGGGAACAAACACACACAGATATATATATATATATATATATATATATATATA
>NC_068987.1:72152937-72161312 GCF_001194135.2 Octopus bimaculoides
TTGGCCAGCCCACGGCTACAGTAGAAGACACTTACCCAAAGTGTCATCAGGTAGGACTGAACCCAGAACCATGTGGGTTGGAAGCAAGAAAGAATTTTAAAATATAGTATCTTTAATAAATTTGCGTCTGCATCATTACACAAGGACTAACTTATTGATTTCAAGGTCTTAATGGACTGTATTTCAACAAT
Source organism: Octopus bimaculoides (assembly GCF_001194135.2). Classification (NCBI taxonomy): domain Eukaryota; kingdom Metazoa; phylum Mollusca; class Cephalopoda; order Octopoda; family Octopodidae; genus Octopus; species Octopus bimaculoides. Next base: position 72,153,129 of record NC_068987.1, read on the forward strand.
CACACTTGCACTGTACTCATGGTCAAAATACTTAAGTCTCCCTAGTCGAGTCCACATAACTCCAAATTAATAACCTGGAGATGTGCAACATGAGCACTGTATAACTGCCTTGTGATTTATTAACTTACAGAGCTGAGTTTAAATCCTAGAAATAGATATAGCTTGAATAAACATTTCTCTGGAGTTGAGCCAACAAAAGAACCACCACTGTGTGGTTGATCAACCTGCTAGAAACACCCACTAAATTCCTCTCAAATTCCACACCAAGTTATCTTGGAAAAGGAGTGAATATACTGGATAATGTAGTCCTACATAGCCCCAAAATAGAACTGACGAGTGGAATGCCTATGATCAAAGGTCTGCTCAATTTAGATTGACCTGAGGGTTAAATAACAATTCTCCTCAAGTAAATAGAGTTAATTACTAATGATGGTTACATCTGATAAAGATACAGGATGACTGATGCATAAAAGATTTACTTCCTGCCTTTGGCACAGACCATTAAACAGAACAGTGGCAGTAGGGATGGTGCTCTGTGCTAGAGAAAGTTTAACACTGTAGCATACCAACTACCAACCACATTGTAGTAAAGTACTGTGTCCAGTCCTAACTAAAACTCAGAGCTAGTTACCTGGCTTCCATGGAATATAAGTGACCAAAGCTACAACACTACAGCTGAGTTCACTGGAGCAATGTGAAATGAAGTGTCTTGCTCAAGAACACAACATAAACCACAATCTTACAATCATGAGTGTAACACACTAACCTGCATAGGGCAACAGGCTTTCACCAATACTTTAGTAGTCCAATACTTTATTTAACCTTACAGTTATAGTGTCTCAGTTGTGTCATTTGGGACTCTTTGCAGTCATTTAATGCTGAGTATTCTTAAGCATGTGAATTGGAACCTATCAATTGTTTTATCTTCAGTCTTTGTCACTTTTCAGTTTTCACATCCATAGAGTAATACTGATAAGATCAATGTCTTGAACAGTTTCAGCTTTGTTTTGCAGCCTACACATTTGCTTCTCCATACCTTTGTTAAATTGTAGAATGCTCTCCAGGATTTGGATATTCTGTTCTTAATACTCTCCATTCAATGGGATCAGTGATGAAATCAGACACGGATGCTGAAGCTAGATCAAACACATCCTCAGGCTAGATTGAGAAAGCAATTCTATGATGGCACTAAAGTGGCAACCTGAGAGGAAAAGAGCAGTAGAGTGCCCTAAAAGTAGGACCATTGATAAGGAAAGGAGACGAGAAGAGTGGAGAAGCTGGAATGAGACAAAAACAGTGGCAAAAAAACAGAGCTGGTTGGAAAGATCATGTTGCAGTCTTATGTGCTTCATGGCACAGAGAGAACTAACTATGGTGACCCGGTAGGCAGAGACTTCCAAATTTAAAGTAAAGAGACCAGCAAAAATAATTTCATCCATGCTAATATGAGAAGGAAAAATATCAATTTAAAATCAGGAAAAAGAAATTAGCTTAAATATTTGTTTGTATGTTGTTTTTTCTAAGAAATGGAGCACAAAAAACTTACATGATGGAATAACAAAAAGGCTCTCATCTGGTGGGCCTTTATTGAAGACTTTGTAGTTTATGGTGTATTTGTCATAATGAGAACCAAACATTGAATCATAACCCATCATTTCAAAACGAAGTGGATACTGTGAATCATCCGTCACCCACATAGTGTACGTGTTTACTTTTGAACCTATTTTCTCAACTTTTTCAAATATTTGTATCCGGAAATCAATGTAAGTGCTTCTACCAATGAACTATAAAAATAGGAAAAAATATAATAAAAAAATAATTAATAATGAAATATTGTAAAATTTGTCTTAGAACAATAGTTTTGAGTCATTATGAAGATGATTAGGTTTATAGCTGCAATTTTATAGCAGCTTTTTGCCTTATGGCATGAGATATGTATATAGGTGCAAGTGTGACTGTGTGGTAAGAAGTTTACTTCCAAACCATATGGTTCCAGGTCCAGTCCCACTGAATGGCACCTTGGGCAGGTGCCTCCGACTATAGCACTGGGCTGATCAAAGAATTGTGAATGAATTTGGTAGACTGAAAGAAACTTGTTGTAAAGATATATACGAGGTGATATCAAAAGGTTCCTGGACTAGTTATGTTTAATAAAAAATAATTTATTTCCCTAAGTTTTAACATCACCTCCTTCAAAATAGTCATCTTGCACAGCAATACACCAGTCCCAGTGTTCTTGCCACTTTTGGAACTGGGCCTGGAAGTTGTCTTCCATAAACAAGTCAAAGCCCTCCTGCAATTCACTCTGGATCTTGACAACGGTGTTAAAACAGTGACCTTTAAGCTGCATTTTCATCTTGGGGAAGTGATGGAAGTCCACAGGTGCTAAACCTGGTGAATAGCACGGGTACGGAAGCAATACCATTTTGTTTTTGGCAAGAAACTCATGAATGAGGTGAGTTCAGTGACAGGATGCATTGTTGTCATGAAGAAACCAATTCTTCATGCTCCACACATCCAGTGACTTTCACCAAATGTCCTCCCTCAAACACTTCAAAATGTCGCAGTAGAACTCTCGATTGACAGTCTGGCCCTGGGAGATGTATTCTTTATACACAATACTGCAGATGTTGGAAAAAAAAAATGTACATGATCTTGATTGAGCTGCGGCTCTGTCGTACCTTCTTCGGTCATAGGGATGAAGGTCTCTTCCGTTGTGAAGACTGCTGCTTCATTTCAGGGTTGTGCCTGTAGACCAAATTCTCATCACCAGTAATTATCCTCGACATGAAGGATGGGTCATCAGTGACAGGCAGACACAGATCTTGACAGACTTTAACGTAATGTTATTTCTGCTCAGTGGTCAGCAGGCAGGGAACAAACTTGGCAGAGACATGCCACATGTTCAATTCAGACGCTAGGATTTCCTGCATGGACCCATACGACAGACCAACAACATCAGTAATGTTAATTGTCCTCCAACAATCCTCATGCAAATGCTGATGAATTTTCTTCACATTTCCAGAGGTGACACTTGTGGCAGGTCTTCCAAATCACGCATTGTCTTCCAGAGATGTTCTTCCGCTTTTGAAGTGCACACGCCACTTAAAACATTGCATACAATCTAAAATCACAGACTACAGCATACACATGATCACAAAAACACAAGTTTCACAACTTGCAAAGTAAACACAGTGATGTCGCTCAGCACACTGCCTCATGAAGGTCACTGCTAGCTTACACTGCACACACAACCAGGTGCTGCCACATGTTGGTGTGCTACAGAACTAGTCTGGGAACCTTTTGATACCACCTCATACATGTATAAGTGCCAAAATACAAAAATACAGAAAATAATTCATTGAATGCTAAAAACAAATATTTTAAAAAATCACTATTATTTTATTAGTCAGATAAAGAATGAAGACTAAAGGTCTGTGGCATACTACTGACAGGAATTGAGTGAAGTACTTTTGTTTACCGTTTTTTTGTTTTTTTTTGTTCAGCTTGGCCAAGGTGGATAGTTCAGCATCCACAACTCTATTTATCAAGACCTCTGACACTCATGGGAGTAAGTTATCCATAAACTGGAGACCTGTCCCAAACACTTGCAAGAGAGTTAATTCCCCTAATGGCAGACACATACCAAATAGGGATATAATGCAGATGACAGATTAAGTCTACCACCCAAGAACTCAGAACACAAAGAGCTGAAACAGACATTTGAAGGCATTTCGTCCTATGCTCTACCAATTTGTACTAATCCACAGCCTTGAATTGGTACTTCAATATAGCAACTCTGAAAGAATAAAAACCAAAGTTGGCTTCATTAGGATTAGAACTGAGACAGTGGTGCTTTGCTCTGTAACAGGTTCACAAAAGCAAAGTTAAATAACCTGAGGCCCAGTGAACAGCCTCTCAACACCATGAAAAATAGAATAAGCCTCAGTTATCTATTATCAACTTCAGCTAACAGAAGTGGGGTGAAGTAGAAAGATAACAGAGAAAAAAATGCTAGAAAACAAACAAACTTACCTTGTAATCTGAGAGGTCTGGTAAGGCTATTTGAGGGACAATTCTTGCATCACTACTGCCAGCTACTTTAAAACAAGATCTCTTATTGAAATCATTGTATGTGGTCACATAGGCCAAAGTGTATGCCTCTCCATAATCACCTTTTCCTCCAATCATAAGTATAGACACAAGCCCTGTAATTGAGTTAGAATTATAATCAGCATGGTAATTGGTTCTTATTTTTTAGTTTAGGGCATGAACCCATCATTTCTGACAATAACATAAAATGATGAGTTGATTGATTGAATTACTGACTCCACTGTATGATCAGTACAAACTAGTATGATAAGAGATTAAAATTACTTCTCAATTTAACTCTGTCTCTCTGTGCGTGCGCGCGCGCGTGTGCACGCTAGGTAAGACTAACTTTTTGGCATTTGCACCTGCCAGATCCAGCCAAAACATTCTACTTGTTTAACCTTTTAGCATTCGTTTCAGCCCAAATTTGTTTTTTCCTTCAAACTGGCCGGGTCCAGCCTCTTACATCTACCCTATACTGTCACTCTAAAAATAAACAATCATACCACTGAAGTCTCAAAACTGAGATAATTCACAATTAATTCAAAGCAATGTGAATAAATAAGCCTTACATTTGACAGAATAATCTGAGTGCTAATGGGTTAAACTGCATCTAGTAATGAGATTCTAGTACAAGATTTCTAGGCTTTTGAGAATTGTGGAGCTACCACTTATCCACTATTGTTCCCAGTTCTACTCTGACCACAGTAGTAGCCTAGCTGTTAGGCTTAACAAACCCAGCTATGAGTTAACAAACATGTGAGCCACTGAGAGTAAAAGACCTCTAGTTCTTGCTGGAAATTCTTTCTTGGAGAAAATAAACTCATAAAAACAAAAACTCTGAAGTTCAGTCGATATCTGAGTGGCTCAACCACTGTCGTGCCATTAATATTATAACTGATTGCACTAATTACAATTGGGTTCAGTGCTGTGAAACACTTTAGCCATGCAAAACAGAATCATGTGTAGGAACTTCTTGAACTCACAGAACATTTTCACAGGTTCACTGAGTTTAGGAAGTGGGCTTAGTCAGGCATGAGTTGACTTCCAACACCACCAGCACCACGTATGTACATATCATCACCGTTTTGCATCTGCTCACCATGCTGGCATGGGTTGGATGGGTTGCCACAATCCAAGTCAGTTGTTATTCAGAATAACTGTCCCCTGAGACAGGTTGGGGTACCACATCTGGCTTGAAATGTTATGAAACTGACATTTTCTACAGCTGGATGCCCCTTCTATCACCAACCAGCTTACAGAATGTACAGAGTGTTGTCATGTCCCCAACAGTACATGACTAAGGGACCCCCTGAGACCTAATTGTCCACACTCATTTACCAACCACTTTATAGACTGCATTGAATGCATTTTATCATGGTACCTGTACTAGTGCAATTATCTTATACACAACAAAACAAAAGGGATCCTCACAGCACTACACCGTCTCTATATGCTGTAATATAACTAAAGAGAGTAATTGCAAAGGACAAGCTTGGCTTGAATGAAAGAAGCAAAATTATGAAGGGGAAAAAGCAGTTGCAAATATGATAATGATGATGGTGTATGTATATGTATATAGGTGCAGGTATGGCCTTGTAGTTAAAAAGTTCACTCCCCAATTGTGTGCTTTCATGTTTACTTCCCACTGCATGGCACCTTGGAGCAAGTATATTTTACTAGAACCCTAAATGGACCTTGAGTGAATATATTTTAATAGAATCCTTGTGAAACTAAAAGAATCCCACCTGTGTGTGTGTGTGTGTGTGTGTGTGTGTGTGCATGCACGCACACACATGCATGTGCATATGAGTGGGTTTTCTTCACATTTGTAGGCCTCCGAAAATTGCTGGGCAACAAGTGGCGATGTTGCTGTCATTTCTTCTGTCAATAAGTTGTCTACTGGCTTTCTGCCTTCAAAGATGTGTAGGATAAGAGATCCTCCATTTGAAAAGCAGGAAGAACAGCCAGTTGTGAAACAATGCTTCAACAATATATTTATCTAACTCATGCTAGCATAGGAAAATAAACATAAAAACAAATAAACAATCTACTGAAGAACTTACCGTCATAATAGTTTATTCTGCTGCGATTGTTTATTAAATCAACATATGCAATAATTGGTTCATTAAGTTCAGCATAGGGTAAAGACAATGTTCCCATCAAACCATACTGCTTGCCAAAGTCTGGTGTTGGTGGTGTTTGCTGTGGTTTTGCTGTCACAATAGACAGCAATACTAAAAGTAGATAAAAAATATATATATATAAGCCTTAACAATATAGATAGAAAACATACAATGATGATGTTACTTAGAAACATGGATAGTCTTTCAGAGTCAGTAAAATTAAAATGAAGTGCAGTAAGGGATTTAGAACAATTAAAAGTAAACAGAGTAGGACTGTGGAGACTATAAAAACCACTAACAGTAGAGACAAAAAGGATTTGTTTTAAGTGCACAAGCACCCACAGTGTCAACATGCAAACACATCCAGATGAAGTATTAACATAGTAGTATAGATGCAATGTCCTGCAACAGACTGGTGTCCCATCTAGTGGGTGCAAATATATATGCCACATAATCTAGGAAGCTAGCCTTTTGGGGCCTATAGCCTGAGAAAGAATTTTGATCCTTTTATTTCAAAGATACAATGTCATAAAAGAGTTAGAGCATATAAAGAAATTAAATGTATATATTTGTTGAACTAATAATTCAAAGGTTTCAAGTTCAAATCCACTGCAAGCATTGTTGTATATTTGTGTGTAGTAAACTTTATACAATATGGCTCAATCGATCAAGCTACAAGAAACAGTTATTGGAGTTTTTAACTGGCATCCTATTCGGAAAGGTTAATAGTCACACTCAAAGACCAGAAGCAGGGAGTTAACAGTCTGATGCCTGCAGACCCATTTAGAGTAAACACTTGGAGTAAAAAATAAAAGGGATAAAAAAATGCTTGATGTCTGTAGACCCAGTCATAGTTAATATCCAAGAGTACAACAGCTTGATACCTACAAAGACACAAACAGTTAATAGCTAGGAGTACAGTATAATGACTGTAGTACTTAAGGCGTTTTGTGACCTCTAAGCAAGGAACATAATCTCTTTTTGATTTGGTATATAAACTTCCACTCCTTATTTAGAATTTAATAGTAAGACAGGGTAACTAGCTATAGAAACATTTCACACTAAAACAAAAGCCAACCTACATAAGTGTGAAAAAAAATTATGTTAAAAAAAAACTATAAATAATACGTTTCTTTTATAATTTAGCAAGATAGGCAGCATCCAAAATGGATGAGATTGATACAGCCAGTGAATAACAAACATCTGCAAGTAATTGTCAGATTTAAAAAAACGTGATGAAGTTTTGTCTAAATACATGCAAGAAAGTGATCTCTTATAAAGGTATCCATTGACAAGATGGTGTCAAGAATTGTCTCCTACTATTCCCGTTAAATCTAGCTACTTCTACAATCTCACAGGTTAATATCTTTTATTTTACTTTTTTCTTTCTTTCTTTCTTAATGACGGGTTAGCGTAATTCTATATTCCTGATGATTCCAACACTGACGTATCATGAGATGGAGAAGTTCTCTCCCTTATTTTAGACAGCGTTTAAGTCGTTGCATCTTTAGTATGCAGATCTCTTAATTGTTTACTATTAAAACAGCGACTCCTAAAACTAAATATGTTGACAATTAATGTATTACAAAGTAAATTCTGCTTCTTAAGCCTGAGAAAGAGACACAATATAGAAATATTGTGCATAAAACTAACAACAGCATACCTGGGATGGTGTACACTGAAACATGAATATGGTAAGAAAGTCCGAAAGTAAAAAATTGTGAAAGGAGAAATTGAGAGACAGAGAGAAAAAGAACTTCGATAGGGATTTTCTTTTTCTCTCTCTCTCTCTCAATACTTTCATTGGTTAATGTTTACTTTAACACCCAGCCACCAAAGCAAAACAAAAACAAGGGCACTGTCATGGTATTAGCTGCCAGAAGCGAAATCTAAACAAGGAATGTTACTGCTAGAAAAAAAAAAAGAAAGAAAAAAAAAAGAAAGAAAAAAAAAAGAAAGAAAAAAA
>NC_068987.1:72162739-72171563 GCF_001194135.2 Octopus bimaculoides
CCACCGCTACAACAGAAAATAGTATTAATTAATTGGCTTAAGAGACATGGACTTTTAAATACCCCAAAAATATGCCCCTCGTGTGGAGCTAGCAGGATGGAAGTAGCCAAAAAGTTTTTTCTAATTTGATAAATTCTACGGAAACAAACGAAGGTGGACGAGTGATAGACAGACAGACAGACAGACAGATAGCTCCGGCCAGTCAGTAGCCAAAGAAACAGATTTCAACTCAAACCAGCAGTAACATTCCTTGTTTAGATTTTTCTACTTTCGCTTCTGACAGCTAATACCATGACAGTGCCAAAACAAGTGTAATAAGTGTTTAAAATGGGGTAAATTTTCAGATTAACACCCGCACGATTTTCACTAGGGTGTTAGGGTTAGGGTTTTAGGGTTAGAGTTAGGGACGGAATTCCGTAACCCTAACCCCCTAGTGAAAATCATGCGGGTGTTAATCTGAAAATTTACCAAAAAATGTATATAAAATGAATATGACGAACTCCGCCGTCTGGAGTCCATAAGGTCGTTCATATTCTCAGATAGTAGAGTGACACAAATTAGGTCTACGAACAATTCAGTCTATCCTAACGACCTCCGTCTGGAGTTTATAAGTTTGATCATATTATCAGACAAAATACACAGTGACACAAATCAGGTTTGTGAACAATATGGTCCAATTTAGTTATCACAGTAACGTGATTAATGTAAATAAGTAGAGTACGCTATTAAGGCATAAGCACAGTACCATGAAGAGTTAACGAGAAGATAGAATAGTTACTACATTGCCTTGCTTCAATTACCGAAAAACAAGTAAAACGAGTACATATAGAACAATAATGCACAAGAAGCATGGAGTCTATCCATACAGAAATAATAATATATGATTTTAAACTTTAGCACCAGGCCAGCAATTATAGGGGAGGGGTTCAGACGATTACATTGACCCCGGTGCTCAACTGATACTTATTGTATTGACTCTGAAAGGATGAAAGGTAAAATCAACCTTATCCGAAGAAATGCTGTTAAACATTTTGTCTGACATGTAAACGATTCTGCCAACTTGCCACCTTTCTATCTGCTCAAAGGATCAAGAGAGAGTGTGTGTGTGTGTGTGTGTGTGTGTGTCTGTGTGTGTGTGTGTGTGGCAATAAGTAATATACACTGTGTATACAAACGCACAGAGTATATATATCATCTTCATAGTTTTATGTCCATTTTCCATGCTGTCAAAAGTTGGACAATCCATTACAGACTGAGTGAGTTCTTATTTGGAATTACTGCCCATCTAGACAAGTTGGAGGACCATGCATTATTCATACATTTTATTTTAGCATGGTCTATACAGCTGAATGCTCTTCCTATCACCAACTTTACAAAGTGTAGTGCGTTTAGTCAAGACACCACCACAACAACAACAGAGATTGTCATATCCTCAACAAGACTGAATATTCAATTCTACCCTCAATTATCACTGTTCATTGGGCAACCACGTGTACTGGGTACACTTTATTGTGGCACCAGCACTAGGGAGGTTACCAAGTACTCTACCACGCTGAACAGTCTTCTCTACATTGTCTCCATTCATTCAAGTAAAATGTGTGCAAAACAAGTGAATAGAAGGCAGACTTGGGGGGGGGGACAAGAGGGTGACAGAAAAATATAATGGTAGAAATAGAATAACAGGAGGGAGTGATGAAATAAAAAAAAAATCCATGTTAGGCACAGGATAGTTGTTGGCAAGGGGAGTGAGAGTAAGATGATTGAATGCATGTGTGTGCCCTCCTTTTATCACCCGTCCCCCTTCTATCACTCCCTTATCCCTCATCACTTTGTCCATGATGTCTTATCTATGTAAAGGTCCTAAGTTAGAAGGCATGGATAGAGCCAACGCACTATTACAACGTATGTAAACAAATGACTCTATACGGACGATCAAGATGCTAGAAATAGCAGCCATATTTCACTTGAACCAAAATCTACCATTAAAAAAAAAAAAAAGAAAATTGTTTGCTAAAAGGTGGGTTAGTCATTATTGGCATACTTTTGATCACAGATCTACTCAATCAATCAGAGCTGATATGGGATTAAACAACTATATTGCACTATCAGTATACTCAGCTTTGAGGAATTACATTTGTAGAACAGAATCAATAATTATTCTTAACAGACACAAAGGAATATTATTGATTACATTGACCACAGTATTTCAATGGTAACTATTTTATCAGTCCTGAAAGAATGAAGGACTAAGTTGACTCCTGAAGGATTTGAACTCAGAACTTTTTCCAATACATAATGTACCACAGCCACATACTCTAAAGTCTCATTCTGTGATTTAAGGTCACATTGGGTAATGTGATCCTATATTTACTGGTTTAATTCTAATTCATACTCTAATATTCTTTTGTCTTTATCTTTTAATTGCTTGTTGAGAGAAGAACAGATATGACCTTTTTCTTTCCTTCATGGATGGTGTGAGAAAGGGAGAAAGTTATCAGAATTGAAGATCTGACCTAAATACCAGCAGAGTGAACTCTACTAAAGGAACCCATGCACCAAGAGTTGATAGTGTTCAACTGGGCTACATTTTAAGCCTACCAGCCACAAAGTAGCAGCACATCAACTGCCCTTGTGACATTATGTCTGATCCTAAGAAATCCTTATGCTGCAAATGATTGTTGATCACTACCCTGAGGCATTTACACTAGTTGTATTTACCTTCCGTGGAGGCGCAATGGCCCAGTTGCTAGGGCAGCGGATTCGCGGTCACAGTATCGCGGTTTCGATTCCCAGACCGGGCGTTGTGAGTGTTTATTGAGCAAAAACACCTAAAGCTCCACGAGGCTCAGGCAGGAGATGGTGGCGAACCCTGCTGTACTCTTCCACCACAACTTTCTCTCACTCTTACTTCCTGTTTCTCTTGTACCTGGAATTCAAAGGGTCAGCCTTGTCACACTGTGTCATGCTGAATATCCACGAGAACTACGTTAAGGGTACACGTGTCTGTGGAGTGCTCAGCCACTTGCACGTTAATTTCACGAGCAGGCTGTTCCGTTGATCGGATCAACTGGAACCCTCGATGTCGTAAGCGACGGAGTGCCAACATACATTTACCTTCCAAGCAGTTTCAAACTGAATCAAGAAAAATTCCAATCATCATCTAGAAGCTTGTTAGTCTAAGGGTATGATTCTCGCTTAAGGTATGAGAGGTCCCAGGTTCGAATGCTGAACAAGCCCAATTGTTTTAGGTGCAGGTTTGGCCATGTAGTAAGAAGTTTGCATCCTAACCACATGGTTCCAGGTTCAGTCCCACTATGTGACACTCAGGCAAGTGCCTTCTACTACAGTTATATTTATGTGTGTGTATTTGGCCCGTGTTTGTCTCCCCCCCCCCTGCTTGACAACTGGTGTTGGTATGTTTTCATCCCCATAGCTTAGTAGTTCAGCAAAAGAACCTAATAAAATAAGTACCAGGCTTTAAAAAAAAAAAATGGTACTGATGTCAATTCATTCAACTAAAATTCAAGCTGGTGACCCAGCATGATCATAGTGTCTAATAAGCAAGACAAGTAAAAGAGAGATAAAGACAGATCAGTCATTCAACATTGGTTGTAGAGCATAACACCACTTTTGTTTTGATTTTTAAAATATTGAAGAATTTAGGAGAATAACTGTCATTAAGCTGGATTTTGAAACATAAATTAACACAAGTTTGATGAAAGTTTTAATTTAACCCTTTAGTATTCAGATTCCTCTGTCAAATTTAATGTTCATTTATTCACACTGTCTTGAATTAATCATACATTATCTCATAGCTTAGAGATTTCAATGATGTGATTATTTTTATTATGACATTGTAGAGTAGGTGTGAAATGTTGGATCTGGTCAGTTTGTACATAAAACAGGCAGAATATTTTGGCCAGATATGGCTAAAGGGTTAAACCAGTTGAAAACAGGAAATTAGTATCATGCAACCAGTGGCAGCCTCAGGCAAGTATCAACAGAGAAAGGAAAAATTACTTACAGTACATGTATTAATTCTATAAGATCTTTCTTGACTTCTCCCCAAAACATTTTTGAGCTATAACAATTGAAGCATTGCAATTTCAACTCAATTGGGTTCTTATTTTGCAAATAGCTATAAACGTGCTTCCTTTTCTCAATCAGACGGTGCCATGTAAAAAGCACCAAGTATATTCTGTAAAGTGGTTAGCATTAGGAAGGGCACAGCCATAGAAACCATGCCAAAGCCAACAATAAAGGTTGGTGCAGTCTTCTAGCTTATCAGTTCCTGTTAAGCTGTCCAACCTATGCCAGTATGGAAAACAGACATTAACTGACGAGACTAGGTCATCAAGTAGTTTAATAATTAGTGTATAAAGTACATTATGTAATACACCATGTCTCTCTAACTAAAAAGCATAGTCTCTTCACTACTATTGCTATTACAGCAGCTACTATCCCTTAGAGAGGAGTGATCTCTAGCTCCTTCCACTCTGGCCCACCCCCATTAAGCTTCACACTAATTTCCATCAGTCCTTCCTCTCCAAAATAAATCCTCTGCCATCCTCATTCGGCCTAAGTTTTCTCTGCAGTTTTAGAGGACTTGTGACAGCCATGTACAATGGTGTCTTCCTCCAGACAAAAACTATTTAAAAAAATAATAAATGCATATGAATTCTATACTGTATAAAAAATTATTTCTATGCTTTTTGCTGGATACTTCTAAAGATAAAAATGAACATTTGACTGAAAGACCACATTCAATTTCAGTGCAGTGAAAACAATACAGTGTCTCAATTTTATCTATCAATCAACATCCTGGCTAAACCAAATAGTGATGATGATTTGACAAGTGAATAAAGAAAATTTAAGGATTGAAAGAGCTACATACAATTAAACAAAGCCAGGATAAAAAATAAAAAAATTAAAAGCTTATCTCTTATATGCAGCTTCCAGTAATCATGAACTTTTACACTAACAAAAGGATACACATTTGTAGAGGATAACTATAGTTAGCTGGTGCGTAATTATTGCAGTATTTTTTTTTTTCAACAAATTTTATTCAACAAAAACAATATTTAACAAAAACATCTTTAAATGATGGTCTGACCGTCAGCCAAGTAAATAGGAAGCAGTAATTGAAGTAGATGGTAAATAAGCTCCAGAATTTGTTACATGTTGTTATTGTTTTTGTTGAATAAAATTTGTTGAAAAAAAAGCTACAATAATTATGCACCAACCCAATAATACTTAATTCTTTTAGAGCTCAAGTATTTTAACTAAGATATTATAAAAATGACAAATTACGCCCAGATCAAAACAAAATTCATTAGTTTGCTGTGAGAATTCTATTATATTGCAAGGCCACTGAGGTCAGTGTGCCACTTCTCTTACCAGTCGGACGACTAACCTGGAACAATGCAACTCTTCCAAGCTGGATGTTCCAGTCTTCTATAACCATTTATATCTTCAATCTGATATCCAATGTCTTCCACAAGTTAATATATACTCTTCTTGGTTTGCTAATACTTGTAAGTCAATGCATGGGTTTCCAGAGAAGGAGATTTCTGGATATTTTATCTTCACTTCTCCAGCTGTGTCTTGCATAACATGTTCTTGCTGGGAATACCATGGTGATGGTAGGAAGACTACCATATGTTTGCTGCTTTGTAGGGCATTGCCACCAAGAAAGCTTGAAAACAGCACAAAGCATTCTTGTGTATGTATAATTAAGTTTCATTCCTAAGTCTCCTATTCAGTGTCTGTTGAAAAGCCGTAGAGAAGACTAATTCAACGACTGCCACAAAGAAACCCTCTTCATAAACACAAGCATGGCTGTGTGGTAAGAAGCTTACTTCCCAACCACATGGCTCTGGATTCAATCCTACTGTGTGGCACCTGGAGTAAGTGTCTTCTACTATAGCATTGAGTCAACCGAAGCTTTGAGTAGATTTGGTAGACAGAAACTGAAAGAAACCTCTCGTGTGTGTGTGTGTATATTTGTATCAGTGTGTCCATCACCGTTTGACAAGCAGTGATGGTGTGTTTACGTCCCTGTAACCTAGCAGTTCGGCAAAAGAGATTGATAGAATAAGTACTAAGCCTAAGAAATAAGTCCTGGGGTCGATTTGATCGACTAAAATTCCAAGGTGGTGCTCCAGCATGGGCGCAGCCAAATGAGTGGAACAAGCAAAAGAATACCATCGGGAAGGGAAGACTTCCATAGAATTCCAAGTCTGTCAAGAGCATCACCTGTTTCTGCAATCCTTGCCAAACGATTTCTATCACTCTACCAGCAATAACTGAAGTATAAAAATATTCTTGTCTGATCCAGACAGTTAACACCTTTTGTTCATATAGCCTGAGAAAAAAAATATTTATTATTTTTAACCATACTAAGCATAATCTGTCAGCCAGTATAGCACTGCCAGCCAACCATGGCTGCCTTCAAATCTCTAATATGCTGCAGGTATCTAGTTCAGATTTTTTATTAAAGGATAACTTACAGTCTTTCTCAAACTAGTCCTCGATACCAAAGCAGGTCAAGGACACTCCCCGTCCTTTCTTTAAGTCATCAATATTTTTTTAATCCAAACTACAATTAAATGATCCAATGGTAACAAGGTTATTGAACAATATAGCCAGAAAGGTACTTCAAGTGTTGTCACAGTGTAAATAAATAAAATATTCTATTTGAAATATTTTTTAAAACCTCTATAGGCTGAAATGTCGGTGTACAATATAAATACAAACATTACGGTATCGACCAGACTATCAGATGTTATACATCGCTGGTCACAATGCACTTTGCATTGTTTTAGCATCTACTGGATAGGTGAGCAGGCCAACATTCCCCCAGATCAGAAGACTATTCCGTCGCAGGGTTAACCATTTACAGCTGAGTGAACTGGAACAACATGAAATGAAGTGTTTTGTTCAAAATCATAATGTGCTGCCCAGTTTGGGAATCAAATCCAAACTACTAGGTCATGTGTCTTCACACATGCTAACATACATCATCATCATCATCGTCGTTTAACGCCCGCTTTCCATGCTAGCATGGGTTGGACGATTTGACTGAGGACTGGTGAAACCAGATGGCTACACCAAGCTCCAATCTGATTTGGCAGAGTTTCTACAGCTGGATGCCCTTCCTAACGCCAACCACTCAGAGTGTAGTGAGTGTTTTTACGTGCCACCCGCACAAAGGCCAGTCAGGCGGTACTGGCAATGGCCACGCTCAAAATAGTGTATTTTATGTGCCACCCGCACAAGAGCCAGTCCAGGGGCACTGGCAACGATCTCGCTCGAAAGTCCTTACACATGCCGCGGACACAAGAGCCAGAAAGGCGACGCTGGGCACAGGTGCCACACATGCCTTTTTGACTTATTCCTCCAAGATTAACAATGATAACAAAAAAAAAAAAAAAGAATGGTTTCAGTTCACTGTATTCATGAAAATATATCATATATATATATATATATATGTATATATACAGGGGTTGGACAAAATAATGTAAACACCTAGCATCATAATTTTGAAATATCTATAAAACTGTCTTTTTTTATTTATTATTAGTGTTGCTTAATATGTTTTGCTAGAATTGCTGTTTCTCTTCAGATATCATCAGAAAAAGGTAATTAAAATTCATTAAAATGACAGATCTATTGGACTTTCAAAGAGGTCAAATTATTGGTGCTCGTATGGCAGGCGCTAGCATAACAAAAACAGCCGAAATGCTTGGTGTATCAAGGACTACTGTATCGAAAGTAATGGCAACCTTTGAGAAAGAGGGAACAGCATCCTTGTTGAAACAAAACACCAGAAGAAAACCAAAACTTTGAGATAGTGACCGTTGAACTCTTACGCGAATTGTTAGAAACTACCACAAAAGTACAGCTTCCAAAATTACTGCAGAGCTTAATGACCACCTTGAGAACCCAGTTTCCACAAAAACTGTTGGCCAGGGGCTGCACAAAGCCAGATTTCAGTCGTGATTCAGAAAATAACTACTTTCAAAACAAACATTACAAAGTGTTTACAGTGGAGTAAAAAAACCTACAGAATTGGTTCCTAGAGCAGTGGAAGAATGTTATTTTCTCGAACGAGTCATCCTTTATTTTATTTCTGACCACTGGCTGAGTATATGAGTGGAGACAGCCAAAAGAAGCATTTGACCCAGGCTGCCTTCTTCCAACTGTAAAACATGGAGAATCTGTGATGATCTGGGGTGCTATATCTTGGAAATCCACTGGCCCAATGGTTTCCCTTCATGGCAGAATTAATATTTAAGCATTTTATCTGATCAAATTCATCCTATGGCTGCGGAACTATTTCCGGGGGGAAACACAATCTTTCAGGATGATAATGCGCCAATTCACACAGCTCAAGTTGTTACTGAGTGGCACGAGGAACATTCTAGAGAAGTTGAACATCTTATCTGGCCACCACAGTCCCCAGATATCAATATTATTGAACATTTATGGTGCATTTTAGAGAAACAAGTAAGGAGTCGATATCCTCCCCCATCACTACAAGAACTGGGGACTGCTTTAGCTGAAGAATGGATAAAAATTCCTATGGAAACAATTCAAACTTTGTACAAGTCCATACCTCATAGAATTCAAGCCGTAATTACCGCCAAAGGCAGTCCTACTCCATATTAAAATAAATTTGTTTGAAATTTTAAGGTGTTTCCATTATTTTGTCCAACCCCTGTATATATAGTGCAAAGTTGGCCTTGATTGAACATGCTTATAATGAAAGGCATCATTCCAGCGCACATAGTAGAGACGTAAACGGACCCCTCCCCACCTTAAA
>NC_068987.1:72172956-72175259 GCF_001194135.2 Octopus bimaculoides
GAAATTTTTCAAAAAATTTTTTTTTCAGAATCGGAATCTCCATAGCCTAAAACGTGGGATTCCGTAAAAAAAATTAATAAATAAGGGGGGGGAGGTTCGGATTACATATAATCCATCTCTACCCATGCGTTTACATGTGAATATTCCATCCGTGTTCTCAAACCTTAGCTCTACCGTATACTTTAAGTGCACAAACAAAAAGGAAGAACATTAAGAATTATAATTGAAATACAGTACATAAATTATTCAGCTCAGACATGAAGCATACTTAAAAGCTTGTGAGTTGAGAGAAATGTAATTGATATTTCTGGATGGCAGGACGAACGGTTTCACGTGATTTGCGAGAACTTTGGTTATTATCTTTAGGGAACCAAACGACTGGATGGATGCGATTCGTAAAAACTTTGGTTTGTTATTTCTAAGAACCCAAACAACCCACAAGAGCTCCATGGCATAAGTAACAACACTTTTACCTAAAACTTTAAATACTAAGCAATATCATTGTATCAGGATATATAAGTGGAACTTTTTAGAATTATTAACAATCGTCGTCTAAACAAGCAACAACCTTGATAAACAGATTTCAGTCCGTAATGAATCATGTGCGTGCATGTTAATTAAACACGAATATAAATAAATATTTAAGTGTGTGTGTGTGGTGTAAGTATATGGTATGTATATACAATTTCAGTATTTTTCATTTTCAGCTGAGAGATGTACGATTTCACATGAAACCGTCCGGTAACTTTGGTTCTTTATATTATATTACCATTACACCCAGTCTTTTACTTTACCTTGGGAATCCTTCGGTATCAGACAAGGACATTCACCCACTTTTTCAGCCTGGTCCCTTTATCTATGTAATGAGGGAACGTTGACTGCAGTTTTTCTTTCTTTTCCTGACTTACTATCTATCCTATAGATATAATCTTGAATAAATTTATATAAATTGTTTATATACCAAGAACAAGTATGAAGTCAAAAATATACGTAAACAAATGAGTGATATGCTAAAACAGAAGCTGCATTAAAGATAATCTGCCTCGCCGGCAAGGAGTTTCCTCATAGGTTCACGGCGTGCTAGATATAGCAGCAAAATCTAACTCAAATCATACATTACCAGCTTAAAACAGAGAACACATATGATACTGTAATCTTAGATATAGATAAGGTGAGAAATTCACAAATGCAATATCTTTGACCATCGTTCTACTCAGATAAATTTGACCTGGGGCCAAATAACAAAGACAACCACCCAGTTGTTTATTTTGATTTAACGCACACACATATTATACACATATATACAAATGCACAAAAATCTGTCTAGTCATAAATTAACTGTTTAAGAATTACATAAAAATATATATAAGAAAAAACAGGATCGCAAGTGTTTATATTTATATATATAAGATAAACACGCTCTATAAATATATAGACATGTAATCAATACTGTGTGTATAAAATAATGTGCTTACTGTCTATACATAGTTTTTAGTAGAAATCTATAAATATATTCTTGTAGAACAATACATATACAGTTCAACATATGCGCATATACCAACTACTTGATATTTTTTTAAAATCATAATATATGTTTTGTTTTCTTTTTTATCGAATACATGAGAGAATATCACTTAAATCTCTTATAATTTCAAACCTATATAAAACAATAGGATACAGAGATATACGAAGAAGATTCCATAATTTTGCTTACCAGATATAGAGACAAGAAACGGTAGGACACGAGTTGCCATGATATTAATTCATTTAGTAATAAACACATGAACAACTAGCGTGTGCTTTTATATTCGACCTCAAAATCGGGCGACTTCAGTCAGGTGACGGTGACGTTTTAAGAGGGAGTTCCACCCTCCGAATCATTCAGCTGACCTAGCTCGTGATGTTAATCATATACATGCGCGCGCACACGAAAGCGATTACATATATATATATATATATATACAAAGAATATATATATACATGTATACACACATATATGTACATACTTACATCTACATGTGTATATATATGCATATCAGGGTACAGGACGTTAGAACAATGAACTACATATATTTATTTATTTATTTATTTAAGTGTGTGTGTCTGGTCTTCGAAACGTCTGGATAGAATAGAGACAGCTGATGAAGGGATATTCCAAGGGGCTTTCCGTTTTCCTATGTGTTCGTTCCGTTGTCTGTAGTTTATTGTTCTAACGTCCTGTACCCTGATATGCATGTATATACACATGTAGATGTAAGTATGTACATATATGTGTGTATACATGTATATATATTCTTTGTATT
>NC_068987.1:72177265-72178285 GCF_001194135.2 Octopus bimaculoides
ATAAACTGTGAACACTTATTTTTATTGTAGTAAAAAAACAAAAAACCACTTTTTGCTCTAAACCGCCTAAAAACACCTTTAAAAAGTGTCAAAACAAGTTTTCATAAGACAGGGATTATCTCTTGGCCCTCAAGATGTCCTTGCCCATAGAGAACAAACATCCCACTGCATCACTGGAGGGGATGGCTGTGTGGAACTTGATGAACAAGTCCACCAACACTTGCTCACCCAAGAAGGCAGCATCTGTCAGCAAGTCTTTGGAGATGGTCTCCAACCAGGTCTTGACCAAATTCTGGGCCTTGTCTTTGAGTATCCTGTGGCTCCTGCTTCTCTGTTTCGGCTGGGTGACACCACTGAAGAAGTCATCCTCGTCCTCTTCATTGTTGCTGCCTCCACTGTTGCTGCTCACTTCATCAGACTGCTGCCCTCCATGCTTTTCCTTATCTTGGTGACCTTGATGTTGTCATACTTATCCAACCAGATAAGGCCAAACCTGGGGTGAATGGCAGCAGCCAGCAGGCATTCCTCATCCTCCAGGAGATTCCTAAACCTTTTGTCGATGCCTGCCATAAGTGCATTGGCCAAGGGGCTGCAGTAGATGAGGCCCTTGGACTTCAAGTCCTTGAGCCTAAAGATTGTTGCAGCAACTTGAGTTAACGGAAATTAATTCAAGTGGATTTGAGTTAATGGAAGTTAATTAATCTGATAATGATATCCAAAGTTAACTTAGTTTAAATCATTAACGAAAATGTTAACTTCATTAATTAACAATTAAGCAATTAACAGATTGGTGCCCAGGTTTGATATATATACATATCAGGAGTGGCTGTGTGGTAAGAGGCTCGCTTTCCAACCACATGGTTCCAGGTTCAGTTCCACTGCGTGACATCTTGGGCAAGTATCTTTTACAGTAGCCTTGGGCCAACCAAAGCCTTGTGAGTGGATTTAGTAGACAGAAACTGAAAGAAGCCCGTCATATATATATGTATATACATACATATATATATATATATATATATA
>NC_068987.1:72180990-72208772 GCF_001194135.2 Octopus bimaculoides
CAGAAATTAATTACTCCCCCTCCTTGGAACTTTCCAGGAAGTAATTCCCCCTCCTCCTCCTCTTCCTGGGAACTTTCCAGGAATTAATTACTCCCCCCTCGGAACTTTCCAGGAAGTAATTCCACCACCCCGTCCCTCCTTGGGATACAGGCTAGTATGTATGGTCTGGCTAAGTGAAAATGGTTTTTTGTATTCCTCTTTTCTACTTGAAGACTTTAGATTTAATTATAAATATATGTCCTTCTGTTCTAATGTAATTTCATTAAATTTCTATATCTTTGTGCAGCTGAAGATTGCTCTACATTTTATATTTGATGTAATGTTTACATTACTCAATTACATGGAGTCACATGAAATTATCATACTGCATTACCTTTGGATATACTTGTTGCTTATTTTGATATATATATATATATATATATATATCACACACATATATATATTCTCCACTGGATGTGGAATATATATGCTCTGCTGAATGTCTAATGTCAGTGTGCATACATGACAGAGTGTAAGCGCCCTGAAAGAAAAGTTGGATTTAAGAAGCATCAGATATGGTGTGCAAGAGAGAAATTGCGCTGGTATGGACATGTGTTGTGTATGGATGAGGACAGTTGTGTGAAAAAGTGTCACATCCTGTAGAGGGTGCGACACTATATATATATATATATATATAGTAGGGGGAACCTGTAGAAGCGGTAGACCCAGGAAGACCTAGGATGAGGTGGTGAAGCACAACCTTCAAACATTGAGCTGCACAGAGGCGATGACAAGTGACAGAGACCTTTGGAGATCTGCTGTGCTTGAGAAGACCCATCAAGCCAAGTAAGACTGTAACCATGACTTAGGCCAGTGCAGCATGACCACCCCGTTTAAGAGTACCGTTCAATCATTGGGCAATAAATTGTGCTTGTGAAGACCTGTTGAGGCAAGTGAAATCATTGTGGCTGATGACAGTACCGCCTGATTCACACCTGTGCCAGTGACATGTAAAAATCACCATTCAATCAAGGTCAATGCCAGTACCACCAGACCCGTCCCATGCTGGTGGCACATTAAAAGCACTATTCAAGCATGATCATTGCTAGTGCCGCCTGACTGGCTCCCATGCCAGTGGCACGTAAAAAACACCCACCACACTCTTGGAGTGGTTGGTGTTAGGAAGGGCATCCAGCTGTAGAAACTTTACCAGATCGGACTGGAGCCTGGTACAGCCTTCTGGCTTGCCAGCCCTCAGTCAAACCATTAAACCAATGCCAGCATGGAAAGCAGACGTTAAACAACAATGATGATGATGATGATGATGATGATTCTCTTTTACTCTTTTTTCCTTTTACTTGTTTCACTCATTTGACTGTGGTCATACTGGAGCAACACCTTTTTAGTTGAAGAAATCAACCCCAGGACTTATTTTTTGTAAGCCTGGTACTTCTTCTATCAGTCTTATATATATGTGTGTGTATATATATGTATGTGTGTGTGTGTGTGATGGGCTTCTTTCAGTTTCTGTCTACCAAATCCATTCACAAGGCTTTGGTCGGCCAAAGACATTTGCCCAAGGGGCCACAGAGTGGAACTGAACTAAGAACTATGTGGTTGAGAAGCAAGCTTCTTACCATATATATGTATATGAAGAGAGAGAGAGAGAGAGAGAGAGAGAGAGAAACAGACAGACAGACATATAGAGAGCTAGAGAAAGAAAGAAAGGAAAGCGAGAGTGGGGTAAATGATTAAAAGTTATTTAAATTGTTGTAATAAGCAGACTGTTTTTTTACTCTAAATAAATACAATTATGTTGAATTATGATATATCCTGGATGTTCATAAGGCATGTCTTTTATTTGTGTTCCTTTGTTTTTTGTTTTTTTTTTGTGGGGTTGGGTTGCACTAAAATCTAATTTCTACATATGTACTAAATATTCTTGAGTAAAGTGAGCTTGCAGAATTTACAATAGAGTGTCTAGTATTGCAATATTTCAAGGATTCTCTCAGTATGCTGAGTTGAAATTTAACTGGGTTTGACTATACCTACTTTATTTACTTCCAATGAATATCCTCTTTGTGTTGATTCAAAATGAGTCTCTCTATATATATATGTGTGTGTTTGTCTGCATATTCATGTGTATGTGCATGTGTATGTATGCATGCTCATGTGTATTTGTGTGTGTGAGTCTGTGTGTGTGTGTGTGTGTGTGTGCGTGCGTGTATGCTTGATTGGGTATATTTGTCCTACAAGCATACAAAACTTTCAGTTGCATATTACAGGCATGGTTGTATGGTAAGAAGCTTGCTTCCCAACCACATGGTTCCAGGTTCAGTCCCATTTCATGGTACCTTGGGCAAGTGTCTGTTACTATAGCCTTGAGCTGACCAAAGCCTTGTGAGTGGATTTGGTAGATGGAAACTGAAAGACGCTTAAAGTATATGTATATGTGTGTGTATATCAGTGATGACTCCAGCACTCGGGCTGTTTGGGCTTAGCCCGTGTCTAAATTTAGTAAAGTGAACATGTATTTGCAAACTGATTTAATTTCTGCCAACACTGACTTCAAGTATGTCATTGCAACCAATAACTTAGACTCTTTTATTGAACCTGATCACAGTTCATTTATTTTCATTCAGTGTCTGGCAATCGTCTTAGAGGTGTCCTGTGTCAAAAAATATCATTTATAGCAGACGTTCTCTTGATATTGTTCATACGTGCCTAACTCAGGCAAAGAAGTTACAGCCCAAGTTGTTATCTATAATTGTAAAAATTAAAGGTAGAGATTAGGATTTAAATTCCAATCTATGTAGTTTCCATTCTATAATATTCTTAAAGGAACAAAAAACTATCCAGCAACTCGGTCTAATACAAAAGAGCCTGGCAGGTGTAAAAGATTAAGTGTCATCTCTTGTACAGAGTACAGGCAACAGTCAGATCGCTGATGTTTGTTGTGCACTCTGCTGTCGTTATTTGATTGCTGTTATTCTGAGCAGCTGTGTGTAAGGGTCAGTTGTGTTTTGCTGGGTTGCTTTATTTTTACCCTTAACTTAAAAATGGAGTGTGACATAGTGCTAGATATAAAAAAAATAAGCTTATTTGGAGCTAGAAATATTGCAAAAAAAGTGAAATTCTTCGAGCAGGTAAAACAAAGGGAATCATGTGTATAACAAAATCATAGGAACAGATACCTACATACTGAAGTACAGACAGATTATTATTCCAATTGTATATACGATTAACTGCACCTGACTGAGTATATTATGAACCTCAAGCCTGTATTTAGGAAACCACTGATCCAAACCATGCTTACTTAAGCATTTTATAACCCATTCTGTGTGTGTGTGTGTGTGTGTGTGCGTGCACGTGTGCATGTATGCATGCGTGCGTGTATGCGTGTGTGTGTGTTTCTGTGTAGGTTTGGTAGAAAAGAAAAACCAATTCAATGCATGAATACTTATGTTTTTTATTATTTTTAATAAGCAAACAATTAAGAAAGTGGCTCAAAGACAGAGTTTTGTGCATGCTACATATCAAACTGACCTTGAAGCTCTTGAGTCTGAAGTAAGTTTGATAAGGGCAAAGCATGAAACTTTTAGCCCTTAAGTCACTTTTGTAACTTTCCATTGAATAAAACAATATACATAAATATCAGCTTTTATTTCATGTGTCTTTCTGTGACAATGTAAACACTTTATTCTCTGACCCACAGGACAAGATCCTGTTGATTATGTTTTTATCTGCTTATTTGCATGTCTACATATATGTATATGTATATCTGTAAGCATTATGTGTGTATCTATGTGCTTAGTAGTTTGTATGTATGAGGTGTTAGTGTAGAAATGTAGTTTTTATTTTAGCATGTGACATGGAAGTTTTAAATCAATGCTACCCTTCTCTCCCTCTCTTTCACACACATACACATATATTTTTTAAATCTGATGTAATTACAAACTTAATTTAAATTACATCTTAATTTATTCAATATTTTTATTCTTTTATCTTTTATTTATTTCCTCATTCTAGTTTACTTGCTTTCAATTCAGTTCGTTTTTATATTTCAATCCAAGGTTTGGTGCTATGAATTTACATATACATATGACATCTACATATATGTGCAGGTACATTAAACACCAAAAATGCCCAAAAAATATAGCCCCACTCAAATGTTAGAGGGGATCCTTAGAAGAAGTAAACAGTTTCTGTTACTTAGGTAACCAAGTTAGTAGTGGTGGAGGTTGTTCTGAAAGCATAGCTACTAGAATAAGAATAGGCTGGGTAAAGTTCAGAAAGCTACTATCTTCGTTAGTAAGGAAGGGCCTCTCCCTTAGAGTGAACAGCATATTGTATGATGTCTGTGTATGAACAGTTATGCTAAATGGCTGTGAGACATGGGTCGTGACTACTGAGGATATGCAAAGCTTGAAAGAAATTAAGCCAGTATGCTCCACTGAGTGAATAATGTCAGTGTGCATATATGACTGTGTAAGTGATTTGAGAGAAAAACCAGGTATACAAAGCATCAGATGTAGTGTACAAGGGAGAAAACTGCATTGCTACAATCATAATGCATATGAATGGTGACAGCTTCATCAAGTGGTGCTGATCTCTAACTGTGGAGGCAACTTGTGAAAGGGGTAGACCCAGAAAGATGTGGGACAAAATGGTGAGAAAGGATCTTCAGATATTGGGCCTTACAGGGGGAATGACAGGGGACCAAGACTCCCAATGGTTTGCTGTGCTTGAGAAGACATGTCAAGTTAAGTAAAATTGAGATTGTCCTTGCATACAGGTATGTCCCCTGCATTCCATTCCAGCTGAGTGTTCCCAATCTTGTGGGCTTGTGGGTGTTGATGCCACATAAACACACCTATGCCAGTGTTGCATAAGCACACCCAGTATGCTCTGTAAAGTGGTTGGCATTAGGAAGGGCATCCAGCCATAGAAACCATGCCAAAACAGACATGGAACTTGGGCAGCTCTTCAGCTGGTTAGCTCCTGTCAAATTGTTCAACCCATACCAGCATGGAAAATGGATGTTAAGTGGTGGTGGTGGTGGTGATGATGATGATGATGATGATGATGATGACATATATATATATATATATGTATACATGTCTCTTAAAGGATAGAGCTCAAAATCAATGCATTGAAGATACTTTATTGCAGCAACAATTATAATAACAGAAACAACCACAATAAGCCAAACCTATGCACATTTCAATATATATATATATATATATATATACAGGAAAAATAGAAGTTGAAAATGCACTGAGAATAGTTAATATATTTCTTATTATATTTAAAGATTTAAATGGTTTCATGGCTTACACTGATTTTCAAAAATTTGAAATAGAAAGACATGGCTTATGTCGCAGCTGTTTTGCTTCTGACTAGTGTTTGAAGCTTGCCCTATTTTTATAGGGAATTCATGGCTCAAATTAGTATATGTTTTGGATAAGATATGATTGGTAGAGGATAGTCACATGACTGGTCTTAGAAACGTTTGTAAGTTCCCAGCTACATCTGTGTGTTAGTATTAAGTGACAATGTTAAGTGTCGTACCCATCAAACCCTTGGTAACTGCAAAAGATTTATTTCCAAACCTTCTTCCTATACTTGAATCTGTAAACAAATTATAAAAGAAATTTCAGGTTATGGAAGCAAAGCCTAGAATCAAAGGGCCTCAAATTTAAATTAGCAAAGACTAAAGTTTTAAGTATTTCTATTAGGTAAGTGACCTTGTTCAATATGTAAAAAAATCCAAGTCTAGACATTTATTCATTTCATAACACAGCTTATATATATATATATCAAACATAAATTAAAAACAGAACACAAAGGATGTCGCGGTACACGTGTTTCAAGATTTATAAAGAATCTGTTATTACATCAGCATAGGTATATTATTGATATAAAAGATGGTGTAAAGCTCTCCTCAGCTACAAACATTGTTAGTCCAAAGATTACATCACAAAAGAAAAAGTACACATAGTATTACCCATTATAATGGGTTTATCACATCCCTTTGAAAAGGTATATTTGTAAAATGGGTAATACTTTGTGTACTTTTTCTTTTGTGATGTAATCTTTGGACTAACAATGTTTGTGGCTGAGGGGAGCTTTACACCATCTTTTATGTCAATAATATACCTATGCTAATGTAATAACAGATTCTTTATAAAGCTTGAAACACGTGTACCATGACATCCTTTGTGTTCTGTTTTTAATTTGTTTGATATATTCTCTCACCTCTGCCACTATCTGGCATATACAGGTGCTTACACTTATCAAGTATTCCCTCTGAACTTACAGTACCTATGTTTTATATATATATATATACCTTAAAGATAGTTTAATATAAACTTGACTCTAGTCCAATATTGCACAGCAGTAGCAGCTTCACCTGAGGAATATATTGCTTTACACCAAAACAAATCTGCCTTGTACACTTTTGTTTTAGACTGTCACCTACACAGAACAGCTCCATGTCACATCTACTTAATTTTCTTTCCTTTATGCTCACAACTGGAATGACATTGATAATCAGGTTGCTCAGTCAAGACTGACACTTCTTTCTTTTCATACAATATTCAATGCTACTTTGGTTTGTGAGCTACAATTGAAAGGGAGATTACTTTAGGTTACTTTTTAGTTTATTTTTCAATTTCTAAAAACCTTAAGATGTTGGCTAAAGAACTTTACATGATCAGCGACGAGACAAAAATAGTTGCATTTTTATGAAAAAAGTGACCTTTTAGATGATGAAAATGCTGCACCATGTCATTGCTGTGGTAGAGAAATGAAGGAAGCTCAAAGAGAAAGGAAAAGCAGCAAAATTTTGCCAACTTTACATAGCAAAACTCATGGCTGCCAAACTTGTGTGATCTATGTGCTTATTATAATTATTATATTGTTTATTTTTGGTTTCTTATTATTATTCAATAAGACTTGAAACTTGGTTATTATTATTATTAAAACAGTAAGAATTTTGGAAAAAATATATTTACAATGCTAAGTATATATAAAAGAATTTATAAAAACAAATTTAGAAACCGAAAATAAACTAAAAATTAACCTAAAGTAATCTTCCTTTAAATTGTAGATCACACACCAAAGTAGCACCCAATATTCTTCTAAAGAGAGATTTGTTTTTGTTTAGCCATAATCCAGTAGATCTACAATTAGAGGCATTACAAATTTGACCATCTTGTCTTTTTTTTAACCCATAATGCACCTAATGCTACATTATCCACTTTATTATTTTTTTTATTTAATCTTACGGTTTGATTTAGCTACATCTTCAAAGACTTTATTTCAATTTCATATGTAACTCGCCTGGGCAATAATTTAGCAAAAAAGAATGATTACCATAGTAGGAAAATGGGGGGGGGGGAAGGAAATCAGTAAAGAAATAAACAAAATACAGTTATGTACACTCCATTCCCTCCTTATACATCCTGACAGGGAAACGGGTCTTTACCTGTAAATATTTTAAGACTCTCTTGTAAGGACTTTAGAGGTTTTAGGTTCTACAGTTAGGTATGTTGATTTAATTAACACCATAAAATATTTCGTTCATATATTTTCGTAATAATAATCAACATTGATTTCAAATTTTGGCTCAACTTCAGTCAATTATATCGATCCCAGTGTTCTACTTGTACTAATTTTATCGACCCCGAAAGGATGAAAGGCAAAGTTGACTTCGGAGGAATTTGAACTCAGAACGTAAAGACGGACGAAATTCCGCTAAGCATTTTGCTTGGTGCGGTAACGATTCTGCTTGCTCGCCACCTTACTAACTATTAATATTAATCAAATATAACATTTGTCCTGCTTTTTAGATGTATACTTCCGTTCATAAAGTTTGATTGAAACTTAGAGATTAATGGGAATCCTTGTTCGAAATCCTGTTTAACATAACTACCCGACTCTTATTGTTGCGAGTATTCGCACTAGGTTCTACATTTAGGGGATATAAAAATATTCTTTCCCTTGTCCCATCAGCTTTGCAGAGCATAAAGAAAAGAAAAGAACAAGGTCCCCTGTGCTTAGTAAGAAAATCCTTGCTCTTTAAATGTGAACAGCATATTTTCATGTCGATTATTTCTTTTAACATTTCAGATTGTTTTGTTTTTTTAAATTAAGTGGTATCTGGGTGTTGATTCAGATTGGGCCTATAAACAAGGTAGTCTATCTCGTTCATCGACAACTTAATATTTTCCCATACATTTGTATATCTAATTCATTATCCTAGTTCTTTTTCTTTCTTAAATAAAGTAACTTCTAAAAACCGATTACTAAAGTTTTGAAGATGTCTGGACTGTTCTGATTAGCTAAATGCTGATCACGTGCTACAGTGAGGCGGCCAACTCAAAGAGTGTTCATTGATCGTCCATTGCTTGTTGACACTTTTTTCCCGGACTTTTTTTGTTGTTGTTCTCTATTCTCACACAATTTTGGGGAAAAAAGTATTTTCTAGTCAAACATGCCAACTCAATCCAGGTATTTTGTTCCAGTCAAAAAGGGAGATTTCTCTTGGATTGGAGAAGGAATCCTTGTTGGTGATAGGCGCAGCAAAGAAAAACATTACAAGTAAATATCCTTTAACATACACACGTAATATTATATAAATAATTATACTTATTGACATATATATATATATATATATATATATATATAAACAATCAAATGCATAAGCATCAGAACCTACTTAAATGTTTTTTTAATCTTACGATACATACATGGATAAACAATGACGTATATTAAAGTGTTATTAATGGTTGATACACGTGTTCATTAAAAAAACCCAACATATCAGAAGTCCACTTTTCGTTCGATCGAAATATCTAATTTTTACTTCACCAGCTCTCAATGGCATAATTAATATTCTTTTTCACTATTAGTATTATTAATCCAAGTGTCTGTGAAATATTAACCATTTTAACGCTTTAATACAATGAATGAGTGTTTAAATAGTTGTCTTCATCGAAACCGAAGCGCGAAATTCATCATCGATTGTTGCTGAAATGAGATTTTCTCGATTTTACAAAGTCAATAGCTTCACATTATAAACATGTTTTGTTTTTATGGAGCAAACCTATGTTCAAAGACAGAGTGGTTACAAAGATCTTTGTTTTCAAACATAGTATGTCTAGGACTAAATTATCTAATGTAGCCTCTTTTCAAAATAGTAGTGTTGGATGTGAGGGGGGATTTGACTGCCATGTCTTGAGAGTCGATCGAACAACCGCGTAGATGCTTCTTCACTGGTTTTGGTTCATTTGTGTATGATGATTTTCAGGACACATAACGATTAAAACTATTTGTTATAAATAACAGTGTAATGCTCATGACAGTACTAGTTCAGTCAAAATTGACATTTAATATTCTATCATTTTATTCTATTATATTATCTTATATTATTATAAGATTGTAAGCAAAATGTGAAAATCAGACAAGGTTGGAATTTCTTTGAGTAACATATTCTTCTATATACAATCATACACACACAATACACACTTTTTAATGTAGCTAGTCAGTGACAAGTACATTGTTCGTTAAAAATAAAATAACCCATAAACGAAAAATAACTTGGATGGAATTGTTACTTTTACGTAAATGCGACGCTTTTTCCTTCGAAAGTCCTAATATAGTAAACACTCAAAACACTTTTAATAGATGTAAAACGTTTGCACCAACTGGTCGTAACCTGGTGAGATTGATGTGTTCAATAAACGTATATTTCTGTATAAAACGTCACTGAGGTTAATTTTCATTCACTGTCAAAATATACAACCATACTTATTTAAGCCGAGAACTTTGTTATTCTATAGTAGTGTATGTGGTTTGATTTAAAACGAAATAGTTATTAGAAAATTGACATTTTCATCTTCAAAGGTAATATTGCTTTTGAGATGCGGAATATAGAACAGGATGGGAACAGCTGTTCTGTATAGTCGCTTGATCTGCTACAAAAGCAGCTACATTCCATCAAGTTACACCATAACGTTTTGAAAAAGTATATACATTGCACAGTATAGTTCTAAGTATATTAAAACACTGGATGGTCACGGTTGAAACGCCTTTAAACATAAATTTGCTCGTCCTGGAGCTAAACAACAGCAATCATCAATTCAAGTCAACTATAGAACCGCTATCCAGTTGCTCGCCCTCCTAGAAATAGCAGCGAAAAGTTCGCCCTCAAATCATATCCTACTATCTTTAAAAAAAGGCAAGGAGTCATTGGACATTATAGTAATGCAGTTATACAAAAAGACTGGATTGTCACGGCTGGAATACCTTTGATCCTAGTGCTGCTTAGGAAGTGTGATCAGAGATAATACATGAATAATCAGCTTTCTTTTATCTTCGTACTCTACAGTATATTTTAAATATGTTGCTAATGTGACCGTTCATGAGTTCCATTCTTGTTCTTGAAGTGTGAATGAGAAGTTCTATCTGTGGAAATATAGGTCTGGAACAAAATTCAAGAACAGCTATCAATTTATGATAATGAAACTCAAAATATAACAGGATGATGCTAGCTAAATATTAATCGTTGTGAAACTGTGACTTGTTAGGAAGTATTTCACAGAATAGGTAATTCAATTAAGTTACTGTAGGTGAAATTAAAACTGCGAAGGTGGAACAATTCTGACTAATTATCAAGATAAATTTGATTTTCAACTTTAACACAAGGCTGTAGTGCATGATGTGGGGAGCCATTTTAATATTGGGCAAATTCCTAACTTGTGGGGGCACATCTGTACCGAAAAAAATAGTGAATCATTACTTTTACAAATTTAACTACATTCGGTAACTGTTTTGGTCTTAAGTTTTAATCCAGATTTTTTTTCATGAATCTTCACAACTTCTGTCAACAGGTGATGTGCAAGCAAGGGATTATCCACCCCTGCTGTCATCAATTAAATCGACTGCATTACTTGACTTGTACTTATTTTATCAACCTTAGAAAGATAAAGGGCAAAATAGCCATTGTTGGATTTGAACTCAAAATTTAAGGCATGTTCCACCAATTTTGCATGGGATTCTATGATCCACCAATTTTGCTAATCCACCGTGTGTTACAGTCATCTAGCAAACTTAGAACATTAAACTAGTATAACATTTGCTTGGCTAATCACAACATTTAGATTTCAAATTTTGTGGATTAGCAAACTTTACTGGCTCAAAGGAAGGGCATCTAGTTTTTGAGATGAAAATTTGGCAATATTACATAACAAGCATGTTCATACAAGAGATCACTAAATATTGAGGTCTAACATATACAGTGACCTTAAAAGCCTTAGATGTTTGTTGTTCATGTACAGAGAGGATATAGCATTGGAAGACTGTTCCTTTGTGTATTTGTGTTTTCCCCAAAAAATAGTGAGTTTGAAATCTCTTTACATGGAAATAGCACATGTCCTACATGAAGTGGCTAGCCTGGCATTATTAACTACTTTAATAATTATTTAGCTTGGCATTATTAACTGAATTAATAACATATTTTAGTTTTAGATAAATGTTTATAGATAAGCTTGGGTTATAACATAGTTCAGGAAAAAGTCCATCACATGTTACCTAAAAACTAGCAGCAATGTCATTCCTGACATGCATGCTATATGTTTGCCATTACAGGTCTAGATTGTGTATGGATGAAACGTGTATGCGCAAAGTGTGATCATTCTGCCTAATGCTTTGTCGTTATCTTACGTCTAGTAAACATATCACATCAGATTGCTTATCACAGTCTGTTACATCAAGCCAACAATTTGGTCTATCATAACAATACTAATTAATTACTACAGCAACTAATTCATAGATCACATCTTGAGCATATGACACAAGTCAATGACAAAGATTTTATGTACTAGTTACTCAATCTGTTATAAATAGCAGCCAAATCTTTCTAAAAATCACACCCTACTATCTCAAAAAGGGAAATGACATGTTTGAGACTTAGTCTTAAATAGATACTCCTAAAAAAAGAGTCAGTTTTGGTCATGGATCTAGTTGATCAGGACTAGCTGAATGTTTAACAGCATTGACACTGTCTCACTGGCACCCTCTCTTATCTCCCTCTACCTTTTCAACTACCACTAAAACACCTGCACTTCACCTGCCTCCTCATTCTTACTGTATCTTACAACCAATCACCCAGTCACTGCAATAAACCAGTTTATGTCAAACAAACAGCCTACAGAAAGATTTAGTCAGGCCCCAGGCTCCATTTTATAATATTATATTTATTGTATTATTAGTTTTAAATTATTCTGTAAATATATAACTTGCATCTGCTCAGAATCAGAGCTCAAACAGAATTTTCATTTAACACCAGTTCCAGCTTGTCAAATCGGGGAAGCTTTTGTTTTCTCACCCAATGAAAAAGAAGTTTATGAATTCATATACTAAAAGATATAACAATTTTCTTCTTCAATTTGTCTTTATACACCCATCCAAAAAGATGTTTTTTATTTCTTCTTTAAATTCATGCACTTTCATCCAAATGAATTCTAGTGATATAAACAATATTAAAAAATTTTATTGTTGAAACTGCAAGCTTCCTATTAAGCTTTGGTTTTCTCAAGAACTATATGCACAAATTTTAACAATTTCTGCTTCCATTCTCACTCTCATGACTATTACTCAACAGGATTCTATACATACTATATTAATGAGATTTCTATATGCGTCTCTGCACAAAAATTTTTGTAATGCCTCATATTCTTTCACTTATTGTTAATAATGTTTTATAATGTCTATTGGCTTCTTTACATATTTACTTTTACTTGCATTATGAATAAGATTTTTTACAAATCATTCTTCCTGTCTGACCTGCAAGATTTAATTTATGTATCAATGTAGCCTACAAGATCTAGTTCATGCTTCAATCTGGCCTGCAAAGCCAAACAAGTTCAATACCCTTGCAGTGCTCCTGCAAGCATCAAGAATTCACTTCCTATCCATATTTTCCCTATTGATGTTCATTCTGAACACCATCCACAACAATCTCACCATCAGGGTAATACCTACAAGAGTCAGAGGTTTGGAATGCTTTCTCATTTTTGCAATTAATTAATTAATTAATTAGGAAAGTTTGGTGTTCTTTTTTTAACTAATTAGTGAGGGAAGAGCAGTGTCTGTAGCCCTTTTTGTTCAGGGCCTCCATGATTTATAGAGTGAAGGGAGGAAATTATCTTCAAACTGGAAACCTGGCCAAATGCTTGCAACAGAGCAAACTCCATTAAAAACAGCCAAGGACTAGGTGCTGATGTTTAACACTTCTGAGACCAAGCTGCCTTAATCCACTTTGGTTCTATGATACAAACTTCATGTTTTGAAGTGATCTAAATTAAACCTTTCCATCAGACTTCCATGTTAATTTCTGTTTCAAGCACCAGCTTAATAACTACAAAGTTATTTTGATAAAACTCTTCACTATTTTCATAAAGGGAATATGTAGAAGGGGTAGATTATTATTCAACATCTTTTCAGTAAACCATAAAGTGAAACTTTGTTTTTGTTTTAGAGCTTTTCAATTAAATGGCGAAAATTATAAAATAGGCAACTATGTATATATTTCAAATGAAGATATTATTGATGGTGGTTTGGATTCATCTTTCATTGCTCAGATTAAAGACCTTTATTCCAAGATAAGAGGTAAGATAATAAGTTTTATTAAGCAGCTTGCATGTGTCTTATATTTTTGTTTTTAATGATTGTTATAATTTTCAATGCCTGTTATCTTAATCACTTGATTCATATGTTTCTATTTTTTAATCAAAATTTATTTTGTTTTTTATAAATCCAACCATAGGAGGTTCCAACCATAGGAGGTAAAAAATATTTTCCATGCTAAAATTTGAAAAAAGATGTTGCAAGTAATAGATATGAATTATTCTCTGCAACAGAAGGCTCAAAGCCAGTCCTTGTGGCGGTGTCATGTAAAAGCACCCATGCAGTGCCCATGTGGTGCCATTAAAAACACCCAAAACACTCTGTAAAGTGGTTGGTATTAGGAAGGGCATCCAGCTGTAGAAACTGTGCCAGATCAGACTGGAGTCTGGTACAGCTCCCCAACTTGCCAGCATGGACAACGGACGTTAAATGATGATGATGATAATGATGAACCAATAATCTTTAATCCAAATACTAGGCACAAGCGATGCTATGTAGTTTAGAAGTTTGATTTGCATCAGGGTAGTTCCATACCTTGGGCAAGTTTCTTCAACTATAGTCCCATGCCAACTAAAGCATTGTAAATGAATTCAATAGATGAAAATTGAAAAGAAACCAATTGTGTGTGTGTTCTTGTCTTTACATTCTTTAATCTTTTACTTGTTTCGATCATGAAACTGTGTCCATGCTGGGATGGCACCTTAAAGAACTTTGGTGGAATGAATTGACCCCAGTACTTAATTTTTATTTAAGTCTGCTACTTACTCTGTTAGTGTCTTTGCTGAACCACTAAGTTATGAGGATGTAAACACACCAACATCAGTTGCCAAGCTGTGGTTGGGGGAGACACACACATACATATATATACAATAGGTTTCTTTCAATTTCTGTCTGCCAAATCTACTCACAAGGCCTCAGTCCAAAGCTATAGTAGAAGACACTTGCCCTAGGTGCCACGCAGTGGGACTGAACCTGGAACCATGTGGTTGGGAAACAAACTTCTTACCACACAACTGTACCATTGTGCACTAATTGTAAACAAATGTCACCATCTTACAAACAACATCCTTTCTTTGTAATCTTCCATGAAAACATGTCTGGATTAAGAGAAACAGAAGATTAGAAACAGGGAGAGCATCCAGTCACAGAAAATCTGCTTCAACAAATTTTATCTTACTCAGATCATCATCATCATCATCGTCATTTAACGTCTGTCTCCCATGTTGGCATGGGTTTGATGATTTAACAGGGGTTGACAAGCCAAAAGACTGCACCAGGCTCTGTCTGTTTTAGCATGGTTTTTACAGCTGGATGTCCTTCCTAACACCAAGGTAAAATGGACATTGATGATAAAGATGATAATGTTCATTTCTTAATCCACCAAAAGATGATAATGTTCATTTCTTAATCCACCATTAGCCAAAAGTTCTGTTTGGTTGAGTGAATACCTTTCTTTAAGTCATGTTGGATTTTACTGTTACACAAATAATAATCTACTCTAATGGTAAAAATGCATTAAAACAATGAATTCAGATGTGAATCAGTATAGCAGAAGTTATTGTTTAGTATCTTGAAATTGACATATGTAGCAAACCTATTGTGTGTGTGGGTATACATCTTTTATCTTACACCTGTTTCAGTCATCAGACTACAACCATGCTGACGCACCATCTTGAAGTATTTTAGTCAAGTGAATTGACCCCAGTACTTTTTTTTTAAAGCCTGGTACTTATTCTATTGGTCTCTTTTACTGAACCACTATGTTATGGGGATGTAAACACACCAACACCAGTTGTCAAACAATGGTGGGGGACAAACATAGACAGAAAGACACACACATACACACATATATGATGGGTTCCTTTCAGTTTCTTATTTCTTTATTGCCCACAAGGGGCTAAACACAGAGGGGACAAACAAGGACACTTGCCCATGGTGCAACACTGGGACTGAACCCTGTCAAATTGTCCAACCCGTGCCAGCATGGAATACAGACACTAACTGGTGGTGGTGGTGGTGGCGGCGGCGGTGCTGCTGTCGCTGTTGTCATCAGAACTTAGCAATAGGTTTTGCTTTCATCACTTCACCCCAATCTTTCTATTATTTGGAATACCCAATATTATGGTTAAAGTTCAATGCTGTCCTGTGTTGTCTGCGAGTTCATTTGCACTTGTTGCCTACTGAAGCAGAATGGTTAATAGATGCAGTTGGTGGACTACTTAAAGGTCCTGAGTTCAAATTTGTTATAGGCATTTCATTATATATTTAGGGCAGTACATTTTATTTAACAGGCTAGACATATGTTATTGTTATCTAGATCAACTCTGATTACATTTATAGCACGAGGTGGTTGGGAGGCAGTTGATTAAATGCTCAAGAGCTAACCAAAGGTGGAGCATCATAGATGTACAGATATAAGATACCCTAGTTGGAAATTCACTATTTGAGCTGTGTATCACAGTATCAAAATCACAATACCATTTGAATTAGCCACGAGTTTTGTTCAGTTGAATTAATACCTTTAAGTCATGTTGGATTTTAATGTTATACAAGTAGCAATCTACTCTAATGATAACAATGACTTAAAATACTGAATCCAGAAGTAAATCAGTATAGCAAAAATAGTTGTTAAGTAGCTTCACTATTTGGCTTGTGTTCCAGTTGTGGCAATTCTGTGTGTTTTGCCTTTTGTGTGTGAGTATTATGTCCCAACATTTGAGGTTGAAAACATATGGTCCAAATTTTTTTTTAAAGTACATTAGGAGTTTCAAACCATCATTGACCCTGTTCTTAAATCATTTGATCACTGCCTAATCTTGACCACCTACTGCATATCCACACTGCACACTGCAACTCTTCCTGAGCTTTATAGCATTTCAGGTCAGGTAACTGGTCAGACTGCCGCCAGTTTGAAACTAACTAACCCTGACAGCTAATAGAGCAGTTCATTTCACAGATTGAGCAACAATATAGGAGCTTCTTTGTTGATCTCTATAAAAACAGGTGTGAAGAAGTTACATGTGACCATTGCAAAAGATCTTATTAAGTAATCCTAGCTCTATGGAAGTGACACACACATGGAATGAATTAATTAGAATAGATTTTAAAAAGCTTAGGCCTTTCACATAATCATCATGCCTTGTGGTTCCTTCCAGCCTTTAATGTTCTGAGTTCAAATTTCACTGAGGGCAACTTTTCTTTTCATGTCTCAGGATTCAATAAAATGAAGTACCAGTCATATTCTGGAACTGCTGTAATGGACTAAACCCCTCTACTCAAATTTCTGGCCTTGTACTTCTGTATGAAATCATCATTACTATAGAATAGATCTTCTATAAACAATGTATTTTAAATGCCAGTCCAGCTATAAATAATGGCTCATTGCACATAGGGTTAAAAAAAAAAACCTTTCAAGAGAAAAAGAGGCAGAGAGCTTCCTGTGGATCTTGAACCATGCATTTGCTGCCATCCTGACAGTCATAATACACTTAAAGTTTATAGAAAACTTTTTTTAATATATTTCTCAAGACTTTTCTTGTTACCTTCTAAATGTAAACAAACTTGCTTTCATACATAAAGTATCTAATTTGGATGAATGAAAATGTGAAAAGTATTTTATTTCTCAATGCTTCTAACGGTATCTCATTAAATGTGCACAATCATTAGCATTTCGTCTGTCTGCACATTCTGAGTTCATATTCCCCTGCAATCAACTTTGCCTCTCATCCTTTCTCAATCAATAAAATAGATACCAGTTGAACACTTGGGTTGGTGTAATTACTAGCCCCTACCCCCAAAATTTCAGACCTTGTGCCTATAATAGAAAGTCTTATCATTATTATTATTATTAAGACTCCAAGCTGGCCAAACCATTATCGAGTCATACTTGCTTGCTAGTAACAGTTATTGTTTGTTTTTTGTTTTTTTCTATTTTAGGAGATTATGATATTGGTGATAATTATGCTGTTGTCAGATGGTTCTGGAGACAATCAGAAATTGGAGAATCTCTTCGCAAGAAATGTTGTCAGCAATCTGCTGCCAATGAAATATTCCTCAACAGTGCATCGTTCTTCGACACAGAAGTGGTTATCGAGACAATTGTTGGGAAATGCAAGGTAATACACAACTTTTTTCTAGCAGAAACTTTAGAGCATTGGAAAAAGTATCCTGCCGTATTTTTTCCAGTTCTTTACATTCCAAGTTCAAATCTCATCAACATTAATTTTACCTTTCACCCAGAAGGATGAAAGGCAATGTTGTCTTCTTTCATTCCCATCAAGATTTCTGGACTTGTACCTATCAAAAGCATCTGACAAAATGTCTTGTGGTTTATTTTGTTATGACACTTTATGTTCTGAGTTCAAATCCCTCTGAAACCAACTTTTATCTTTTGTCCCTCAGGAGTCAATAAAATAAAGTACCAGTCAAGTACCAGGATTGATTTAACCAAATCTTCCTCAAATCACTTCCTGCCATTTAAAAAGAAAGTGGGTGGAGGTATTTATACATTAAATAATGCAATCCTTGATATCCTTTGTCTGAAAAAAAAGTTGAAATGGTCATAACTCACATGCCTTTAATTATATGTTAGCAATATGTGTTATAACAAGGAAGGCGGCAGAATTGTTACCATGTTGGAATTCTAAGTTCAAATTCTGCTGTGGTTGACTTTGCCTTTCATCCTTCTGGAGTTAGATAAAAAAAAAAAAAGTACCACTTATCTCGTCACTTGAAATTGCTGGTCTTGTGCCAGAATTTGAAACCAATATGTGTTATAACCTTGAATATACCGTGGAGGATGCATAAGACTGTCAGTGACAGAGAATACTGGTGGACCTGGTCAGCTCTACACATGATACTGTCTCTAGAAACACTAACCTGTGATGACCCCAGTCACCTGAAGCCAGCAGCAAACGTGTTATAACAAGTCTTTATCAAATCTATAAAATGTATGTTATGTCAATGTTTTCAATAAATGCTAGTTTCTGTTTTTATTTCTTTTAAAATACTGTCATTTTTAGTGGCATGAGTATACCAGTATGTTAATGGAATCTGAAAGTTAAATGATGGTAGCGGTTGTGAAAAGCACTGGTGGCAGTGTCACGTAAAAACGCCTGTGTGGTGCCATGTAAAAGCACCCAACACACTGTAAAGTGGTTCACATTAAGAAGAGGGTCCAGCCGTAGACCCCCCCCCCCCAAAAAAAAAAATTTCGGACCTTGTACCTAGAGTAGAAAAGAATATTCCTTCTAATTTCCTTCTCATGGAATTCTTAGCAACTTAAAGACAACTGACAGATTTTGAAACAACTACAACTGTGAATGTGGATGTAAAACAAAAAAAAAATTATTGAATAACAAACCAAAGTAATATTTGTTGCTAATCTGAATTCCCCCATCCTATACACTTTTCAAGTGTACAACTTCCTATTATCACATGCTTTTGTTATCTAGAATGTTGATACCACAATAAAAAGAACTTATTGCACTCTGTAAAGTATTTGATGAACAAACCGGTGAGTGTAGAATAGCAAGGCCTCTTTAGTCTCATTGAGGACATGAGAATGTCTCAAGTGTCATGTCATGATAAAATGCACCCAGTACTCTTTAGTGGTTGGTGTTAGGAAGGCATCAGGCTGTAGAAACATCATCGTCGTCATTTAACGTCTGTTTTCCATGCTGGCACGGGTTGGGTGGTTTGACTGCGGTCTGGGGAGCCAGCAGCTGCACCAGGCTCCAATCTGATCTTGCAATGTTTCTATAGCTGGATGCCCTTCCTAACGCCAACTACTCTGAGAGTGTAGTGGGTGTTTTTTACGTGCCACCGGCATGGGAGCCAGTCAGTGGGTACTGGCATTGGCCATGTTCGGTTTGTGCTTTTTACGTGCCACCAGCATGGGAGCCAGTCAGGGGACACTGGCATCTTCTAAAATTAGATTTTATGAACAAGACATGTTCTCTTATCTATGTCGGAAGCAGTTAATTCCAAATATGAAATGTTTCAGGTTATGACAGCCCATCCAACCCATACCAGCCTGGAAAAATGGTATAAAATGATAATAATAATCCTTTCTACTAAAAGCACAAGGCCTGAAATTTTGGAGGAGGGGAATTGTGGATTACATCAACCCTAGTATTTGTCAAAAGGTGGTTTGACACACACACACTCATATATATACAATGGGCTTCTTTCTGTTTCCACCTACCAAATCCTTTCACAAGGCTTTGGTTAGCCTGAGGTTATTGTAGAATACACTTGCTCAAAGTGCTATGCTGTGCAACTAAACCCGGAATCATGTGGTTGGGAAGCAAGCTTCTTACCACACAGCCATATCTGCACCTATACATGATCATAAAACTATAAGGTTTCTTTTACATTAGTTAATTACAATTTTCTTACTCTGTTTTCCAGCTATCATTTGGCCAACTACCTACATACCACAGAACAGTTCAATCATGGCTGACTTGGAGTAACACAATAACATAAACCTGAAGTTTATAACTGTGTTTCTTTGATATAATGGAATTCCATATTGCCACTATGACCTCTTCTAAATTCTATTTTCAACTTTGCTTTTCATGTACATAATTGTTTCCATTTTCTTCAGGTTCAGTTTTGCTCCATGAGTGGTATAAAGAAGAATAAAAATGGGATTCCAGATCATTCATATGTGGTTGCACGGTCTTGTGATGGACGCAATATCAAGGAACTACCATCATCATTTTCCAACAACAAAAAATTTCCAGTATCTGATGATTGTTCGGATTCAGAATCAGATTCTGGTTCTGAAACTCCCACAGAAGATTCAAATTCTGTTAGAAAATCTTCGCACCATGGCAGGAATTTAAGATCACCTAAGATGCTGCAGTCACCTGTGGTTCCACTCCAGGGAAGCATTTTTAAGGAGAAGAAATCAAAAAGCAGTTAGTCTCATATTTGTTTTTGTCTCTTTTAGATTAAACAAGGGAAGGAGGTGTTGTCAGTTGAATCAACCTTCACATATTACTGGTATACTTACATCAGCCTCAAACAGAGAAGAAAAGTCATACTCAGTATTTAATTTACAACAGAAAGAGTGAAATAAAATGTACTAAAATATTTAGTTAGAGCCTCTACATGCTCATCTGATCTGCTAGAAATAACTGCTAAATTTCCCTTAACCATTTAGCATTTAAATCAGCCATACCCTGCCCAAATATTCTACCTATTTTATGTTCAGACCAGACAGATCTGGCTTCTCACGTGTACTGTACAATGTTATTCTAAATATAAACAATCACATCATTAATGTCTTGAAGCTACAAGATAATGAGTGATAGATTTAAAACAAAGTGAATAAATAAGCATTACATTTGTCTAAATAATCTGAATGCTAAAGGGTTAAATTAAACCTTGCTATCTTATAAAAATGGAAAGAGACAGTTGACACTGTCGTGCCTGGAATACTTTTCATCTGGCTTAACCTAAGGCCAAGCAACAATAATAATTCATTATTCTGTTTCATTATTGTTATTGTTATTCAACTTTGTTTTGTGTCCAAACCCTATTGAAGTCGGTATGCCTTGGGTTACGATGAAATAAGTATGAAGTACAAAACTCTAATCTTCTTCGATGTAGGAACCTCTGACTTCACTGCACTTTTTGTAGTGTTCCATCCCCTAAGTAAAGGTATTCAAGACCGTTGTAATAACCCTCTTTGTCTTCAAAACAGCTGCTCGGTGAGCAACCAAAAGTCACCGAGAGTCAAGTCTGGACTATAGGGAGGGTGACAGACAGATTTGATGCCCATTTCTGTCAAGTAGTTGGTAACCAGGATGCTTGTCATTGAGCACTGAGGGAACAAATTTTGTGCATGTTCAGATCTTCATGAATAATCCTGTGTACAGTTGCCTTGTCCCACAACAGTTTTCATTCAGAAAATTGTGAATTTTCTCAATCAGCTCTTAATATTCTGATGTCCCTTTCCCTCCTACATCATTCATCATTTCTCACTTCCTCTCTACCATCCTTGAACCTCTTGTACCTGCAGAAAGATTAATCCATAAGCAGTTGGGAGCATTTCATAAGTTTTTATAGCATTTTTGCTTAGTTCAACACAAAATTTTATTGCATAGCAAGCTTCCAAATGTCCTACCTGCATTTTGCAAATGAGTTAGCTGTGACAACCACTGTTTAGCAGCATGTGTTCAAAGTGCTGTTACAACCATCTCCTTCGATCAGGTTAGCTTATTAGATGTATAATAAGGATATACTGAAATTACAATAATCTAAGACAATTATAACTGCCTCTCCTAAAAAGTCTCAAAACTTCTGGAACTCACATCATATATTGATAGATAGATAGATAGATAGATAGATACTCACATGCATACATAGACACGTAGGTTGGTAGATGGATAGACAGAAAGGCAAACAGACATTAATTGATTGATTTAATTAATTAGTTACTATTTTCTTTATTTCTGATTTGTTTTATTTAATCATTTGCAGAACTGCAAAGCAATTCAACAACATCAAGAAAATTTAAATGTTCCCAAGTAGTTGACATGCTGGATGATGATTCTGACAGCAGTTCTGATATGTCAGACATGAGTGAGAGTTCAGAAGCTTCCAGAGAAAATGGCCGTCAATTAAACGGTCAGTCAAAATCCAATACAAAATTGAATACAAATCTAGATACTCCTCCAGCTGACACAAGAAATAAAACTCCCAAGAATGATTCGTCAGCAATTAAGAACCATCATGCAGAAAAAACTCCTAAAGTAAGAAGTGTACGTCGAGGGCTGGTCGAAGAATTTGAAACAGTCAAGAGGAATCAATTTAGTCTCACTCTAAGGTTAGTTCATTTATCTTTTACCAAATATTACAGGTCTTTTAGAATTCCTCCTGGCTAACTGAGCTGGTATACTACCAATCGACTAAATTAGGTGATTATTTATATTCCATCATTGAAACTCCACCACGTTCAAGACCAAGACATGTTATTAACTTTCGCTGGTTCCATTCAGTTAGTTGTAAATAGGCACCATGAATAAGTTCAAGCTTGACTCAGGAATCAGCAGCAGTACAAAATAATAATATTAACTTTTTAGCATTCAGAGTCTTCTGAGGTTGTTGCCAGTGCTGCTGGACTGGCTCCTGTGCAGGTGCCATGTAAAAAACACCATTTTGAGTGTGGCCGTTGCCAGTACCACGTGACTGGCCCTTGTACCGGTGGCATGTAAAAGCACCCACTACACTCTCAGAGTGGTTGGCATTAGGAAGGGCATCCAGCTGTAGAAACTCTACCAGATCAGATTGGAGCCTGGTGCAGCCATCGAGTTCACCAGTCCTCAGTCAAGTCGTCCAACCCATGCTAGCATGGAAAGCGGGCATTGAACGATTTTGGATTAATTATGCATTGTGCTCTTGAGCAGGACACTTTATTTCACATTGCTCCAGTCCACTCAGCTGGCAAAAATGAGTAGTACCTGTAATATGAAGAGCCAGCCTTGTCACATTCTGTGTCACTCTGAATCTCTCTGAGAGCTACACTAAGGGTACACATGTCTGTGGAATGCTCAGCCACTTGCATTTTAATCTCATGAGCAGGCTGTTTCATTGATCGGATCAACTGGAACCCTCATGATTATAACCAACAGAGTACAAGTATAGGGTAGATGGCAGGGGCCAGTTTGGATATAATACAGGTAACATATTTTAGCCAGTTTGAGTGCTAAATTGTAAAGTCCTTTGTTAGCCAAGTTCAAATTCTTCCATGAGTGGAGCTTGATTTTGCTAGACTGACTTGTCCTATGGGCTATGGTTCTCAGTTCAGTGGAGAATGTTGGTGGGTAGTTTGCATTAAGTAAACTAGAACTGATGTGAGCTTCTACTTTTCCTGGATTGAATAGTAAATGTTACTATTCTGTCTTAAATTTCCTTGTGTTGGTCTCTCTTTGTGTTTCTACACTAGTTCACACACTTATCTTTTGCCCAATTTTATCTGATGTTTAGAAGATAACCAAAAGTGTTTATTGTAATACAAGCACTAGAAAGGTACTCTTCCTAAGTTTGATGCCTTCAGCATACATATACATACATGCATACACACAAAATATGGCTGTGTGGTTAAGAAGTTAACTTTGCAACTATGTGGTCTCAAGTTTAGTCCCACTGCATAGCAGCTTGAGCAAATGCATTCTACAGTGGCCCTGAGTCAACCA
The DNA here is from genome assembly GCF_001194135.2 of Octopus bimaculoides. Classification (NCBI taxonomy): domain Eukaryota; kingdom Metazoa; phylum Mollusca; class Cephalopoda; order Octopoda; family Octopodidae; genus Octopus; species Octopus bimaculoides. The sequence continues at coordinate 72,204,867 of NC_068987.1, forward strand.
AAAGTCTTGTGAGTGAATTTGATTGATAAAAACTGAAAGTAAGCCTGTTGTGTATGTATGTGTGTTGGGATGGAGGGGTGCGGTTCATGTCTTCTTGACTTGTCATTATGCACTAATTGTAAATAGGCATCACTGTCATGTAAGTGAAGCTCTTTGTTTTCAATCTCCCTTGTAAACATATCCAAACTAGGGGTAATGTTACCTTGCTTACAAACAGTTATGAGTTGATGAAGGAAGAGCATTTGGCTATAAAAGTATGCTTCAATGAATCTCATCTGACCTACACACAAGCATGGAAAAGTGGATATTAAAATGATGGTGAAAACTATGATGATATGCAACGAAAATGTGGCATGACTATTAGTGTGCTGCTCAGAGACAATTGAAGGCTTCATCTTCCTTTCATGTCATGGTCAAATAAAGCTGTAAACATGATGATCTTAGCTCTGTGAGTTGATTTGGTAGATGGAAACTGAAAGAAGCCTGCCATGTTTATATATGTATGTTGTGTTATTGTTCCCTTGCCTTGACATCACATGATTGTTGTAAACAAGTGTCACCATCATTCAAGCAGTGTCTTTTGTTTCTAAACTTTCATTACCGCCTGACTGGCACCCGTAGGATTTTCGAGCGAGATCGTTGCCAGTGCCCCTGGACTGGCTTGTGCAGGTGGCACATAAAAGACACCATTTCGAGCGTGGCCGTTGCCAGTATCGCCTGACTGGCCTTCGTGCAGGTGACACGTAAAAGCACCCACTACACTCTCTGAGTGGTTGGCGTTAGGAAGGGCATCCAGCTGTAGAAACTCTGCCAAATTTAGATTGGAGCCTGGTGTTGCCATCCGGTTTCACCAGTCCTCAGTCAAGTCGTCCAACCCATGCTAGCATGGAAAGCGGACGTTAAACGATGATGTCTGTTTATGAGGAAATATTACCTTACTCGGAAACAGGTAAGGATCAGTGGCAGGAAGGGCATCCAGCATGGAAAAGTAGGCATTAAAATGGTGATGATATATGTCATTAGTCAACCTAAGGTTTTAGTAGAAAACACATACTCAAAGTAACATGACGTGGGACTGAACCCAAAAACATGGTTGTAAGATCAACTTCTAAACCACAAAGCCATGCCTGCATCCAATATTCAATTACTTTTTCAACATCAACTAACCACTTCTCTAAATATTTGTTTTCCTCTGCCTCAACGCTTCTTCTCATATGTTTATATATTCTGTGTCTTTGTTCTCTTGCCTTCTCTTGTTTTCTCTCACTTTAGTTTCATATTTTGTGGGGGTTTTTCCCCCCATAACAACCTTATCTGATTTTGTTTCATCTGTATTTGACTAAATTCCAAACCTTTTAAGGTATGATATCATTATATAATTTGATGCTGCTGATCTTATATTTTTGACATATATTTCCACAATTAACATTTTTCATCATCATCATCATCATCATCATTGTTGTCATCTTCATCACCATTATAATTAACATCTTTTATGTACTCTAAATTTTTTGTGTAGGAGGAAGGTAGCATCTGTTGATCTTGTGAATCTTTTGGATGAAGCAAGTTCTGAAGAAGATAGTTTGGATTCAGATAGTATGTCCAGTGTTAAATCAAAAGATTCAAGGCTGTCTGCAAAAGTTGCTCCTGATGAGAAAAGGAAACTTAGAGGAACTGATAAAAACAACAATACTCCATTAAAGGTCAAAGTTGAAACCAAAACAAAGAACAACAGTGTGTCAAAGAGTAAGATAAAATCTGAAGAATTTAACAAGAAATCAGTGACTGTCAAACATGAGACTCCATTGAAGTTACAACTTGATGACAGTACATTGCGCAAGTCTAGTCGCAAAAGAAAGTTGGTCTCAAGATACAATGGTGAGAATGAGGAGAAGAAAGCAGACAGTCTTCGAGTGAAACAAAATTTGTCCTCAAAGAAATCAAGTCAGAAAGAGAAAGTGTCCAAAAAGTCAGAATCATCTGATTTGTCTTCTGATGAATACAGCCCTTCCAGTGATTCTGAAAATGATGACACTTTTGATGATGATGATGACTTTGTGATAAGCAAAAGGACCCCACGATCTTCTGTAAAGAAAAAAATTTTGAGTGAACGAAAAACTTCCAAGTCTTCGAAAAGTAACAAGGTAAAGTATTTTATGTACTGGATTTTTTTTGGTATTTTACCTTATCTTCAATACAATATATTGTTATTTTGCTTTAAAACAGAGACAAAACATTTGATTTAGGTCAGGAGGACTGAGTTCTTGGTTTTGCGTTACCAAAACATCAATTAGAAATTTGCGAAATCAGGATAGCACCTGTGCCCAGCGTCGCCTTTCTGGCACTTGTGCCCGTGACATGTGTAAGGATTTTCGAGCGAGATCGTTGCCAGTGCCCCTGGACTGGCTCTTGTGTGGGTGGCACATAAAATACGAGCGTGGCCATTGCCAGTACCGCCTAACTGGCCTTCGTGTGGGTGACACGTAAAAGCACCCACTACACTCTCTGAGTGGTTGGCGTTAGGAAGGGCATCCAGCTGTAGAAACTCTGCCAAATCAGATTGGAGCCTGGTGTAGCCATCTGGTTTCACCAGTCTTCAATCAAATCGTCCAACCCATGCTAGCATGGAAAGCGGATGTTAAACGATGATGATGATGAAACTGGGTAGGGAAAATGGAAAAGAGTAAATCTTCGATTAAAACTTCCATTCCTTGTTTAGATTTTATTTCATGTCCTGAGAATCTCTTCCTTGTTCCCACCACCACCATCATCATCATTCTCATTTTATGTTGTTTTTTTTCATGCTTGTATGGCTTGGGTGGATCTTCTGCACAATGTTTTATCACTAGATGCAATCATCATCTCCTTTGGGAATTTCACTATTCTGCATATTTCATCTTTTTATAGCTCCATTACCTTAATTTGTAGTTTTTATCTCCCCATTACTCATCATCATCATCATCATTGTTTAACATCTGCTTTCCATGCTGGCATGGGTTGGACGGTTTGACTGAGGACTGGCAAGCCAGATGGCTATCTCTCATAATTCGTATTTCATATCCCCTCTCCCTATACCTCATCATATTCTCAATTTTCATTACTTGTTATTTTATGTCTACATTACCTCCTCAAGTCTTGTCATCATTATCCTCCCCAAACTCTGCTCCAACATACTTTCATCTGACCCATGCAAGCATGGGTCAGACAAGAATATGCTGGAGCAGAACTTTCTATGGCAGGATGCTTTTCCCTCATTTATTTGGAAGTGGAGTAATAATCTTCCAGTCTGATTAACAGCAAACAACCAGAGGGATTCCTGGCTTGTCTTCAGATTAGTGACTTTGTCCAAATTTTTGCAACACTGTGGACTCTACTATAAGCACCATAGACAAAGGGACTGTATTAAAGCAAGTGTTAGATGAAGTCTACCTCCTGCGAACATCCTGTAGGCTTTATCATCATCATCATCATCATCATCGTTTAACGTCCGCTTTCCATGCTAGCATGGGTTGGACGATTTGACTGAGGACTGGTGAAACCGGATGGCAACACCAGGCTCCAATCTAATTTGGCAGAGTTTCTACAGCTGGTATTTTCCCATTTCACTTCCAAACTAATTGATGCTTAAAATAATGGTACCCAGAGAGTGATTGCCAGCAAATGCTTCTTCCGCTAAAACCAGCCTAATCCCCACTTGCCAATATTAGTGCCTTCTCCCATTATTAATTAGAAGAAAGTTTACTTCCATATAATTTTGTTTTTTCACCTGTGTTAAGCAAGTTCAAAGTTACCGTAATTTTATCGAACACGGCAGTTTGTTCGCTCCATTTTCGATCGTCACCATTTCCCTTTTCTGTCATAGAAGCCTTAATTTTTAACCTCTGTTGGCTTTATGGCTGCCAGTTC
>NC_068987.1:72208782-72210852 GCF_001194135.2 Octopus bimaculoides
GGGGGGGGGGGTCTATTTTTCGGTTGTTTACCCTGAGGAAACAATACTGTGGATGAGAATAATTTAAATTTAGCATTACGTTTATCACTATAAATTTTACATTATAACAGAAGAGACAAGTCTACAGTTTTGTTTCGGTTTCTAGCCACTTCATTAGTGACCTGTGAAATAAAATGATTTGAAACACAAACCTGGTCCGACAGTGAGGCTCCACCTTGGGAGTTCAGGGGTTTTAGAGAGTATGAAGTTATCTCTTAGTCATCACTACCCCAAAGTTTGCTATGGCTCTGAATGGTAGAACCTTTCAAGGACGGCAGTTACGAGTCATATAGCAGAAAACGGCCTTGTTGCTAAGGCATACAGGACTCAGAAGACGACTGGCCCTTAGAACATGTGTTACACAGGCCCACAGGTATATGAACATGCTTTATCATGTGAACCAGTCTCTCTGCTTGTGGGTTAAATAGACACTGTGTCTCAAGGGTAAGCTTGAGAGAACTGTAAATAACCTGGCAGAATGCTACAAAAATCTACGAGGGATGCTTAAAAGTTCCTGGCTCATTTTAAGCATTGAATGACAATATGAGACTTTGAGAGGTAGTTGCTCCCTCGAACGAAAATAAAATTTGGGATTTGCAGAGGATTAAAGTTGGTAACAAAAACAGGACAGTGGAGATATACAACAAACCAAACGAAAACAAACATAGAGTGCCGTTAGGCCAGACAAGGTAAAAGTAGTGGACGCTGGAGAAATATTGTCTTTGACAAGAGGAAAGATAGAAGAGGAGACAGATAAGAATACATGTGGTCTGTATGAAAAACTGACGGAAAAGAAAGATGATCACGTGAGGAAAAGAAAAATGGACGATGGTCATGTGTGAGCAACAAGAGAGAGTAAAGGAGAAAGAGGGTGAGAGAGAGAGCGAGAGAGATAGAAAATGGTGAAGGCGAGAAAAAAAAATTAGAGAAAGGATGAGAGAGAACAGTACAGTGTAGAGTCGCATCAAAATTATTAAGATAAACTTTCTTGGAAATGGATGCGTGGCTTTCAATCATATAATAATATAAATAAAATATACATATATGCGTATATACATACATATATGTGCATACATACATATATATGCATATATAGGTACACCACGTCACAAAAATCATCTCTATTAAAAAATTTACTGTTTGCCCATTCATAACATTTTATAAATTCTTGTTTAAGAGTTCAGATTACACAGTCAATAGAGCGACAAACAAGATGCATTGCGATATTTAGTTATAATTGTTTTCAGTTTTAACTTTGCTGTACCTTTCATCATATCCTACTGTTCTTGTCCTCCAAATTTCTGGCCTTGTAGCTATGTTAGAAATTCTTATTGTTTTCATGATGATGATCGAGGCATTGACAGAAGAATCAGTAAAGTATTGGACAAAATGCTTTGCTGTATTTTATTACATTTCTTTACATTCTGAGTTCAAATCTTGCTGCTGTCGTTTGTTTGCTTTCAACATTTCACAGTTGATATAATAAGTACCAGTTAAATATTTAGTCCTCTTTTGAAATAAATGACTATCCCTCCCTCTTCTCCAAAAAATCTGGTCTTGTCTCTATCTTAGGAATAAGTTTTTCAACTCTCTTATATGCATGAGTATCTGTCATATGGTAGAAGTTTTGCATTCATCCCTTATATACATCTAACTTCCTTCACCCCATGTTTATTTCATATCCACTTCATTCACCTCTCACCATTCTCCCTAGCTCTCTGTATCCACTCACTCCTAAGTGGCAGGCAATGTTACAATGTTACCCAGAAAAAGTGACATCTTGGTTAATTTTAAATGAAGCTTCTTTTGTTTACAGAAAATAAGAACTCCCGGTGTCCCAGAACGAGTGAAACCAATGTCTAAATCTGGTGATGTATTTGAAGTAGCTCGAGGCAGGTATGTCTACTAGCATTAGTTTTTGATAGATTTTATTGTTAGACAATTCTTTTTCCTGACAATACTTGACTTCATTTCATACTGATATTGGACAATTTGGTAAACTGTTTATTCTCTGTGTTTTTTTTTTTTTTT
>NC_068987.1:72210862-72220938 GCF_001194135.2 Octopus bimaculoides
TTTTTGTTTTTTAATGAATATCTCTAATGGTTTACTCTTCTTTCTTCAGTAAGATTTACATATATATTCTGAAAATTGAAATCACAAACTTTTACTCCATGCAAGGTCCCACAATTTTTATTCACTATACATATAGACTAGGAGCATCTAAGGGTATATTTAGACTCAATATCATGTGTGATAGCCATATTAGGCCACACTTAACATTATATCACCTTTCAAGCCACCATCAGACCTATAACTTAATTTTTTTTTTCTTTTACATATATCAGACTACAGCATCTAAGAAAATACTTTGTAGTTTTGTTTTCAGTTCTTTACATTCTGAGTTCAAATTCCACTAAGGTCATCTTTGCTTTCCATCCTTGTGAGTTCAATAAAATACTGTGTCAGTTCTCAGAAACAGATTAGAAGAATTGTTTGAGCATTGAACAAAATGCCTTATGGTATTTCTTCTGGGTGTCTGGGCAGATTTGGTGAACTTGTCTGCATCTAATCCTAACAGGATAGTGTCTTGCAAAAGATATCCAAAGGAAGCCATGGGAAAACCCCCTTTATATCCTCCCATGAAAATTTCATGAAAAGCACAATATGATTATCATAGCAGTCATCAGAAATTATTCATCAACCTGATGATGTAAGGAACAAAGTACTGCATTATCTAATGTGCCTTTTTAAGATAGTAACTGAGATTTGCTTGCTATTTCTAGCTGGTTGAGCAACATCGTAGAAGCTTTATCTTTTACTGGTCATTATTGTTTTGCTCCAGATTAGCTCAGATCCAAGAAATCGATGATCACATACATTCTAACTGTGGCCACTCCATCTAGTTCAGACACAATGTATCTAGGACAGTATTATTCAACGTATTTTTTAAAGACGCTTGAGAAAAATGTTGTTGCCAATATCTTCTTAAAGCCATTCAGTTGATGTTGATTTTGTTATTTTTCAATTATATTTTAATGGTAATAATTTTGTTTTTTATGTTCTCAAACAGACTTCATGTTTCTGCAGTTCCTGAGTCACTACCATGCAGAGAAAAAGAATTTGCAGATATTTATTCATTTGTGGAAGGTAAAATCCTTGATGGAACTGGAGGGTAAGAAGCTTAATGTTTTTCATGTTATTTTCCATAAAGTAAGAAAAGTTCAATTAATGATGTTTGTTTAATTGGTTGACACCATTCACTCCCAGACACACCTCAGCCTCCAGCCTGCAGGCTTGCTATCTCCTCTCTTTGCCTTTTCTAGTGCTATTATAATGACCTCTACTTCTCAGAAATAGCTGGACTCATGTTACCTCCAATAAGGCATTCCTATCTTACTTGTCTCTTCTCTTCTCTTGTTGTGTCCATCCAACCCTTTAGGCCTTCCATCCCAGAACGTCAGCCCTCTGGAATTCCTCAGGTACAAATTTCATGACACATATTAGGATCCTTGGTCTGAATGGCTTGAAACTGGAGCATCAAACATGAAGGATTATATTTAGAATAAAGCAATTTACTGTAGATGCTATCATTTATTAACATCCGAGTGGAAAGGAAACCTTGAGTGCTCATCTATAATCGCAAACACATAGCAATAAGAGTTAGAGGATGGTAGGAGATCTATGAAGTTGGCACTGACATACTCAAATGGTTCTATGGATATGGTGAGAATCAGTTGTTAAAACTCAGTCTATTTATTTGGCTAAAATATTCATCTTCAGTATTCAAAGCACAAATGTGTTTATCTTTACAGAGTTATTTTTCATGATTTCGAGGTTAATTAAAGACATTTAATTTACAATTTTCCATCAGAATTAATATAACAGTAATGCTTATGCATTTCGCCTAGCACAACACTACACCTTACTACAGTTCACTGCTCTGTATTACATAGAAAAGTCATCCATATTGTTTGTATATTAGGGACTACAGCATCCAGTATATCTTTTTGTTTAAGATAGGGTGGGATTTAACGAAGATAAGGTTGCTGTCTTCAACAAGTCAAGTCACACTACTTTTTTGACCTGCTACAAATAGCAGTCAAAGCTCTCTCAAACCTGTTTTTTTTTTTTAATGACATATATATATATATATATAATGTATGATACACATCAACAACAGTGCACAATAAGATCTATGATGGTAGAGTCCTTGAAGTGTAAAGTTCCAATGGTAATCCAGGTGGAGTTTATGATAAAGTGGATAAGTAGAGGGATCAAAGATCCAAGAAGAAGGTAGGAGAGATGAGGATCCAAGAGAGGAGGAAGTTCAGTCAGGCAGGATCCGCCTGGTGTGGTAGTCCAAGTACACTCTATTAAAAAAATAATAATAGATTGATGAGCTGGTCACTGGTTGAATGCTTCTGATTATAAATGTGTTTGATCAGGATTGTTGATTTGGAACTAAATTGCAACACCATGTTACACTACACTGCTGCACATTACACCACACTGCCACTCTACTCTATATGAGAGAATTAGGGATCCTCATTTTTTTTAAAATGGCACATTGGATAATATCATCATCATCATATTTTAACATCCTCTTTTCAAATGCTGACATTGGTCAGACAAAGTTTATTGAGGCAAATTTTTCTACAGCTAGGTGTCCATCCTGTCACCAACCCTCATTTGTCTCCAAGCAAGGTAATATTTCCCCATGGTCTGGCATACATGCTCTCACAGATTATTGGAAAGAATGACACTGCTTGTATGACTGTGACATTTGTTTACAACTAGCAAGTGATGTGAGGACAAGGAAACACAAACATATATGCATGCACACACACACACACTCACACACACATATAATGCGAATCTCTTCAGTTTCTGCCTGCCAAATCCACTCACAAAGCTTTGGTTGGCCCAAAGCTATAACAGAAGACATTTGTCGAGGTGATTGGGAAGCAAACTTCTCAATCACACAGGCAGGTCTATACCCAATTTAGAGAATGACAAGATGGTCACAGCTGAATCATCTTTGACCATAGATCTACTCAATCAGAACTAACTTGAAGTTAAACACCAGCAAAATACTACTCAAAATGACATTACTCCTCACAAGTAGAACATTAAATATATAAATCTCACTGCTTTGAGAAGCCTTACATATCAGTACAGTTGCTTCTTTTAGACCTATCAGTCCATAATAACAAGAGCCCCTTTAATGTATTCATGTTTTTTAGGTGTATGTACATATCTGGTGTACCTGGTACTGGAAAGACTGCCACAGTGCAGGAAGTTATTCGTAACTTAAGAGAAGCTTCTGAGGCTGGTGATATTGGAATGTTCCGGTATATCGAACTGAATGGAATGAAGTTAACAGAACCCCATCAAGCTTATGTCCAACTTTTAAAGGTATGTATTACAGTAAATGAGAGTTGAAGCATATCATGTCAGTAGAGAGATTACAAACTAGAACTTTCGGCTGTGCATGTACCATCTTAAAATATGCACTCTCTATATTGAGCAAGTTGGCAAATTTCAGGAAGCATGGGAGTTTGGAAGGATGCAGTGTCCTGATATATTTTTATGTTTTTTTTTTCTGTTCATTTATTTATTTAATTTTGTATCACTCATAGAGATTTGCTGTAGTTGGCATAAATTAAAGAAGTCCCCACCTCCAGAAACTTCATCAGATAAGTCCTAAGTGTGTGTCTAGTCCAGGCATGAGCAACCATTTTCAAAAATTGGGCCACATGGCTCATCACCTGGTGGGCTGCACAACTAAAACAATTCTAGGTAAATTTTGATAAGGTGTGCCATTCAGAAAGTCCGTTGGGCTGCAGTTTACCCATGAATGGTCTAGTCTGTGTGATCATACCAGTTGGTAATAAAGAAGGACTTCTAATAGTAAAAAGAACCCATCCAAAACAGCAACTAAATGCACTGAAGACCGGGCATCTTTGAGGTGCTATGTTGACATTAGTATTATATGGGAAGGCTGATGCATTTTCAAACAAGCCCAAACTATGCATAGATTAACACAGGAGATACAAAACTGATGAATAATAATGAGTTTTAACATTGACAAAAGGTTTTGCAGAGAAAAGTCAATTCACTAACCCCAGGACTTGATTGGTATGCATTTCATCAATCCTGTATAATTGAAAGAGAAACTCAACATCAGTGAAATTTGAACATGAGACATAAATGCTTGCATAGCATTTTCCCTGCACTTACTAATCCTGCCATTCCCTATATTAATAATAATAATGATATTACTTCTAGCAATTGACTGGACAGAAGACCAGTGCTGAACATGCTGTAGACATTCTTCATAAAAGATTCAACAATTTAGCACCAAGAAGAGAAACCAATATTCTACTTGTTGATGAGGTAAGTTCCTGGAAGCTAATCAAAGAAATATTTCATCTTGCTTTTGTTTAATCCATGAATGAATAGTTTCAGATATTTTTTTTTTTCTTGAAATTTAATTTGTTTATTATTTCTTTTTAATTTCAAAAAATGGCTCTTTAAATAAATATTAAAATTCTAGATGTTATCAGTCTACTTGCAGACCTGATGATGTGTTTTTGTAACCATTAACACAATGTGTTGATAAAATATGCACTACATACAGCTGTAGCAGGTTTCTATGTTTGCCTGTAAATCTCTGTGTCTCTGTCTGTGTATCATCATCATTGTTTTAATGTTCACTTTTCCATGCTTCATGAGGACAGCCAGAATTTCTTGAAGGGTATTTTATGCAGCTGGATACCTTTCCTGTTGTCAGCCTCACCTGTTTCTAAGCAAGGTGATATTTCTCTATGACCAAACAGACTGTCACAGAAAGTTGAATCAAAATTAGCTCCCTTTTCAGAGACACATGCAAAGTAACAGGCGTTCACACAGCTTTTCATTCTGTAATAACACTTCTACTTTGGATCTTTGCTCTCTGGAGCTTTAGTGATATGTGTGTGTGTGTGTGTGTGTTTAGTTCTTTTTTTTTTACCATCATCATAACAATATAACACCCACTTTCCATGCTGGCATAGGTTGGTTTGTTCAACAAGAGTTAACAAGTCATAAGACTGATCCAAGTTTCAGTGTGTTCTCAGTCATGATTTCTATGGTTGGATGCCCCTCCTAATGCCAACCGCTTTACAGAGTGTACTGGATGCTTTTTACATGGCATTGGCACCAGTGAGATCACCAAGTACTTCACAGGGCAAGAACCTTCAGCAAGAGTGGGTATGGTATTGAGGGAAGTGGCTTTGTGCCAGGTGACAAGAGGTTAAAGTATGATAGAGGGACAGGAACAGGTGTCTTGTTGTAAGGGAGATACGTAGCTACCCTAATTGAAAAAGAAAGATGGTGATGCAACCATGTCAGTGTGTACCATCAAGTTGCAGGGAGTTTCCATTAAGAACCATCACTCTCCACAGACACAGAATGCATAGATAGTTTGTTTTAATCTATTTTTCTTGTTAATAAGAGCATTTATGTATACACACACATATGTATTCAATCTTTGTTTTTCGTTACCTTAAAATTAGCTTGATTTACTGTGGACAAGAAAACAAGATGTTATGTATAATATATTTGATTGGCCATCAAAGCCTCATGCCCGACTTGTGGTACTTGCTGTAGCAAACACCATGGATTTACCTGAACGCATCATGATGAGACGAGTTTCTAGCCGTCTTGTAAGTACTTTTGCATTATGAATAGTTTTATCCTCAACTCTCAATATTTTTCCAGTCCTTTTTTTTTTTTTTTTTTTTTTACCGACCAAATATTTTATTTATCTTGTATCTCAGGACAGTCATTATGCCAATAATAAGCAAATGCACTGATTTTATTTCACTTCTTTTAATATTATTAGTCACTTTGGAAAGCAGCCAGCTGGTAGAATTGTTAGCATGCTGGGTAAATGCTTAGCAGTATTTCATCCATCTTTACGTTCTGAGTTCAAATTCCATTGATGTCAGCTTTGCCTTTCATCCTTTTGGGGTCAGTAAAATAAGTACCAGTTAAACACTGGAGTCAATGTAATTGTTTTAGCCTCTTCCTTGAAATTGCTGGCCTTGTGCCAAAATTTGAAATCAGTATTAGTTAATTTGTTAACATTTAACTAAACAATTGTTTGACTAATTGTATGTTCAATTGATAAATGAGCTAAGTTTGTCAAAGTCTGTCAGACCTGGTATAGAGAGGGCATTTCATTGCTGACATCACAAATGGCAAAGAAAGGACTTCTTTTACATTACCAATACCTCTCTCACAACTTTTTTCAATGTTATTGTTATTCTTCTTTTAATCATTGAACACATTCAAGGGAGTTACATTGATTATATCAACCCCAGTATTATTTAAGTCTTGATTCCTATTTATCAAATGCCTTAATTACCTTTTGACATGAAAGGCACACTTGGTGCTAGTATTCACATACATACATGTATGTGTGTGTGTATCATCATTTGCTGTCCAATTTTCCATGCTTGCATTGATGAGATGGAATTTGTTGAGGCAGATTTTTTACAGCCAAATACTCTTCTTGTCACCAAACCTTACCTGTTTCCAAGCAAAGTAATATATATATTTCCACACAGTTTCTGTCTTCCAAATTCCATTCACATAGCATTTGCCAACCCAAAGTTAGAGTGGAAAACATTTCCCCAAGGTATTATATAGCGGAATCAAACATGGAACCAAATGGCTGCAAAGCAACTTTCTTAACTTCATTGTTATGCTTTTGACAGTTGTTATTTTAAGATTATAATGGACAACCACTAATTGCTACCCCATGTAATATTCTAAAAGAATACGTTTCAACTATGCTTGGTTCTAATCATCATCTTTTAATGTCCGCTTTCCATGCTGACATGAGTTGTGGAATTTGATCAGAGTTGACCAGCTGGAAAGCTGCATAAGGCTCCAGTATGATTTGGCTTGGTTTTACAGTTGGATGCCCTTCCTAACACCAACCACTTTACAGTGTGCTGGGTGCTTTTTAAAAATTGTGTAACTGTGTCGTAGATATTTGGAGAGATGTAATTATTTGGACTAATTATCTTCAAATGTATTAATTCTATCTGCAGGGACTTACTCGAATGACTTTTCAGCCTTACACTTTCAAGCAGCTTCAGCAAATTGTTCTGTCTCGACTACAAGGACTGAAAGCATTTGATGAAGATGCCATCCAGCTAGCTGCACGCAAAGTAAGGAACTTTCCCCTTTATTCTTCTAGTCTGTTCTCAATTTTCTGTCACCACACAATGTAGTTTCATGTTTGTTTTCCCTATTTTTAATTATTAGTTTGTCCAAGGTAGAAAAGAACAAATCCCTTCAAGATTTTCTAGACAAAGGCATATTGATTGTTTAGTGAGTTAATACAAGTGTTGTTCAGTTTGAACTGCTGTCGGTTTGTTTTGAAGGCAAATGTTTGCAAGGAGGATATTCCAGAGGGCCTAATGCTGAACTCATTGGTTGTATATCTAAGACTAGAAGAGAGAGAACTCCTATGTGGTTGTACACTTAAGTGGTGGATAGGTAAACAGCCTCTAGATATAGGAATTAGTAGCAAATATAGAAATAAGTCATCTTGGGCCAAAATGTGCGCTGCTTTTTGCCAAAATACCAACTGGCAACCACTCAACCTAGGTTTACAGGTTATGCGATGAGAAGCACTATAGTGGATGTGCAGTCAGTCTTAGCTTGGGTCATTCTACTGACCAGTGGTAACATCTGGTGCTGGGCAGAGGAAGCTCTGTGAGGTCAATAGCCAAGATCATCTAGACTTCAAAATATATTTCTGTTAACCTCTATAGATCCAGTAACCATAGACTTTATAGATTTAACGTTTATTCAGTGTATAACATATACCCATATATATTAAGCATTCACAACATTACATATATACAGGATTGTGATGGGTAAATTGTCACCATTCTACATTTTTAATTTTGCACATTCGCATTGTTTGTTTTTGATTTTGTCGACTACGCAGTATAGTAGGGTCAGTTGGGCATTGCCCATGAGAAAAACAGCACTGTAATGCAATTAACTCTGCCAGAAATTTGGAAACGACCTGCTTTACTGCTTGGCAATTGCGCCGGAAGCTCCGGTACAAAGAGATGGTGAATACACAGAATAACAGTTGACTTGCCATATCCCCAAAACGTTGCCGAGTCATAAAAATCAAACATCCAGTCAACATCATGGTGGTTGGAGTGATCACTAGAGATGGCGATGTTATGCCTCCATTCATCTTCCCACATGGCCTCAGACTTAACACGGAGGCCTACATCAAGTGCCTGGAAGAGGTGTTGCCTTGGGTCAAAAGGGTGACTGCTGGAAGACACTATGTCTGGCAACAGGACTCTACCATGCCACACAAACAGGAGAACCCAGTCATGGCTGTCAGACAATTTCTGCGACCACATCACCCCTAACATCTGGCCACCTAACTCCCTAGACTACAACCTCCTTAATTATTATGTGTGGGGTGCAGTTGAGTGAGAGACCAATGAAACTCCTTGTAACATGAAAGATGAACTAAAGGCAAGGATTATGACAGCATTCACCAACTTAAACAAGGGGACCATCCAGCAGAGTTGCTGGAGATTCCAAAGTCGTCTGGAGGCCGTGGCTGAAACCAATGACGAGTTTATTGAATAAATTTACACTTTAGTATTTCAGGATATTTTTATGTAATTTTGGTAAATATATCTGCTAAAATGAGATGTCGGTGTTTTCATTTTTGCGTAATTTAGCCAACAGTTTATTTACTGAACCCTGTATGTATGTATATATATACATGTATGTATATATATATATATATATATATATATATATATATCAAAAGGATGTGTTATAATACTATTCCACAGCCAAACCGACAATCCAATAATACCATTCCACATATACAGAAACAGCCATACCAACCATCCAACATACCTCCATCATCAGCTGCTCCATGGGTATCATTATGGTTTCGACACTAGTGGTACCATTCAATCCGGCAGTGTCAACAGCACTAAAATAAGTGTTGTTTGGGAACAAACAAACCAAAGAAATCACAACTTTCAAACACATATATCCTATGTACAACTGTATTGGTAAATAAATTCAATAAATATATATGTATAAAACACACACACACACACACACACACACACACACACACACACACTTATGTCTGCTTTCTATGCTTACATAGGTTGGATATGTCATCACAGTTCAAGTCAGTTGATATAATGAACTTATTGTATACAGTGGTCAAATGCATGACTTGTTGGAAATGGTTAAAAGAGAGACAGAAACCAGACATATCAGTCGAGTGAATAAAGAATGATAGCAATGGAAGCTAGAAATATATTTATTTATTTATTTTATTTATGTGTTTCAGCCAAGTGGCTGCGGTCATGCTGGTGCACCACCGTGAAAAAACTTATGAATGAAGCACAAAAGAAGGGAAAATGGAACATTAAAGATAGTCATAAAATATAAGGGGGCACATAAGGTATAGATCTGGTGAATTTCAGGAAGCATGGGATTTTTGAAGGATTCAGTGTCCTGACAGTTAACAATGGATTCTTTACTCTTTACTCTTTTGTTTCAGTCATTTGACTGAGACCATGCTGGAGCACCGCCTTTAGTCGAGAAAATCGACCCCAGGACTTATTCTTTGTAAGCCTAGTACTTATTCTATCAGTCTCTTTTGCTGAACCGCTAGTTTACGGGGACCTAAACACACCAGCATTGGTTGTCAAGTGATGTGGTGGGGAGAAACACAGACACACAAACATATATATATATATATATCATCATCATCATCATCGTTTAACGTCCGCTTTCCTTGCTAGCATGGGTTGGACGATTTGACTGAGGACTGGTGAAACCAGATGGCTTCACCAGGCTCCAATCTGATTTGGCAGAGTTTCTACAGCTGGATGCCCTTCCTAACGCCAACCACTCAGAGAGTGTAGTGGGTGCTTTTACGTGCTACCGGCACGAAGGCCAGTCAGGCGGTACTGGCAACAGCCACGCTCAAAATGGTGTATTTTATGTGCCACCCGCACAAGAGCCAGTCCAGGGGCACTGGCAATGATCTCGCTCAAAAATCCTTACACATGTCACAGGCACAA
>NC_068987.1:72221527-72250935 GCF_001194135.2 Octopus bimaculoides
ACACACACACACACACACACACACACACACACACAAAAGTTATTTTTAAACAGGACTCAGCTATTCATCTATCAATTTTACAGGTTGCAGCTGTGTCTGGAGATGCACGTCGTGCGTTAGACATCTGCAGGAGAGCTACTGAAATAGCAGGACGCAAGAATTCTGATAATACAGGGCAGAAACTAGTGGGCATGTCACATGTGAATCAAGCGTTACAGGAAATGTATTCATCTAGCCAGGTTTCTGCTATCAGGTAACTTCATTCTTCAGTAGACTGCATAGATTGAAATTTGAATCATATTGTCTTACTATGACACTGTTTTCTCTATTCTTATGCCCTAATTTTCAGATATTATATTCACTCATACATGCACAAGCCATACATACATATATCTATATCTACTTATGATGCCTTGAGCAAAAACAAGAAGATGAAATGAATGAGAGGGAAAAGTTTAAACAAAGGTGGTATTAGTATAATGCTTGAGAGGAAGGAAAAGAGTCTTTGACGTATTGAATGCTATTCCTTCATCAGAAAAAGGAAAGAGATGGAGAAGGTGGTGAATAAAAAAAATTCAGGACTAGGTAAGAATGAGGTTCTATAGGGTGGTGTGTGGAAGAGAGGAAGAGGTAGGTAGTGAGCAAGTTTTGGAGAGTATCCGTGTATAGAGTGGGCATAGGGGAGGTGTGTATAGAGGTGTACAAGTGTGAAAGGTGGGTTGATTAGGTGTGAATGTATTGTGTGGGAGAGGTAAAAGGCAAGATTGGAAAACCACTGAAGAAAACAGTATACTTGGTATATCTATCTACCTACCTACCTATCCAGTCTCCTAGCATCCCATTAGATTGATAAAGTATTTATCCAAAGCGATAGATTGATAAAATTGTTAGAGCATTAGTTGGTAGTAATTTGCAGTATCTGTTCCAGTGGTGGTTAACCAAGAGCATTCAGACTCAATGGCAACATATAAATACCTTGACTTATGAATATATGAAATGTCAGTGAAGATAAATATTAGATACAGGCAGCAATTTTACCTCTGTATGTATCTGCATCTACACACACACACACACATACACTGTATGTATGTGTCATCATCATTGTTGTTGTTTGAATGTCCACTTTTCCATGGGTCATACTGAATTTGTTGAGGCAAATTTTTCTATGACCAAATGCCCTTCCTGTTACCCACACTCACCTATTCCCAGGGAAGATTGGAAAAGAAAGACACAGCTTGTATGACAGTGATGCTCACAGTTATTTTGTGATATCAAAACAAGGAAACAACCACCAACACGCACATATGTATATACACACATATGACAAGCTTATTTCAGTCTGTCAACCAAATCAGCTCACAAGACTTTCAACACCCAGGGGCTATAGTTGAAGATACTTGCCTTTGGTACTGTGCAATGACATTGAACCGAAAACTACGTGATTGAGATGCAAACTTAACCATTCAGCTGTGCCTGCATCTTACACACATTTTATATATATATATAATGCTTCACCCACCTTTGTTCAAAATAAAGCTGCATAGGATTGTCTACCTTTAGATTTGAATGTGTTGGAATTGATTTAATATAAATCAACCTAATGCACATACCTGCTATACCAAAGAACACTAGGATACTTATCCAGTAGAAACACATGTTGGAATGGAATATGAAGAGAATAAGTTATTAAATAAATTTTGAAGATCTATAATTCTCCATTCTTCATCATGATATATATATGCTAAACCTTACAAAGGAGATGACAGAGGGCCGAGATATGTGTCACATTGCTGTACTTGAGAAGACCACCCGTCACAAAAGAATTGAGGTCCTAAAACCAAGTTGCCTTATACAAAGCACCCAGTACACTCTATAAAGTGGTTGGCATTAGGAAGGGTATCCAACCATAGAAACCCTGCCAAAGCAGACTATGGAACCTGTTGTGGCCCCTGGCCTTGTCAGTTCCTGCCAAGCTGTCCAACCCATGCCACATTGAAAATTGGCATTAAATGTTGATGATGATATGTATACACACACTACACTATTACATTACATAGTGGAGGAAAGATGTGGCATATTTCTTTGTGCATAAATCTAATGCTACCATATTGAAATGCTGTTGAATATTGAACACCTGAATAAAACGTTTCTCTCAAAATCCATCTGTTTACTTAAAATTATAGAGCACTAATCACCTTGATGATAATGATATGGATGATGTCACAGTGTGTTGCCACCCACATGGGAACTCCGATAAATAATCTTTCTCTCTATTTCTATTCAGAAATGCATCTGAACAAGAGCAACTATTCCTTAGAGCCATTATTGCAGAGTTCCAGCGTTGTGGCTTGGAAGAAGCACAGTTTTCCAAGCTTTACACTCAACACATTTCTCTTTGCAGGTTAGAAGGTTAGTATCAAATAAAATCAGTGTAATTTGAATCAATTGATGTTGTGTTAGCAAAATGTCAAGCGAGTAAAATTAAAAAAAAAATTGTATAGGGGTCTGCCCAAATGTTGGCTGTTGCTTCTCTCAATAGTAACCTAATACACGTTTTTGTTTTTACTGTATTGACAATCTTTCTGCTCCATATTTCTGGCTCAGTTCTGATTATCTTTATTCTTTTCTGTGCTTTTAAAAAATTTTATATTGTTTCATATTCATATTTTTCCCCCACTAGAATTTAAACAAAATGCCTTGAGTGAATTTGGTAGATGGAGACTGTGGAAGCCAATTGTGTGTGTGTGTGTGTGTGTTTGTTTCTGTGTTTGTCCTCCACTACCACTTGACAACTGGTTTCTTGGTTTGTGTACTTCCTTGTAACTTGGCAGTTTGACAAAAGAGAGCGATAGAATTAGTGCCAGACTTTAAAAAATAGGTACTAGGTTGATTTGTTTTACCAAAACCCTCGAAGGTAGTGTCCCAGATGTCTTTCCTCTTTGTGTATTGCTAATCATTCTACCATGATGTGTGAACAGTGTTTTGTTGTTTACTTTGGAAATTCAGACATTTATTGTTTATAGCAGCACTTAAACTTTTTTCATTCATGACCCCATTTTTCATCACGAGATTTTTCGTGACCCCAGATATTAAATATGACACATCACGTTAAATATTGTGCGTTTGTGAAATAACATATAAACTGAAATTCAAGTGTTTGTATTTAATTTTCGCGACCCCAAATGGAGTCGCGAGTCGTAGTTTATGAAGCGTTGGTTTAGGGTAATGTTTTGGTTTTAATGCTCTATTGATGTTCTACCAGTTATCACTCAACTGTAAAGGAGAAAAACCTACCGCTACAGGAAGAGTTATCTACCTTGTTTTTTAAACGCTTTGCATAATTAATAGTTGTAATGGAATGAAACAGTTGGGTGCAGCCGTTTGTACGCTGACAATTTGGTACGGCTGACTGGACATCCTACCTATTTTAACGACATTATTTTTTTGGTGCTGAAAGTAAACACACGCACACTCGTACAAAAATATATACAGACAGATAAAATGAGAGAGTGCACCACTACCAGCCACCAAATGAATTGATCAACAAGAAAACTTCTCTACAACCAATTTAGTTAAGAAGTTTGCTTCCCAGCGACAGTTTTGAGTTTAATCCCACTGTGTGGCACCTTGGGCAAGTGTTTTCTACTATGGCCCTTCAGCAAATGTTTTCAACAAGCTGCAGACTAACCAAATTCTTGTGGGTGGATTTGGTTGATAGAAACTGATTGTATATGTATCACCTTATCTTGACATTGCATATTTGTAAATGAGTCTCACCATCATACAAGAATATCTCTTTTACTCTTTTACTTGTTTCAGTCATTTGACTGTGGCCATGCTGGAGCACCGCCTTTAGTCGAGCAAATCGACCCCAGGACTTATTTTTGGGAAGCCTGGTACTTATTCTATCGGTCTCTTTTGCCGAACCGTTAAGTTATTATTTATTTCCAATATTCTATACACACATGTTTGGCCATGGGCAGATATTACCTAGCTTGGAAACAAGTGAATGTTGTTGACAGGAAGGGCATCCAGCTGTAGAAAATCTACCTCAGTAATCCCCACCTGATCCATGCAAGCATGGAAAAGTGAACATTAAAAAGATAACAATGATGGATGAAATATGTACAAGGGTTGAGGGAATCAACTAAAACTCTTAAAGGTTATGCTTCAACATGGTCATAGTCCAATCACTGAAACTAGTAAAAGTACAAAAAAAAAGAAAATTAATAGGTCTGAAGAGGAGATACACATGTGACATAATCCCTTTTATTACTTTTAATTTTCTTTCTCTTCACAACAGGTCTTCCGCCACCCACATTTTCTGAATTGTTTTCAATCTGTTCCCGCCTGAGCTCTATGAAAATTTTATTATCCGAACATGGCCAGATGGATTTACAGATGAAGGTCCGATTAAACATCAGCCAAGATGACGTTTTGTTTGCCATGAAGGATATAGACTTATAATACAACATACTACTTCATTATTTTTATGTCTTTCTGAAGTCATGACAGAAAATTTTTTTTGTTGTTTTTTTTTTTCGTTTTACTCTTTCTTCATTCACATGTATAATATTGTTCCAAATGTAAATAGTTTTAAACTTAGTCACATTTATTTTTAAGGCTATGGACATCAGAATCGGCAGAGCATTAGACAACATGACTTTCAGTATTCTGGGGGTTTTTTTTTCCTCTCTTCATCCATGTGTAATAATATTGTCTCAAATGTAAATAGTTTTAAATTTAGTCACTTTTGTTTTTAAAGTTATGGACATCGGATTCAGTAGAGCACTAGACAACATGACTCTCAATATTGTTATTTTTTTCTCTGTCTCTAATGTAAATAGTTTCAAGTTGTTTTAGTTGTTTTTATTTTTAAAGGATACTAACATCAGAATCAATGGAGCACCAAACAAGCATGACTTATATTCTGTTATGTTTCTTTACATTCTAAATTCAAAAATCTTACTTGAAATAATTTTGCCCCTTCAATCCTGTGTCTGTGTTAATAATTGCTATTACTGAAACAGAACATTAACCCTTGAGTATTTAAATTAGCTATATCTGCCCCAAATATTTTACCTTTTTTGTGTTCAAACTAGCCAGATCTGCCTTCCCATACCTACCCTGCAATGTCATCATCATCATCATCATTTAACGTCCGCTTTCCATGCTAGTATGGGTCGGACGATTTGACTGGGGACTGGCGAACCAGATGGCTACACCAGACTCCAATCTGATCTGGCAGAGTTTCTACTGCTAGATGCCCTTCCTAACACCAACCACTCCGAGAGTGTAGTGGGTGCTTTTTACGTGCCTCCAGCACAAGGGCCAGTCCAGCAGTGCTGGCAACGGCCACGCTCAAATGGTGTTTTTACATGCCACCTGCACAGGAGTCAGTCTAATGTTTTGTTCACATGCCACCGGCACAAGTGCCAAACAATCACACTATCAAAATCTCAAAGCTACTAGATGATGCATGAATAATTAAAAGCAATGTGAATAAATAAGCATTACATTTGACAGAATAATATGAATGCTAAAGGATTAATGTCAGATAATAGTGGACTGGCTGAATTTACACTATTTGTACCAGCAGTTTATGTTCTGAGTTCTGGGGATAAATAAGATAAAACACCAGTCAAATATTGAGGTCAATTTAACTGACTATTCCCCTTACCCCTTTCCGATCTTGTGCCTACATTAGAAGCAACATCAGATGCAAAGTTTTAGTAACTTTCTTTATGACAGTTGCAGTGAAGTAGGTCTCTAGGAGGCTAGTTTACTACTTGAGGGGCTGGTTATTTGTTTCTGTTACTGGCACTGTGAGTTACATATAACCTTTGCAATGATTCATTTCACTCACTATGGTAATTAGTACCATAGTTGAATATAGTTAACTACTGTAAATAGTAAGAGCACTAGAGTTTTGCTAGTTTTGGTACCAAGCCAAAATCATCCAAAGGGACCCCAGAGGAGAAGTTAACAAAAAAAACCATTGCATAGTATGCTTCCTTTCATCATCATCATCATCATCATCATCATCGTTTGATGTCTGCTTTCCATGCTAGCATGGGTTGGACGATTTGACTGAGGACTGGCAAACCAGATGGCTGCACCAGGCTCCAATTTGATCTGGCAGAATTTCTACATCTGGATGCCCTTCGTAATGCCAACCACTCCAAGAGTGTAGTGAGTGCTTTTACGTGCCGTTGGCACGTGGTCCATTCAGGCAGTACTGGCAACAGCCACGCTCAAGTGGTGTTTTTTACATGCCACCTGCACAGGAGCCAGTCCAGCGGCACTGGCAATGACCTCGCTCGAATGATTTTCTAACATGCCACTGGCTGGTAACGATCACGCTCGAATGGTGCTTTTTATGTGCCACTGGCACAGAAGCCAGTCTTCTGTACAGACATATTACCTAGCTTGGAAACAAGTGAGTGTTGTTGACAGGAGGCTGAGAAATTCGCTGTAATGTTTCACATGGATCATCTACATCCAACCAATACTAAAGGACATCAGAGCATGTATATCAATGACAAAGTCATTGATACACACTCTAGCCATCATTGGACTGGGCAGCTGACTTCACTGGCAGTGAGTGGTCACCGGAGAGGCTGGGGAGAAGTCTGAGACTCACAATATCTAATATCAAGGCAATGGACATCAATAAATGCTTTGTTTCAAAGACAGTATACTATGTGATTTATAAATAATGCAAACAATGTGAAATAGATTGGCTCAGTAAAAATGTATATTTGCAACCCAATTTGAAATTTGTGTGTTTCAAATTTCAATATCTGGTATGATTACTGTTATCTTTTATGTAGTTTTAATATAGGGAAATAAATTTTGCATACTTTAAAATCTTTTTTTCCTCTCTCTGTAGGTAGACACACAACAGGCAGCCACTCCTACCAAATTCTTACTATAAATTCTTCCTATGACCTTAACGATACTATGTCCAACCACACACATACATAAATAACTACACACATACACACACGTGCTATCATTACATACACACACACACCTCCTCTTGCACTCTCCTGTCTTTGAAAAGAACTTTTTCTCCACCCTTTCTCTTTTGGTCATTCCAATATGTGACCGCGTGTACATCGTCGGTGATTTTCTTTCTCTGTCTTCCCTTCTTTGGACTTTTCCTATATTTCTGACGAAGATCTCCGATTGAAATGTTAAATCCTCTTTCTTTTCTTTCCTTTCCTGAGCGTCCAATAACTCTGTACTTATTCCACGTCCTCGCATTGTTTTTTTTTTCAGTAATCAACATTATGTTTAATATTATGGAATTTTCAAAACAAGAATCTCAGATGCTTATTGTTTAGTCCAGGTCAACCTTCAGTAAAATTTGAGGGAGATTTGGTTGCTATTTGTACCAGTTCAATGGACCACACATATATTTCAGTATAAGCGGCGAGCTGGCAGAAACGTTAGCACGCTGGGCGAAATACTTAACGGTATTTCGTCTGCCGCTACGTTCTGAGTTCAAATTCCGCCGAGGTCGACTTTGCCTTTCATCCTTTCGGGGTCGATTAAATAAGTACCAGTTACGCACTGGGGGTCGGTATTATCGACTTAATCCGTTTGTCTGTCCTTGTTTGTCCCCTCAGTGTGTAGCCCCTTGTGGGTAGTATAGAAATAACACATAAAAACATATCCTGCTGAAGATCATAATAAACTAAATTTTGTAATGGTTTTAAAACTGTAAACTATGTAAATAATCAAGAAAAATGTGCATTTCATTGGAAAACAATGTTACTGTAACACAAAATTAAAGCAAGTATGGCACACTTTCAAGATTAGCTAGGTATTGCTATCTTGTTTGGTTCCATATGGTAATGTTATATGTTTTTGGGTACCATTTTGCTTGTATCTCTATCACAAGTCCTTCACTGTACTGAACTAGATTGCTGTCTAACCTAACAATTTCCAATGATTTTACTTTTAAGGAACCTTTGGAATGCATTCCATTATCTCAAGAAATTTCCACATATAATATTATATACCTTTATTGATATTTTTCTTTCGTTTTCATGAAATTAAATTTTGGATGACTGTGTGGTTAAGAAGTTTGTTTCCCAACCATATGGTTTCCCATTCAGTCCTATTGAGTAGCATCTTGGGCAAGTGTCTTCTACTATAGATCCAGGAAACCAAGGCCCTGTGAGTGAATTTGGTTGATGGAAATGAAAAGAAGTTTATTATATAGACATACAAGGGGGTGCTACAAAGTTTCTGGCCTTGGGTAAAAGAAAATACAGGAGGATCAGTTAATTATAATTTTACTCAACATATTTCCCTCTCAAGTTCACATACTTATTGCAGCAGTCCTTCAGTTTTTGTAAGCTCTGTAAAAGAATTTGAAAGGTTGGGCCTCCAACCAGGCTTTTCACAATACTTTACAGCCAGATACTTTTCAGTACCCCTTTGTATATTTGTGTGTGTCCTTGTCTTGTCATAACATGATGGTTTTAAAGGAGTGGCATTATCATACAAGTAATGCTTTTCATTTCCAATCTTCTGTGAAACATGTCTGACCATGAGAAAATATTACTTTGCTTGGAAACTGGTCACACAGACACATACATATATGTATATACAAGAAATTTCTTTCAGTTTCCATCTACCAAAACCACTCAAAGCATTTCTTGGCCCAGGTCTAAAGTAGCAGACACTTACCCAAGGTGCTGCACAGTGAGACTGAAGCCACATGGTTAAGAAGCAAGCTTCTTTTAACCACTTTTTTTCCTCCATCCAGAAGTGATTCAATATGCATTTAATTTCGATATTAAAAAATTTTTTTTATATAACTCTAAGGGTTCCAGGAAACTCTGGTTGGGAAATGTTGGCCTAACCAATCAACTCGGTAATAGTGGAAAGATGTTATTTAGCTAGCCTTTGTCAGACAAATCTGTGAGCAAGGCAATTTCTGCCATAACTGTCTCATTTCTTTATAGTGTATCTAAGACTATATTATGTGATGTGACTTTGTTTTGTTTTTTTAAGGTGATAATAGTGTGATTTGAAGGGAAAATGTCTGCTATTTCTAGTAGGCTTCCTCATTGTTTTCCCCGGATAAGCCCTGGTCCTGCATACTTGTGATCAAATGTTCCAGCTATGACCATCCTGTCTTGTTTTCCAAATGTATTATATCTAGGATTGTGGAGGCGCAATGACCCAGTGGTTAGGGCAGCGGACTCGCAGTCATAGGATTGCGGTTTCGATTCCCAGACCAGGCGTTGTGAGTGTTTATTGAGCAAAAACATCTAAAGCTCCACGAGGCTCCAGCGGAGGATGGTGGCGAACCCTGCTGTACTCTTTCACCACTACTTTCTCTCACTCTTTCTTCCTGTTTCTGTTGTGCCTGTAATTCAAAGGGTCAGCCTTGTCACACTGTGTCACGCTCAATATCCCCGAGAACTACGTTAAGGGTACACATGTCTGTAGAGTGCTCAGCCACTTGCACGTTAATTTCACGGGCAGGCTGTTCCATTGATCGGATCAACTGGAACCCTCGACATCGTAAGCGACAGAGTGCCAACTACTACTACTATATCTAGGATTACATTATCATGATCTTTTCTAAGACAGTAGGATGTTATTTGAGAGAAATTTTGCAATTATTTCTAGCAGGTTAAACAATTATAAAGGCTTCCTTGTCAGCTCATAGTCGTAGTGAATAATTTGGTAATAGTTCACTGAAGAGAGCATGGATGGCTAGGTGGACTCAAGATGACCAACCAAAGATATCATCTGTCTTTCACACCCTATCACCAACAAATTATGTTTGTGTCCGCTATAAGGGCGCATAATTCAGCCTGCTAGTTATTAACAGATACCATAGATCAGGAGTAAACAGGTTCAACTCCAAGCGAGGGTATAATAGCATAGAGAGGGATGTGCTCTGCTGGTTTCACAAGACCCATTCTCAATACATTGTCTGAAGAGGGTTAACAAATGCAAGAAATAGGGGAATAAATGATAGCATTGGTGTGGAATTTTGGGATTGATGTTCCTCAAGTCCTATGCTTCGTTAGAAGAGAAGAGTTTTTCTCTTCATTTTTTTTTTTTTTTGTATTGTTTCATGCAATGGAAATTGCATGACTTTGAATAATAAAAAAAAAGACTTTTTCCAAAATTTTCGAGTTTTGTTGTTTTGTTTTTAATCTTTATATTCTGTACCCTACCTCGATTCAATAACCTTTTCTTTCCCTATTGCGTATAAGACTTCAAGGAAACAATTACGCTAAAAGTCCATTTAAGTGTTTATGGCAAACTATAATTAATTTGCAAAACTCATCTATTTTCCAATATAAACTATTAAACGGTTATTTCAATACTTTGTTCTGTGTGTATTATACATTAGCACTATGAATATGTGTGGGTGGTGCATGTGTATGTGTGTTTATTTGCGTACGTGTGTATATATATATATATATATATATGCGCAATGACTCTGAGGAAGCAATTTTTAACAGTTTTAGATTGCGCTTCTGGCTTTTTAAACTGGAACATGTAATGCACACACGCATATATATATATGTATATATGGGATGGCCATCTTTTTTTTTTAACCCCAAATCGACCGTGACCAAAGGCCATCCTGTATTATTTAGAAACTGTAGCATAACTGCGTTATTCAATGTTCCTTATGTTAAAACAGTAATGTTGTTTGAGAAGATTTACCTGCTATTTCTAGCAGGTTGAAGAACTACGTGGACGCTCCGTCGTTGACTGGTCATATATAAAATAACGAGGATAGATAAATAGTGACACATTCAATATGGTAATACGAATATGTATTCGTATATGTAATTAAGTGAGACCTTATGCCTGTCACCAAGAAATCAATATTGCCATATGGTGAAAGGGGCGTAGAACAGGAAAGGTCAAAGTTCATTCATTCACTGAATGATTTGTGTATGTAATTTAAGGTGCTGTTGTTTCTTCGCTGTCCTTTGACCTACTGTTATACATTTAACTGTATCGATTGTCAAAACCGATATGATTGGTTGTTTGAAGATTTTTAAATCCAATGAAATTAGATGTATTTACGATCTCCTCTAAACTTGTAAATTGCATCTACAATAGAATAGAATGCAGGTTAGAAAACTACGGAAGCTGCAACTAGTCATTAAGTAGCTATTAATGTAATATGTTAGACGTCGATGAGAGACCGTTTATAAAGTCAAGAGGAAATAAATAATCCATTATAATTAGTAGTCCTGTACAATCTGAATTTTTTTTTACAACAGAAAGAATTATTTATAATGTATCAACATAAGATATTAAGACATGATGTAAATATATTATTTACAAATAAGCGTTCGTTAATCAAATCTGAATGTGAATTGAATAGCGGGAACATTTAAAAAAAATTTTTTTTTTAATAAATGTTGTAGATTTATTGAGTGGGTGTAATAGAGAAGGATGTGGCTTTATACCTGATCTTGAGCGGCTAAAATGTACCTGACCCTCCATCATATTTTTTATTACATCTGGTTGATTTATTGACTTTATAGAAATGCTAAGATCATTTTATAACAGGAATGTTTGTGTGTGTGTGCTGATGACGCCTGCTATGGCTGAAGCATGTCCTCAACTGTCTTCTTGTCTGTAGACAATCAAATTGTCTTCTTAGCATCGTATCAAAATTGAAGCATTTTTTTGGTCTTGAGATTATCTCCCCTCGTTATTTTGATTTGATCGCAGTTGTCATAAAGCCTACGTTTATTTTCCTCAGAAACAGAAAATAATTTCAATAAATGAAGAATTTATCTTGTATAGTTTTGTGTGTTGTGTACTGCCACTTGTCACCTCTTTTCTGGGCCACTCCTATTTCTTTCACCTTCCACCCAACTCAACTGATATTCACCATCAACCACACCTTCACTTTTGTTCATCATTCACTATATTCACCCTTGTGAAAGCATATGGCTAAGTGATTAGGCTATGACACTCACGATCGTGGTTTCAATTCCTGAACCAGGTGGTGCATTGTATTTTGAGGAAAGCACTTCACCTCACATTGCTCTATGATCACTCCAACACTGCACCTATTCAAGCAATGTCGATTTGATGGAGGGAGTAAGCTACTGTACAGTACACACATTTGATCACTATAAACAAAGCATTTGCACAGAGTCAACATTAAATTGCAGAATCATCTTTCTCGGGGTGATCTCAGATTAGTATCAAAAGGATTAAGCAGGAATCAAGACTGTCACATATTGTTTCATGTGAAGTTTGTGAAGCCCATGAGAGAATCTGTATGTGGTTGATCTATCTGACAGAAACACCAACCATCTTAATCTCCCTCCAACCACAGTCCTATTTACATTTTACTTGAAAAAAATGCTGGATGGTCATGTTGGAAACATCATCATCATTTAGCATCTGTTTTCCATGCTGGTATGGGTTAGATGGTTTGATTGGAACTAGTAAGTCAGAGGGCCATACCAGGCTCCAGTTTGGTTTGGCTTGGTTTCAACAGGTGGATGCCCTTCCTAACACCAAGCACTCCAAGAGTGTAGTGGGTGTCTTTTACAGGTCACTGGCACAGGTGCCTTATACGTGTCACTGGCATAGGTACCTTGTATGTGTCACCAGCATAAGTACCTTTACATGTCACCAGCACAGGCCACAACTATGATTTCACTTGTCTTGATATGTCTTCTCAAGCACAGCAAATCGCCAAAAGTTTCAATCACTTGTCATTGCCTCTTATAGATTTGTTGAATCAGAGTTGACCAAGGCTTATACAACAAGAATTCTTTTTAATTCTGACACAAGGCCTGCAATTTGAAGGGGAAGAAGAAAGCCAATTACGTTGACCCCAGTACTTGATTGCTACTTTAGTTTATTGATCCCTGAGGAATAAAAGACAAACTTTACCCTGGTGGAATTTGAATTTACAATATAAAAAGTTGGGAGAAATGCCAAAAAGCATTTTTGTCCAACATACCAAAAATTCTGCCAGCATACAGCCTTAGATTGTACATCAATAACAACAATGAAAATGGCAGTGATGTCAACTGGAAGTTTGCCTTTTGCTCTACAAAACTAGCTATGTAATGATTAATGAATTACTTAAATGATGTCTTAACTCTTTAGCATTCAGATTACTCTATCAAATTATTCACTTATTTATTCAAATATTGTTTTAAACTAATCATACATTTTATCTCATAGCTTTGAGATTTTGATGATGTAATCATTTAATTTTAGAATGACATTGTAGGGTAAGTATGAAAGGTTGAATCCAGTCAGTTTGAGCATATAACAGGTAGAATATTTTGACCTGATATGGTTGCTT
Organism: Octopus bimaculoides; assembly: GCF_001194135.2. Taxonomy (NCBI): domain Eukaryota; kingdom Metazoa; phylum Mollusca; class Cephalopoda; order Octopoda; family Octopodidae; genus Octopus; species Octopus bimaculoides. Next base: position 72,234,867 of record NC_068987.1, read on the forward strand.
TAAATGATAAAAGATTAATGGCACTATTCTTTCTAATTTTTGTTGTTAATCATAATGCTATAGACCTTGTTATATAAAACATAACATTACATGTGAAATATGATACATAATATAAAAATATAATTTCTTCATTAAAAACAATATGAAAAGAAAACATTATTCTTTTAACAAATTTATTAATCGTCTATGGCAGTTATTGATCAGTTACATCAGTCCCAACACCTACATCAAAAAGCTAAAAATTTGGAATGTAAAATCACAAAACATACTTAACCTTCATTTAATCAAAAATCATTAGGATTCTCACTGAGTAACCAAAATTGAATCATGCAGCAATTCATTACATTTCTCAATATTCTTTACTCACTCTCACACACATATACACACGTGTGTGTGTGTGTGTGTGTGCAACTCTCTCTCTCTTTCTCACTCTCTGTGTGTATGTAAGATATTTAAGAAGATATGTCTGTTTGATGAAACCTCATTATATTTAAAACAATATTTTATTATTCTTGTAAAACCGTTTTTTTTTTAATAGTGTAGAAACAGCTGTAATTTACTAGATGTGTCATTTGTTTGTATAAAATAATAAAATTGAATTGAATTTATCATTTAATGATTAAATTATTTAATTGTTCAATTTATTATTTTGGTTTCCATTGTAACATTCTCTGTTTTTTTTTCCGTCCTTGTTTTCATATGCATTCACTGCTTTCATCTAAGGAAAAACTTCTTAGCTTAGTTTTTCCTTGGGGCTGGCCAGATTGGAATATAACCAGCCAAAACTGCAAAGATAATCTGGAACTCAACTGAGGAAAGAAAACTCCGAATTTCTACTCTATTCCTTTCTCTTGCTAACTATGCTTTCACAAACAATCACCTCCACTTCTTCCTTGGTCACTTAGTTAATAGCAGTTGTCAATTATTTGAATACAAATGAGATTAAACTTGAATGTGGGCAGGATCTGTATGAAGATGAAGTGAAGATATTACTTTTTAATCACAGACCAAACCATATAGTATTTAGTGGAGAGAGAATCTTTCCTTCTAAAATGCAGACAGAACCATGTAGTGTGTACTTTATACTAGCTAAATGTAGGCAAACATATTTAGTAGTAACCCGAATATAATTTTTAATCAATTGAAATTATACCCATTATGAAAAAGAGCCATTAGTGCTAATGACAATTAATTTTAAAGGTGACAAGGGAAAAACTTTGCTACTTAAACTGACTCAAAATTAAATTGAGATATGGAGTGGATGAATGAGTTTGATCATTAATAACTATGTTAACAATTCTGGACATATTTCAACTTTATTACACCTTTTTAGTGAAACTTAAGCACCAGACCACAGAATGACTTAAAGAATTTATATCAAACACAAGCAACTTTTTTGAGGAGTGGGCTGCATGAGACATGATTCAAGTCACACTACTGAAACAATTCAAGGTCATCCTGCAGGTCACAGTTTGTCCCTGAAGAGTTTATAGTTTTGGTGTGAAAATAATTTGCTAGTTATGTACATTTGAAATAAATATCAGATTCAGTTCACCAATTTCCTCATCTCTCCATGCCATACAAACTTATTGAAATTCACTATTATTACTGCTATAAAAAAAAAAAAAGATAAAATTAAAATGGAGTAGTTTTGCTGAAGCATTATGTTAAAAAGATCTATTGTGTAAACCTGGAATGATGCAAGAAGGTACAAAGTAAACTATAAAAGGAAAAGGAAAACAAAGCAAAACAAAATTGCAATTTTTACCTAGTGTTTCTATATTTCGCGGTTATGACCCATTCTTTAGGACATTTGGAAAAAGTAAGGGATGGAAGTGTGGCTGAATGGTTAAGAAGTTTGCTTCTCAACCTATGGTTTTGAGTTCAGTCCCACTGTGTGACACCTCTGGCAAGTGTCTTCTACTATAGCCCTTGGCCAATCAAAGCCTTTTGAATGGATTTGGTAGACAGGAACTGAAAGAAGCCTGTGATTGTATGTATGTATGTATGTATATGTGTGTGTGTGTGTGTGTGAATGTGTGTATGTGTATGCATGCTTGTGTTTCCTTGTATTGGCATTGGGTGATTGTGGTCAATGAAAGTCATTTCTTTCCAATATTCTGGGAAAATGTTTGACCATGGGGAAATATTAACCTTGCTTGGAAACAGGTAAGGGTTGGTGACAGGCAAAGCATCTGGCCACAGAAAATTTACCTCAACAAACTCTGTCCAATCCATATAAGTAGGAAAAGTGGACATCAAAACAATAATGATAATGATAATGATAATGATTATTGATGTAGTTGAAGGTATGTTATGTTTAAGGAAGAGGACAGCCAATTCAGCAACCAAAACCAACACTATACCATGATGGGTATGGTCCACAGACTGAGAAGTAAAAATGGTAAAAAAAAAAAAAAAAGCAGCAGCAGTCATTATTTTTAATCTGAACAGTCAGCTTGACTACAGCAAAGGTAATGGCATTCAGACTGTTTCTTCTTTACCATCATCCATATCAGTCATCAATACCATTATTATCAGTGCAAAAGTATATTTCATTAACCCTGTTATGTTATCAAAGTCTGGATCTTGTATAACATTTCTTGTATTATATTCTTTTAATCATCTTCAGGAACCTCAATTGAGTCACTATGTGGAAACCGGTTCTGTTGTACGCCAGAATAGGAAGACACTGTGTGAGAGTAGTCAGCTATCTTGGATGGGGAGTATTTACTAAATATTCCCCTTCCAAGAATATTTTACAAGTTTAAGAGTAAAGAGTATTCAATATTTTGTGAGTTTGTGAGCAAAGTGTATCCGATATCGTGTGTTGAGAACAACGTCTGTTGCATATTTCGTACGTTTTAGAGCAAAGAGTGCCAAATATCTTGTGCGTTTGAGAGCAAAAAGTGTGTTCAATATTTTGTGAAGTTGAGAGCAAAAATGGGTCAGCAAAATGTACAACAGACAAACGTTGATCTTTCTCGCAGTAAATTCCGACAAGCCAACCATTTAAGTAAAACATATTTTAAAAATAAAATTCCAAAAGAATGCAAAATTAAACGAGACACGAGAAACACAATCGTAATAAATAAGTAAAAAATACCGCAGTGATATCGAAATCTTGCTTCAATTCATATTTTAAAGCAAATCGTGTCTTCCATAGCATTAAACTGCTGACTGTTGTAGTCAGGGTGGCGCGTTGTCAGATGTAGCGTTGAGGAAGAGGTAATGGCTGCGTCTGGTTATCTTTCGGGCACCTAACTGCTCGTGCTTCACTATATTTACTTTTGTGCTAAACATTTTATCCATCTTTTATTCCTTTCTTGGCTTCAGTCTGATTCATTATCCTCTTTTGTTTTTTTTTAGCAATTTCTTTTATGCTTTCTCTTCCGTTATCAACTCATTCCTTCCCCTACTATTTTCTCCCTTACATGCTCCCATATTATATGTGGGAATTTTGTTATTTTTCGCTTGCATTCCAACAACAGTCCTCAATAAAAACTGCTGCTACACTTCCAGTTGGGTGTCATCAGCGATGACCCGGGTACATACGCCCGGCATTGGCCCCTAAATAATAGCTCACACACACCACAACAAACATAGCCATTAACATCAACAACCTTACGTCACCCTGGAAGGAAGCAGAAGTGTACAAGGGAGAAAGAGAAAAAGGTGGAAAGGGAAGGAAAAGGTTTGTTTTGGTGGTGGTGTTGTTATTGTTACTACTGCTGTCGTCTCCACCTCTTCAACAAAAAAAAAATAATAAATAAACAAACTAAAACCAAAAATTTGGTCAAAATAACACAAGAGTAAAATGAGCAGCGACGTCGAGGATCATATTCGTCAGAATACACCATGGTCGAAACTACCAGGACTAGTAAAGCAGGTAAGAATAACTATAAATCATTTCTTTTTTTTCTACATGTCAGTTACGAAAAGGGACAACACAATCAATATATATTGACGCCTCCTCCTTGCCATCACACAACCTATCCAATAATCTCCTTTGATGCTGTGTGCTACTGTTTGTCTGTATAGAATATGACTTCTCTCAAGAATTGTCACATTGTGATACATACACTGATTCTATGTTTATACATAATGTAATTTATATTGTGCAGCACACACACGCATGCATTTTTATTTATATACATACGCTCTACATCGTGTATTAGCCGTTTTATTGAGATATCTTCTCGACCTCCATTATATACATATATATAAATCCACACATATAAATTGGCAATGCACAGGAAAACAAGGGATTTGGTGTGCAGACAGGTGCCCACCAGGAATCAGTTCTCAGCCTCCTCCTTTTTATTATAGTTCTCAGCCCATAACAGGTTGCTTAAGACTGGCTACTTGTTGCAATTTCTGCATACCTATAATCCAAATATTATATCAGATCCTATCAAGAAAAATTTGAAGATAGCCAAGACAAAAGCTGTAGTTAGCAGGAACAAAGACAGGACTCTACTGCCATCTGAGAGGTGGCCATGCTCAGTATGAGAGAAAAGAACTGGTAGGTAGGAACTCTGTAACTTGTGCTCAGTGTAAACTATGGGTGCACAAGGCATGCAGTAGGATTGCATGCAGGCTAACAGAAAAAGGACTTTGTATGTTGCAGATGCCTAAGTATAATGTACCAGTAGGAACATCTATAAAATAAATTCTTTCAGATGTGTAGAGGCCTCCCCGAGAATTGATGGCTCCTATTACCTAAGTGTCCAAAGTAGCAGCAGAGCAGGCCGTTCTGAAAACATAGTAGCCCAAGTAAAAACGGGTCGGGTAGCTATTACCCCTGCTGGTAACAAAGGGTCTTTTTCCTCTCTCCAAGTGAAGAGTATATTGTCTGATGTGTGTGTATGGAGTGTGATGTTGTGTGGTTAATGAAACAGGAGCATCGAATGTGGAGGGTGGATGCATGGAGAGCTGGATAGAAATTATGTATGTTCTGCTGGGTGTGTAATGTTAGTGAATGAGAAGGTACATATGATGAGTCTAAGAAGAATCAGGTATAGTGTGTTAGAGAAATGACAGCTGAAAGAGACATGTGATGTGTATGGAGGATGGCAGTTGGGGAAAGGAAGTGCCAAGGAATCCAAGTGGAAGGAACTTATGGAAGAGAAAAACTGGTGGTGAAGGCTAATCCCAGGAAGTTAAACCTCACAAAAGAGATAACAAAGGACTGCAACAAGTGGCAACACACTGTTTTGGAGAACACCCAGTCGACTTTGGCAAGCATGGAAAAAAAGGGATCTAAAATGATGATAACTAGATATGGCAAAATATATACCTATACACACACATAGCACCACACACACACACACACACACACAACATTATATAACGTACATACACACGCACTCACACATATATATAAAAGAGTGTGTCAGGCCAGCATGGAAGGTGGATGTTAAAAGATGACGGTGATGATTTTATATATATAGATATAGTAAATCCCCGAAAAGGAGAATAAACACAAAAAAACAATGCGAGAACACTGTATATGTAAAATATTAGCAGGCGCTCAGGGAAGGAAAGAAAGATGGTCTAACGTTTCGAGCAATGCTCTTCTTCAGAAACAGAGGAAAGTCCAAGAGAAAAGGAAGACAGAGGAAGAAAATTGCCAAAGACTCACATGTGGTTATGGCGATCCATCATCAAACAATGGATCTCCATTGTTTGACAAAGAGGATTCATCTGTTTGATGAACTGGATAACCTGCTACGAAATTAATACGTAGATGGATGAGAGTTCCATAAACACATGTACCCTTAATGTGATTTTCAGTTACATGATGTGTGACAATATTGTACCTTTTGAATTACAAATACAATCCACTCAACAGACTCCTATGCAGTTTCCTTCTATCCATTTTCGGTCACAAGGTATGAGTTGATCCAAGGCTATAGAAAATGACACTTGTCCAAAATGCTGTCTTGGGATTGAAACCAGGATCTTGATCATTTGGCTGTGCTGAACCTATATACATAATTAGCATTTTAAGCACTATAAAATGTATCCACTGAATTTAAGAGATCAATTATTGACCTATTATATTGTTAAACTTCAATATATTATCGTTCTCTAATTTTGGCACAAGCCCAGCAATTTTGAGATTAGTGGGCAAGTTGATTACATTGGCTCCAGTACCCAACTGGTACTTACTTTGTTGGCCCTGAAAGGATGAAAAGCAAAATCAACCTCAGCAACATTTGAACTCTGAATGTAATGGACTGGAAGAATTGCCACTAAGCATATCGTCCAGTGCTGTAACAATTCCACCAGCTTGCCACCTTCACTTCAATATATTATTAAAATGCAATAATCATAAGTAGAATAGATTTGCATATGTGTAAATTGACTGTTCAGAGTAGCAAATCTAGAATAGCAAAAAAGTAAAGATTTGACAGATGTTTTAAAATTTTATGCTAAGTTCTACAGCTGTTTCAGTGATTAGAATACAAACGTCATCATCGATATCATTATGCAATTAAGAGATTAAAAAATACATAATTGATTTAAATGTGATGGATAAACCATCAAATGACTGTAACAAGTAAAAAGAATAAAAGAATAAACCATTTCATCAGGAATTTCTCATAAAATGCAGGCATGGTTGAGAAGTTTGTCTCCCACCATGTAGTTTCAGGTTCAATCCCACTGTGTGACACCTTGGGCAAGTGTTTTCTACCATATATACATGAAGTGGGTGCTGTCCTAGTCTTCACATCACATGATCATTGTAAATGAACATCATTTATGTCCAATGGTCTGTGAAAAACATATCAAGCCATGGTGCTCCAGCATAGTTGCAGTTCTACGACTTTAACCACAAAATGACTATATAAGAATGGGAAAATATTACCATGCTTGAAAACAGTTGAGGGTTGGTTACAGGAAGGGCACCCAACTGTAGAAAATCTGCCTCAACAAATTCCATTTGACCCATTAAGAGAAGACCCTTATTCTGGCCAGGATAGATATAACCTCTCTGATTACTAGTGTCATGATAAAATGCACCCTGTACAATATGTAAAGTGGTTGGCATTAGAAAGAGTATCCAGCTATAGAAACCACAGCAAAAATAGAATGTCTGGGTGATAGATGTCTCTGATCCATTTACAAGTGCAGGAAATCTGTATAAAAAAAATTGACCCAGAGAGTGATATCCCATCTCATTCATCCTCATCAACATGGAAAACAGATTGGCGATGAAGATGATATCGTCGTACTCTCCCTAGATATATACATGCGTGAGTGATATATATATATGTGTGTGTGTGTGACTTAATGTAGCTTGATGAGTGTGTGTGTGCTTGTGTTTTGATTTCCATCTATAACTACCAAGCTGTGCATATAGAGGTGAAATGAATTGTCATGATATATTGGAAAACAAACTGCATGGATCATGAATATGAATGCAGTGCAGGCATTTAACTGTCTGTAATCCTGTTAAAACCTACATGCCCCATTTCACCTATTTATAGAGGAAAATATCAGACCTTTGAGAAAGTATGAGATTGTCAGTGACCTATCCAGGGAGAAAATTGTTGCAACATTCTTTTAACGGAATCACTTGTTGTGGGGGTCCCTTTATTCACTGTATATGCAACTAATTGTAGCTTTGTGATATATATTTATATGTGTCCGCTTACTCAAGCTGTTGTGTCCGCTTACTCAGACAGACACGTACTTATGTGTCTGTATGTACATTCATATCTGTATGTATGAATATATGAATGCATATGAATATGTGTACACACACACACACACACACACAAATCAACAATTAAAGTTTGGTTTTATTTAAATTAAAATCGTTTCGAGAATAATGATAATAACAGTTATAAACTAACAACAATGATCTTCATGATTTCTCATAAATTTGCCTTGCAGTTAATTATTGTGCAGGCCAAGGGTGAAATAAACTAGCCACTGTTGTCACGCAACTATTCCCATTTAACATCAACTCTATATTCTATTTGGGAACCCTTGTACAATTAGTGAGCTAATTAAAAATACCATAGCACACATTCATTCCGTGTGTGAGTGAGTGTAAGACAGACAGCAGGCTGAAGATAACCGACCTCTATTTAGAAAATTCAGTAATACACCGTGAAGATATAAACATTACCTCATTTATTTGTCATTATATATGCCCAAAAGTTCTCTCTCTCTCTCTCTCTCTCTCTCTCTCAGATAGGTATGTATGTGTGGATAGATAGATAGATAGATAGATAGATAGATAGATATGTATGTATATATTATATTATAGCGCGTTGTTGTACGTGTAACTTGTTTAAAAGCATCGATTCTAACATCCATCGGATTTCATCGTCATTGTAATATTGTGAAGCCACAAAAACATGCATGTAGATCTATATAGACATGTGCATCTATTTTCCTGTCATGAACATATTTTGATACATACACACATTTGTATCAGTGTTTACGAAGGAATATTACAGATTCCATTCCCTTTTTTTTTTTTTCATTCGTGCTCTTCAAAACAGCATCCTCATCTCTTGAACATACGTACATACATACGGTTTTATGTGTTATGTATTGATGGTTTGGCGGCTTGGCAAAAAAACTAAATCATACACATACATTTACATACACGGCATACATGTGTAGGTGTAACTGTTTCTCCATTAATTACGAGTCTCTAATATAATAAATCTGTGAATGTGCATCACTACTCTCTTTCCACTTTTATTTTAGTCTTTCTCTTTAACTCTATTGAAATATCTCAGTTTCCCTCATCTTTCTTTCCTCTCTGTTTCTGCTACCTTTCTGTCCGTCTATTTACGTATCTCTTTGTATTTATCTGCCAGTACTTCTGTGGCCTCGAAAGGGTTTTAAAAGCCAGTAAGTGCTTATATCTAGTCCCAAGCCATTTTAACAGATGATAGATAGGATGTCAACCCCTTAGGTTAAGGTAACGTTCCCTACTGGTGTCACCTGGAAGCCAGGTGAACTGGAGGTAGAATTAGATGTTCTACCGAAGTACATCATGAAATTACCTCCTTTAGAATTGAATTCAAGAACTGTGAACTAGTTTTTATACATATATACACTTATGTATTTTGTTTCTACACACACATTAATCAAATCTTTGAAAGTCTTGCTCCAGCATGATCGTAGCCCAGTGACTGAAACCTGCAAAAGAATAAAAAGAACGTGTTCACACACGCAATCACATGCACATATACACGTACGCAAGCCTACCTGTCTATATATCTAAATACCTGCCTACTTACCTGTCTGTATATCAACTTCTCTATGTATCTATCTATTGTTTTCCCTCACGCACACACACACACACATGTATGTATGTGCAGATAGATATACGCATACGAACATGCAGAAATACATTCACTCATATACATGCACACAAATCTACCTGTCCTTATATCTAACTACCTACTTACCTACCTGTCTGTCTATCTAACTCCCTATTGGTTTCCCCTCACATGTATACACACATGTGTGAGTGTGTGTGTATAAATATATATATATATATATATATATAAAAGCATGCACACCCACTCACATGCGCGCATATAAATACAGAGCGAGAGAGATATATATTTGTCTTCATATCTGTCTTAGCTTTATTCTCAACATAGCTACCTGTCTGTCTATTTCATTGTGTCATTTGTCTTTTTGTCTGAATAACTTCCTATTTAAACGAGTATGTATATCAATTTAATTAGGTGACTGGGGCTAAATTATGCTTGTTCGTATCTATCTCACATAGAATGATGCTTTCTTTTAACGGTTTCTACTGTTACAATCCACAATTACATGATTAAACACTAACTGATCAAGAAAATAATCAAACTGAATAATAGGAAAAATACACGAAATATAAAAAAAAAAAGCAAAACCAAAAATGCATCCATCTCGTGACTGATAGATGGTGAACGGGTTCTTGTTTCTAATACATAAACACATCAGCTGGCTGATGCTTTATTTGCACCAGACTTCCGAGAATCTTTAAATCTTTAGTGAAAGAGTATGACTTCAGTTTAAAGAATTTAATTCTGTCGGAGAAGAATAAATAAACCAATAGGAAAAAGGAAGCTTAAACACCAGGTGTAAAAAGATTTGTTTAACTTATCGAACCATATACATACAATTTGGACTGGTTATTATCTATTACCATTAGCAGACTGGGGAGGAACGAAATGATAAAGTGAAGTGCCAATAAAAAAAATCAAAAATATCTCGGAGTATTTAGGTCCATACTTTTATATTTTGTGTTCAAATACTTTGATTTTAGATATACATACATACCTCTCGCTATATATGTGTGTGTGTGTGGGGGTGGGTGGGGGTGTATTATTCTGGTGCTATGACTGAATTTTTTTCTTATCTTCTTGCATATGATATTATCTTAGATGTAAATAAAAATTGTTGCTATGCTCTTCTTGTGTAGCCTGGTTTTTAGAAAGACTACACTATGTTCCTGTATGTTGTGAGCAATACCTAAATGGGCTAGCATCAGGAAAGATATCTGGTCATTAAACATTATCATTAAAAAATCCTGTTCAACACATGCTAGCGTTGAAGGGCAGATGTAAAAATTATAATTATGTTGATGATGACGACAACAATGAAAATAATGAAGGTATATCGAAACTAAAGCAATGGATATCAAAACTGGTTTGAGTGTTGGACAAATTGCTTATGGTATCTTTTATGGTGAAAGTACCTGGTCCAGTGGTCAGGATGTTTGGATCGTTATCATAAGGTCATGGGTTCAGTTCCTCAATCAGGCAGCATGTTGTGTCCTTGAGCAAGGTACTTCATTTCATGTTTTTCCAAGCCTACACAGCTGTAACAATTACCAGCCAGATGTTGGTGCAGCATTCTCTACCTCCAGCTGTCACATTCTGGTTGTGACGCTGGGTCAGTGGTGACGGGATAGGGATAGAGGACGTCTGTGTTTGTTCGTGACTATATAGCTACCTAAAACAGTTAGCAAAAGCATGATACCTACAGCCAACCCATACTAACTCATAAATGATGACTGGCTATATTGTACGGTATTGTAGTTTTGATATAATCTCATTAAGATTCTGTGTTCAAATCCTGTTCAGATCAAATTTGTCCCTTCAGTCTTCCAGGGTTGATAAAGTACCTGTGGTGTACTGAGGTAGACAGACGAAGGTCAATTTAATTGATCTGATTCTACGCATCATCATCATTGTTTTAATGTCTATCTTTCCATAGTTGCATGGATCAGATAGAGGTTTACTGAGGCAAATTTTCTACAGCTGGATGCTCTTCCTGTCTCCAACCCCCACCTGTTTCCAAGCAGTGTAATATTTCCTTGTGGTAGAATACTGGAAGTGAATGACGCTGCCTATACGTATGACAGTGACACTTATTTACAGCTATCATATGATGTCAAGACAGGGAACACACACACACACATGCATGCACACATACATACATACATACATACATACATACATACAAACGTCATCATGGTGTTATCTACCGATGAGACATGATGTTGTAGCTAGGACACTCTGTAATGAAATCCAGTGGAAGGATAACCCCAATGATAAAGAAATAAGAACCCACAGTATAGTAGAAGCCATAGCCACTCATAATAAAAAGGAGTACTGGTGGAATATACCAGTGAAGACCTCAATAAGATGTAAGCACAACAGACCTAATATAATGATTTGGGATAGAGAAGAGAAACTGTGCACAGTTGTGGAAATTAGCTGTCCAGTGGATGTTAATGTAAAGCTGAAGATCAATGAAAAAGAGAATACCTATGCTGAACTATAGAGAAATCTGCAGTTACTCTATCCAGATTACAAGTTCAGGTTTATATCTGTAATTATTGGGGCCCTGGGATATGTAACACACTGCCTAAATACCAACCTTTAGAAATTAGACTTCTCAAAACCAGAAAGGAGAAAGTTAATTCAAAGACTACAGATCCAATCCATCCCTGGAACTGTAAAAATCTAAAACTTTCCAGAAGTTTGTCATTTAAATGAGCATGTCTAGATATGCAACTATATGCATGAGAACACATACATAAAGCAAAACATGCAAATCTGCCGTAAGATTTCGCTTCCTCACACGCCAGCTTAATTTAATTTGTCCTTAGTCGAAAGATACCTGCTGTTATTGTCCTGTTATTTGCATTTGTATTTGTGTACCATTTCTCTGGGGTTTTTTTCCATCCTTGTTTCGTATACATTCGCTGCTTTTTTCCAAGGAATCTAGTACTCTTACCTTAGTTTTTCCTTGGGGCTGGCCAGATTGGAGCAATCTTGAGTATAACCAGCTGAAATTGCAAAGATAATATGGAACTCGACTGAGGAAAGAAAAGTCCGAATGACCCATCTTTGTTTTTTCTTGTCTCTTTTTTGTATCATCTGTCTGGATGTTTTGCGTTCTTGTCCCATTTTTTGTATTCCTTTTTATATATATGCACACATACGTGTGTACATACAAACAGGAATACCCCATTGTTGATGTTGAAATTCCAATGAAGGAGCCTAGGTTAGAAACTGGCTCTTTCTCTATTGGTAAGAAATCTTGAAATAAAACTGAACAATCACATACATACATACAATCTTGAGAAATTAGGCTTCTCAAAACCAGAAAGGATAAAGCTAATTCAAAGACTACAGATCCAATCCATCACTTGAACTGTAAAATTCTGTAAAACTTTTCAGAAGTTTATTATTTAATCATATATGAGCATGTCTAGATATGCAACTATATACATGAGAATACATACATTAAACAAAACATACAAATCTGCACATATACGTGCATGCATACATACATACATACAAACAGAAATACCCTGTTGTTGTTGTTGAAATTCCAATGAAGGAGTCTTGGATCTAGGTTAGAAACTGGCTTTTTCTCTGTTGGCAAGAAAATCTTGAAATAAAACTGAATAATGACATACATACATCATACATATAAGTAAGCACATAAATGTGAAACAAGGTGGAAAAATATAGTACTCAAATACTGGAGGTAGAGTAATATGCTTTTTTTCATTATTAAAGCTGCAAGAACATCACAAAAAGTTGCTAAATTCCCCAACGAATGGGAACATGAAACTCTGAGTAGCAGTTTTTTTGTAATGTTTTTGCAGCTTTAATAATAATAAAAATACATACATGTGTATATGTGTATATATATCTATATGTCATCATCATTTAATGTCCATCTTCCATGCTAGCATGGGTGGGACAGTACCACAAAAGCCGGCCAGGCTGAAGCCTGCACTGGAATTCTGTGACTGTTTTGGCAGGTTTTTTACAGCTGGATGCCCTTCCTAACACCAACCATTCAGCAGAGTGGACTTAGTGCTTTTTATGTGGCACAAGCACAAGTGAGGTGAGTAGTGCTTTTTATGTGGTGCAAGCACAGGCAAGGTCAGTTTTGGCAATGTTTTTACGGCTGGATGCCCTACCAAACACCAACCACTTTACAATGTGGACTGGGTGCTTTTAAGTGGCACCTGCACTGACAGGGTCACCAAGTACTTGCAAGACAAAAACTTTTAATATAATATAATAGATATGTTTTGCAAACCACTTGCACATACAAGTGCTACCAGTCGAGAACTTTGCATACCAGAAGCCAGCAAGTGTATGGGGTCATCAGGAGAGAATGCATGGTTGTTTTTGCACACAGGCCATCTCCTGCAACCCTCTCCAGCTGAGTATCCTTAATCTTGTGAGCTCATAGGCACTGGTGCCACATAAAAAGCACCCATGCTGGTGCTGCATAAAAGAACCCAGTATACATAATATATATGCATATATATTCTTTTACTCACTTCAACCATGCAGCTGCGGTCATGCTGGATCACCACCATTATACAATATAACCAAATATATATATATATAAGGATAAACATAAGTTTATATTATAATTCCTGTGTGTGTTTCAGTATTATGGTTGTCTGGAGCCCAACACTAGGTGTTCTAAGTGCTTTTAGATACTTAACCACAACAGATTATCAGGGAACACTTTATTACGTTAAGCAGAAAGTATAATATAAACTTGAGTATATCTTTATTTTTCCTACGTTTGTTCTGTAGCTCGTAACTAGTAATACCACCCAGTATAGAGGTTACTTAATGACTATACAGGAAGCAGATGGATTATGATAATCTACGTGAAGCTCTAAACATATCAGTAGCAGTTTTACATCTGGTTGTACACACAATTTCTACTATATATCATCATCATCGTTATCATCATCACCATTTAACGTCTGTTTTCCATGCTGGCATGGGTTTGACAGTTTGACAGGAGCTGACCAACTGAAGGGCTGTTCAGGTTCCATGTCTATTTTGCCATGGCTTCTATGGCTGGATGCCCTTCCTAATGCCAACCACTTTACAGAGTGTACTGGGCGCTTTTATGTAGCACTAGCATGGGTGCTTGTTATGTGGTACCAGCACCTATGAGCTCACAAGATTAAGGATGCTCAGCTGGAGAGGGTTACAGGGGATGAGCCTATATGCAAGGGCAACCACACTTTTACATAGCTACATATATGTATATTTTTATATAGATAGATATACAGTCATGGCCAAAAGTTTGAAACATAGGTTTGAAAATTATTAGGTAAGTATATATCTATGTTGTATATATTTGAAATGAATTGTACTTGGGCATAACAATTTTAATTTAAAAAAAAAATCTTCCAAACTTTTGGCTATGACTGTTGATATATATACATATATTCATTATTAATTCAACATCCACTTTTTCATACTTGCATGGGTCAAACAGAGTTTATTGAGGTAGATTTTCTGTAGCCAGATGTTACATTATCTACTGACAAATTGTCCAGTAGTTCTGCAATTTCAAAGACAAATGGATTAATAAAAAATTTTTTTTTAATATTACTTGTAAAACAGATAAGGGTTAGCAACAGGAAGGGCATCTGACTATAGAACAATGTCACAACATGTATTTGTCCAACTCATGCTAACATAGAGAAACAGGCATAAAACAAAGGAAAGGTGGAGTGGCAGAGTAGTAGTGTTGAAATGAATAGTATCTTATAATATTTTATTTTATCTCAACATGTTCTGATTTCAAATCTCACTGAAGTCAACTTTGCATTTCATCTTTTTAGTTGTTAAAGCACACACACACACACACACAAAGAAAAAAAAACAATCAAGTACTAGAATAGATATAATCAACTGATCCCCTCACCCAAATTTCTGGCCCTGTGTAAGAGAGCAATAGTTTGTTTTGTATTCAAATTCTACCAGAATCGTCATTACAGAGAGAGTACTTCTATGTGGTCACTCAACTTGTTAGAAATAGAAACCAGACCTCCCTCAAACAACACCCACTATGTTAAAAATGAACGGGGAAAAATATTACATAATGTATTTTTAGATAAATTGTCTCAATAAAAGATGGGATTAGTTATGTTTGGAACATCTCTGATCATAGCCCTACTTGATCAGGACTAATTATAGCCTAACAACAAAGGAGTTCTTTTTTTGGTCATTCAACCTGCTAGAAATAGCAAACAAATCTTCCTCAAATCACACCACAGTCTTAAAAAAGAAAAATAATGTAGATCAAGATACATTATATCTGAAACGAAGATAAGATGACCATGGCCACAACATCTTTGATCATAGGATTAAGCCCAGTTTTTTGTTTTACTGCTTAGGAAGAGAAGGGCAGTGCATATCCTCATCATCTTCATCATTTATTTGTCTACTTTTCCATTCTTACATGGATCAAGCAGAGTTTCTTGAGGCAGATTTTCTAGAGCTGGACGCTCTTCCTGTTGCCTGCCCTCACCTGTTCGAAGCAAGGTGATATCTCTCCATGGCCAGACATGTTCTTGCAGAATATTGGAAATGAATGACATTGCTTATATGACAGTGACATACACAACTATCACACAATGTCAAGACAAAGAAACACAAACATACATACACCTCCCCTCTCACACACATATATACAAAGACACATACACCTTCCACCCATATATATATATATATATATATATATATATATA
>NC_068987.1:72250951-72252076 GCF_001194135.2 Octopus bimaculoides
GGAAGCAAGCTTCTCAACCACACACCCACGACTGTGTTTATGAACTTTTATTTGTTTTCACTTCCACTAGAAGAAAGAAGGATGCTATCCTCAATTTGGAGATTTGTCTTGAGTGATAACAACAGAATGGACTCCACTAAGGACTGGGTAATATTAAGTTTCCTACCCCAAAATTCAGAAGGCAGAAAGTCATGACAAATACTGCAAGCCACCTCACTTGGAAATGTTAACAATTCCACCAGTCCGATGTCCTAGACTGATTCTTTATTTTATTGATGCTAAAAGGGTGAAAAGTAAAGTTGGCCTTGGTAGGATTTGAATGCACTGAGCTGACACAAATACTACAAGCATTGTGTCTTCTGCTCTAACTACTCTTCATATTTGCTACCAGGGCATAAGCAAGCCAATTATATACCAGATGTATACTGCAGGTGACAGTCCCTCTCTTTCAAATCTCTGGCTTTCTGATATATGAAATCATTATTAGCATAGTTGTTAGGATAAATACTGGGTTTTTGGATTTACTCACTCTACATATTTGGAAATTGCTTTGAAGCTCTTTTTCATTTGCACCAAGCATTTAGCTTTGTATGTTTTCACCTGAATATGAAGAATACATTATGAGTTAAAGGGACCAAGTGTCTATATTTTAGATTACTGGCCTCTCAATGTTGATGTCACCCTTATGAGATCCAGAAAATTATCCCTAAATGAAGCTGTACCTCCTGTGAACCAACAAGGGGACTTCTGCACATTGACTAAAACCGCTAGAAATAAGAACCAAGTCTTCTCCAGATTACACCTTACTTTCTCAGAAGGTGAGGGATTCTGAATAAAATAGTCCTGGGTTAACATTAGAAAAAAAAAACCTAACAAACTAATGGGACTCATGGTTTCATCATCATCATCATTGTTTAATGTCTGCCTTCCAAGCTGGCATGGGTGGGACGTTTTGACAGGAGATGGCCCGACAGAAGCCTGCACAAGACTTCTTTGTCTGTTTTGGCAGGATTTTTACAGCTGGATGCCTCTCCTAACACCAACCACCCAGCAGAGTGGACTGAGTGCTTTTTATGTGGCACAAGCACAGGCGAGGTCAGTTTTGGCAAGGTTTTCAGTTGGATG
>NC_068987.1:72252086-72261158 GCF_001194135.2 Octopus bimaculoides
CAGGCGAGGTCAGTTTTGGCAAGGTTTTCAGTTGGATGCCCTTCCAAATGCCAACCACTTTACAGTGTGGACTGGATGCTTTCTAAGTGGCACCAGCACTTACAAGGTCATCAAGTTACTTGCAGGACAAAAATCTTTTGAGAGGGGAGGAGGCATTGGAGGAGGTGATCTTGTGTCAGATGATAGTGAGACATAGAGACAGAAACAGATGTCTTGCTGTAGAGACAATGTGACCTGGCTGGAGAGAGAGAGAGGTGTGTGTATATACACACGATATGATATGATATTACATATACCTAACATATTGAGTTTGACATGAGATAATGTTTGCACTGTATAAAATATATACTTTCCAACTCTCTCTTTCTCTCTCTCTCTCTCTCTCTTTCTCTCTCTCTCTTTCTCTCTCTCTCTCTCTCTCTCTCTCTCTCTCTCTCTCTCTCTCTCTCTCTCTCTCTCTCTCTCTCTCTCTCATTCACACATAAGCAGCAGAATTATTAGTAGTCGTTCAGCCAGTGCTATTTTTAAACACAATTTTTAAAATTCAAAGAAAATCTCTTAATCATTGTAATTGATAAAAAATTTTTTTTATCATCAGTCACTGTAATTTATTGGAAAAATTTAATTTCATTTTCTAGTAGAAATATAGCAATATGTATTTTAAAAAAATTCATATTGATTATTATGTAAAAAAAAAAAACCTCTCCAGTTTTGGTTATTGATTACAGCATAAAAAAGCCCAGTTTCCATGAATATAATATTTTCAATTTTGTATATAGTTTCAAGGTATTTGCATTTTATTTTACAATAATTCTCATATAGATAATGTAGAAATGTCGATCGTAAAAGCTGTTGACAAAGACATCTACACTGGTGTCAAGCACATGATTAGTTTTCATGTGTTATTCGATATTGTACAAGTCTTTTGACAGACACTACTTACTTATTGAAGTTCTTTGTCTTTTTGTGTAGTACGTGTTGAGCAGATCAGGCTGGGAAGATCTTCTTTCTCCAAGTAAAAATTCATGGGAGATATTTGAACTTGGCAATCTGCTGGAATTCTCCCTGCTATCACCACCACCATCACCATTGCCACCACCATTGTATTTCCTGTCGATACTGACTTTTAGATATCCGATCTGAATATAAACTGAATCTATCTCATCAGTCTTGAGAGATGCCTTTTCCCCTGTTATTTTAAGGATCTGCAAAGGTGTTGCATTCAGTCCCTTCTTCTAAGACTTAAAAAAAAAAAAAGTTCATAAAAATGTTGTTTAGTATTCTTATACAAGCAAAATGGCTATGTGAATAAGGTATTGGACTACTGTCTCATAGTTTGTGAGTTCAAATCTGCTGCAAGTATTTTGCAGTGCTTCTGGGCTGGATATTTTATTCTGCATGTCTCAAGCCAGATATAGGTACCAGGTCATACAGGGATGTTAACTGTGATAGATTACAATTGATAGTGTTATCCAGACGAAGATTAATTTCTCATTTTGCTTCATGCTGTGAAACTAAATACTGGTCCTCAGTGGGCTCTTTGAGTATTAAGAGTCATTTCTTCTCAACAGCCACCTATGGTAATTCTTTCCCATTTAGTAGAGTAAACCACTGTGTCTTTGTATCAGTGCCAAGATATGAATTGCTGACACTTTTGGTAAGGATTTAATTGTTTTGGCCAGCTGCCAAGGCTATTTTGGTCACTGTATAGTTTGAACCATTGTGGGGGTATATACAAATGAATCACTTGACTTGTAAAAATCCAATACATTGATATAAAGTGTCACCCAAGTATGTTATATATATTTAGTCTCATGCTCTATTCCAGCTAGATATTCAGTTTGTAGCTTTCACCTTTGTCCCAAAGCTTCTTCAATATTTTCCTTAAGCCTAGACTGGACTGGTTCTATAGTTGCTGGAACCTTGGACTAGCAGAATTTTGGTGCCCTTACAGTTATTTAATTTTTTTGTTTAATTTTCACAAGGAATACAATTTGTAAATGTAGGAATGAAGTGTTTACTACAATTTATGAAAAGTAAGAATAAAGCATCTGTTTTATTTAGTATTTTTCTTCAAAGATCCCAAATATGATGTGATGTTGTTAAACATTAAATGTCCCAGGCAACTGCTCAAGTTACCAGTCAAATCGTAGAAGCCTAGAATTTGGTTTTGTGTATTGTCATATTGTTATTGCTGGATGATAAACTTATTTGGAGACCTCTTTGTCAGCTAAGCAAGATGAGGCAAGCAGGCAAATTTACAAATCTTTCTTAATGGAGTAGAACATTGCAATGACTATAGCTTAAAATTTGAAGATATAATGTCTCAAATTTTGGCACAAGGCCAGTGATTTTAGTGGGAGGAAGTTAGTTGGTTATATTGACCCTAGTATTTGACTAGTACTTTATTTTATTGACCCTGAAAGGATGAGATTGTGAAAACTTGGGACAAATACTGCTAAGCATTTTTCCAACACTCTAAAGATTCTGCCAGCCTGGTGCCTTGAGATTTGAACACACAATAATATGGCCACCAGTCGAGTGATTTACATTCATAACCTTCTGTGTGGGATAGATCTCACTGTGGTTTCTATAGATTAGTGTTCCAACCACCACCTGGTACCTTTGGTGCATTTAGTACAGAGTTCACTGTAAGCATTCAGACCTAGTCTCCAGTTTGAGGATACCTCTCTCACTCTTACCGGTCTTAGAATGTGAAGGATCATGGGCACTGATTCCCCTCTTGACTAGAAGATAAAAGAAAAAAAAAATACTGTATTTTGGTGTAAATGACTGAATATACTCCAGATCAGACTGGTGGAGATTTTCCTTCTCCAAGTAACATTCATAAGAGGTTTTGAACTTGGTAATCTGCTGGAATTCTCCTCAAGTAGAATCAGTATTGTAGTGTGTGGTAAAGCTGGTCTTTTAATTATTCCAGGTGTAGTCTATTTGATAGCCTTTCATACAGTTTCTGTCTACCTTATTTGACCCACAAGATGTTAGTTGACTTGTGGTTATAGTAGAGGATACTTGACCAAGGTGTGTCACACAGTGAGGTCAAATCCAGCATCTTATGATTGCAAAGTGAACTTTTTAATCAACTTTTATGAAAATCTGCTGAAGTCTGCTGTGTTCAAATTTCTGGAAACTAGCATGAAACCATATATACATATAACTACAGACACTAAACACACACACACACACTTCCCCCATCCCTCAGTATGGTTAAGAAGTTAGCTTTGTAATCACGAGGACCAGGTTCTGATTGCTCTATGTGACATGTTGGGCAGTATCAGTTTCTGTTATACCATGTGCATGAAATTGGGTAGACAGAAACTGTATGAGAGCCTGCTGGATGGATTCCACTTACAATTCAAAGGTCTGGCTTTATAATACTGTGTCATGCTGATTCTACTTGAGATCCATTAAATATATGGGTGGATGTTACAGATATTTTATTAAATATTCCTAAAATCTCATTGTGTATTGGGAGAGTCATTATGCCGGGAGTGAGAGGGTAAGTCAGTAAGTCACTGAAAAGATTGTGAACAGCGACGAAAAAACTTTGACTAACAAACAATTAATTGTTTAACCAACACATTAAACAAATAATTGATTAGTTAGTTGATTAGATATTTAACCAATTGACTAACAATAAAGAAGTGGAATTAAACCTGTGTGTGTGTGTTATTGTTATTGGTGTAATGACTCTCCCATGACACAACAAAATTTGCTTCAACACACAAATTCACATCAAGAATCTTGCAAACCAAATACAAGAACAGCCTAAAATCTTAGTTGTATCAAAAATTAATTGAAACCTGGGTAGTCGACTTGCTAGAAATATGGTTCTAAAAGAGTTAACAGTTATTCCTCACAACCCAGCATTGATCATCCTTTTGCATTATATCCCAAACAACCAACTTGTTTAACTCTCTTATATTGGCCAGAACCCAACACAGATGCCACTTTGTGATTTCTGCCCCCAAATAGAAATAACAGCCAAATTTCTCTCGAATCACATTTTACTGTCTTAAAAATTTTAATGTAGTAGCCTTGGGAAAAATGACAGGAGGGTTACTACTGGAGAACCTTTGATCACAGGTCTACTCAATCAGGGTTTATCAGTGGTGAGACATTATAGCCTTTATTGGCCAATACCTTTGATAACTGGCTACATTCTCAGTTTGTAAAAGCAGTCTGATTGAATGGATACATTAACAGTGTTTGGAACACTAACAGTTCCAAACTCTAGGTCTTGAGATCAGTTCCATGATATATGTTTTATGTGAATCTTGGAAGCACATTTTATTGCAAATGCTTTAATCACTGTTGATTAGGTGAACTAACCAACTAGTAACCTGATTGGGTGGTACCCTCTTGGGAGCACTGAGAGCTCACAGGGGAATTGACAGATGTCAAGGGGTGGTGCTGTAGGGATGCTGGGTAAAATACTCATAGTTTAAACACTTAAAAAGAAAAAAATACTTTGTCAGGATTAAAACATGAATAGAAAATTGTGTTATCAGTGAGCAGAAACATGAATGGTGATGTGCCAAGGTCCAACATAAATTCATTATATAAGTCCTTACCTTTAGTAATCTCTACAAAAATTTAACAGAAGATGCACAAGCCCATACAGTTATCTAAAAAGAAGTACATAATGGATAAAATAGTACAGTATGGATAATAAATTAGCTTGCTTCATTGAAATAATCTGCTGTTGCTTTTTTATTTTGCAAAACAAGAGAATTGTGTGTATTGCAGGGTATTTGTAAAACAACATTTATATTAAATGGCACTGAACTCCAAAATATTGAGAACCAGTATATTAGACTATTTGGGAATCTTCCCTGCAGTAGATTACCCAAAGGAAGATTTATATCAGTTTCTTAATTTCATGAAACCAGAACTGAACACTGACCCTTAAAGTTTCCCCCAGGACTTAGCAGTTACTTACTCTCACATTTCACTTCCACTCATACTTTCTCTTATTATTATTATACACCCAAAGACCCACACTCACTTGATTTGTTTCTCTAATCACTACCAACATTCTCTGCAATCAATTCACATCTGTCATTATCAAACATGCTAATTACAGAATTTTATGGGATTTCTCCATAAAGAACGACCTCGTTATTGAAGCAAGGAAACCTGATATGATCATAGGAAAAAAATGTAATATCATAGACTTTGGAATACAATATGATAGAAGATATCAAGGAAATTGAGAAAACTGAGAAATACTAGGACTCAGCAAGAGAGACAAAGAGATTGTGGAAGATGAAAGAGTAAAAGTGCCAGTTGTTCCTGTGGTGATTGATGTACTTGGCACAACACCCAAGCTGCTACCTAAGAAGCTGGAGGATACTGGAATTGAGACATGCATTCTTAACCTGCAGAAAAGTGCCATCTTGCATTCTGCAAGAATCCTCTGAAAGATTCTTGCAATATGCAGAAACTTGTTGATATCAAACCCTAAGATAATGTCCCTGTTAATTAAATTAGTAGTTTGAATTAACAATAATAATAATAATCCTTTCTTATTTTGACATAAGGCCAGCAAATTTTGAGAACTGGGGAAATTGATTACATCAGCCCCGTTGCTCAATTGATACTTATTTTATTGACTCTGAAAGGATGAAAGGCAAAGTTGAGCTTGGTGGAATTTGAACTCAGACCATAAAGATGAACGAAATGCCACTAAGTATTTTGTCTGGTGTGCTAACGAGTCTGCCAGTTTGCTGCAGTAATAATAATAATAATCCTTTCTACAATAGGCACAAGACCTGAAATCTTGGGGGAAGGGGACTAGTTGATTACATCAACCTCAGTGCTTGATGGCACTTATTTCATTAATTCCCAAAAGGATGAAATACAAAGTAGACCTCGGTGGAACATGCATAGGCTTGAAAGGAATGAAGCCAGTATGCTTCACTGGATGTGCAATGTCAGTGTGCATGTCTGACAGAGTGTAAGCATCTTAAGAGAAAAGTTAAGCATAAGGGGTATCAGATGTGGTGTGTAAGAGAGACTACTGCACTGGTATAGTCATGTGATGTGTATGGATGAGGGCAGTTGTGTAAAGAAGTGCTGATCTCTAACTGTGGAGGGAACATGTGGTAGAGATAGACCCAGGAAGACATGGGACAAAGTGGTGAAGCATGATCTTCGAACTTTGAACCTCACAGAGGCAATGACTAGTGACCGAAACCTTTGGCAATGTGTTCTGCTTGAGAAGAAGACCCATCAAGCTGAGCAAAATTGCAGTTGTGGCAGATACTAGTGTCACACAAATGGCACCCGTGCTGGTGGCATGTAACAGCACCCATTACACTTTTGGAGTGGTTGGCATTAGGAAGGGCATCCAACGGTAGAAAACGATGCCAAATCAGACTGGAAACTGGTGCAGCCTTCCAGCTTGCTAGCCCTGGTCAAACCGTCCAACCCATGCTAGAATGGACAACGGATGTTAAATGATGATGATGATGGTGATGATTAATTACACCGTCCAGCTTTAATAAATATGCTCTATGCTGCACAAAATAAGGTTATACAAAAAATGAAATGCATTAGTAATATATTCACTTTGCAGCACAAACAATTTCTTTAAGATTTTTCATACTGTAATAGTTATTAGTATAAAATAAATTTAAATATTGACTGCATATGTAAAGGTGGTTTTAGTCATGGTGGCTAAAAACAAACTAAATAATGTGTGGAGAAAAATTTTCTTTTTGTTTCCATATGTTAATCATTTGGTTAATATTGGGTCAAACATTTCTTCTATTTAACAGACAGGGAGAGGAGTACTGATGCAATATAGCTGTACATATTTTCAATTTATGGCTGCATATGCTATTTATGACTCTATTTACAGCTGGTGTACCCACATAAAATTCTGATTTTCTCTGTCCTCGATCTCACAATATCGTTTATACCAACTAAACATTATTTATTTTCTGTCAACTATTGTTTTCTGACATTTTCGGCATGGACACTTTCCTGAGAAGGAAACAAAAACAAATCATTTATTGTTAGAAAATGAAGAGAATATATGTTGTTACTGCTGTTTTCCTTCTTTTTTTTTTGCCCATAGGTCAGTCCTGATCAAGTATACTTTTGATCAACTATGTTTAAGGTATAATCATCCTGTAATACTCTTTCCTGATTTTTTGTTTTTATAAAAACACGAAGGACCTTTGGTAGCTATTTCAAGTAGGTCAAGCCTCTATGTAAGTGATCCTTCATTGGCTAGGAAGCTCATAGTTTGGGCTTATGTGTATGTGATCAATGATGGTAGCATCTTTCCTGCTCAGAAACTAATTGGATGATGGACTTCTTCTGCTGTATAAATTATAAGCAAAGATCTAGTGTTTTAACCCTTTCATTACCATATTTCTTTTGAGTTGCTCTGTGTTTCTTTCAATAAATTTTAAATATAACAAAGAATTTAGTAAAATAACTTAGTTATCATTAAGGTAGTGTTAGGAACATAAACTGTGACTAAGGTTTGGTGGAAGATTTTAATTCAAAACTTATGAAAACAAGACATTTGTACTACAGAGCCAGAAGTGATTTCAGCTAGGTTGGTATCGAAAGGGTTAAAACAATTCCAGTCTGGTGGCTAAGTGGCATTGTATGAGGGCTCACTGGTCTAAGAAATTTGTGATGTCCACAAGAGAACAGACTAGGTGTGCTGATCACAGCTATCAACGCTTGTGAAATTTACTTTCCTGTGTTAGGGTCTGTTTTCATTTCCAGTCTTCAAGTATGGAATGATGCGAAACAGAACAAAATGTGCTTATAATGAAGATGAGCACTAGAGAAATTTACTTTTCAGCTCAAACTTCTCTTTGTTGCAATTATGAAAAGAACTGACTCTTAAGATTACAGTATCCAGTGTATCACTTAAATTTCAAGATTGTACAATGTGATGTAATTAACAGTTTAGAAGCTCTGGTTGATCTATTTGGAAAAGAAAGAAAGGAAAATGCGGTGGATGAATATAGAGGATGTGTAATATTGGTTTCACATTTTGGCACAAGGCCAGTAATTTCAGGGGAGTGGGTCAGTCGATTGCATTGACCCAGTGCTCGACTGGTACTTATTCTATCGGCCCTGAAAGGATAGGCAAAGTCGATCTTGACAGAATTTGAACTCAGAACATAACGATGAACAAAATGCCACTGTGCTAACAATTCTGCCAGCTTGCCATCCTGAGAATGTGTAATATTGTAAGGTAATGAAATATAAACACAGAATGTAAAGGATGTGCAAAAGCTGTTTTCATTGATATGTGTATTGGACAATTCACTGTTTTACACACACACACACATGTACATATGTCTTTTCATTAATATGTTTGTTAGACAACTCACTGTTATATACATGCACATGTGTTACTCTACCCATATATATAAATGATAAATGATATATGCATATGTGTGTGCTTTTATGTGTGTATTATATCATCGTCATTGTTTAACATCTGCTCTCTATGCTGGCATGGGTTGGATGATTTGACATGGAGCTGGCTAGCAGGGAGATGTCTAGACTCCTAACTGTCTCTTGTGACATGGTTTCTACAGCTTGATGCCCTTCCTAATGCCAACCACTTAACAGAGTGTGCTGTGTGCTTTTTACATGTTTATGGCTGGTCAGAAAGTTTCCATTGGTTTCACGTCTGCTAATGCCCTTAGCAATGCAAGCAACTTAATTTTTTTGTGTGTGTGTGTGTGTTTATTAAGAGGATTTGACAATTCACATCTATAACTGCCACTTATAGAAGTGTGTTTTCAATCATTCAGTATTTTTTTTTTAAATGTAGCGGAAGCCCATAGCAAATATCATAGGTGGCACACTCATTAATCAGAATTGGACTCATCCAACACATCTGTCACTCCTATTGTATCCTGGAGACGTCAGCTCAAAGTTGTTCAAACATCTGCTCTATTGATGTTTGTTTAGTCCTAGGTGAGTGAGCCTGATAGAGCAAGCAGACTTATAAACAAAAACATTCTAATCAAGGTAACACACACACACACACATATATATATATATATA
>NC_068987.1:72264020-72264946 GCF_001194135.2 Octopus bimaculoides
TATATATATATACTATATATATATACTATATATATATACTATATATATATACTATATATATATATTATATATATATATATATATATATATATAAAAAATGCCTAAGTTGGCTAAAGCCCCAATGGGTTTGGTTTTGACTTTCATCTCTATATGGCCTGTGAAATAAGCCATAGTATTTACTGGGTTTGTTCAGTAGAGGTTTTATGAGAAAGAAAGAATCATGGAAATGCAAAAGAGAGAGAGAGAGAGAAAGAAGGAAATAAAAAAGAGAAAGTAAGAGAGAAACAAAAACAAAGAATGAGAAAAGAAAGGAGAAAGAGAGACAGACAACCAAAGAAAAAACTGGTTTTGGGTCTTAACAAAGAAACAATTTTTAAGGGCTGGCCTTTCCCCCTAAACCAGTGGTTCTTGGCCATTTTTTACCTATGGATTCCTTTGATTCCAATTTTACTCGGATGGGTTCTCGTAGTCATTTGACATTTAAAAAAACCTTATTTTTTTTATAATCAAATATTATTAGGAATTGTATTAAAAAAAAAATTAAAATATTTTGTGTATTGTAGAAGTATTGTAGAATTTATTGCACAGTTTTTTTTACAACAAAATCTTATATGGACCCCAAAAGGACATATAGACCCTGGTTCAAAAACCACTGCCATAAATGTTAGAACTCATCTCTCTGCCACAACACATTGAGCTTCTTTTATTAATTTAAAAAATTATCATTGTTTAGCTCCAAGTCAGCCTTGATAGAGTAAACCTATGAACAAAGATGTTCCAGACATGACTATTCCATTTTTTTCCCATCAATTTACCCAGTACATTGTTCACCGTGTCTTTCCTCATAGTGTGATTTGAGATGGAGATGAAGCTGTTACCTCCAGAATGTCACTTAGACCGTCCCTCCACGAGCATACCCCCCCCCC
>NC_068987.1:72264956-72302926 GCF_001194135.2 Octopus bimaculoides
CTATTGGTTTGTTTTTAAAAACCTGTTTGTTTACTCATTTATTTATTTATTTTTATTTGCTGACGTAGACAACAACTTGTTTCGTTGGCTTTTAGTTTTTGTTTTTCTTTCTTCAATATATAATTAATGTGATTTCTTCCATCCTTTCCTTCTGATTCGTGATGTGTTTCTATTAGCATCGATTGAAATAATTCTTTTCGCCTCTCACGTTTCTCTTTTTGCCTTCCATCGTTTTTTTTTTTTGTATTTTTTTTTCATTTTTTGCTTTGGTTTTTGGGTTTGGTTTGACACATAACGTCTTTTAATTACTTTAACACACCCCTTTCTCAGTGTCTAACACTGATTTTAAAAATAATTAGTCTGCAATGGTCTTCTTCTTCTTCTTGACAGTAGTTTATTCAGCTGGGGGTTTTTTTGGTTTCGTTTCGGCATTCCACAATTTGGAGACGTTGCATAATTGTTGCTGAAATTCTTTTCTTATTCTTTAACAATTCCATGATGTCATAAATACATGCTACTGCACAATTTCACATTCTTCTTTCATCCTTCTACATTTATTATTTTTTTAAAAATTTTTCTCTTTCTTCATTTTCTTTGTCTTTGTCATCGTTTTCTTTTTGTTCTTCTTCATGTCCTAATTTTTTTTCTTAATTATAATCTCTTTCTATCTGTGTATGTAATCTAGGATTTTATAAAAATCTTTTGCCAGTTGTTTTTGCTTCGCAGCAAGTGGTGATGGAATGATGATATCAGAATAGGTAGTTATTTCCTTGTTTATGTAGAGTCGCTACAATTCCCTACAGATGTCTTAATCCTTCCTCTTATCTTGCTAAAATGTTTTGGCTTTCCTCTGCGTGTAAATGAACGTTTATTGATAACAGCTGAAATAGAAATAAAAACCAACATACCCTCTATTTTTTTTTTGCTCTCTCTCTCTCTCTCAGATACAAACACGCACTCAGTAATTTTTTTCTCTCCAGTATATACACACACATACTAACTCTCCTTCTCTCATGGACATGTAGTATTTCTTTCCTTATGCACTCATATTCTCTCTCCCTCTCTCTCGCACATACACTTTATTAAACGCTCTTACACACACAAAGTCATTTTCAGTATTGAAAATGGTAAATCACCTGTTTCTTCGATTGCTTTCAGGGCATTCCATTAGTTTTGAAGGATAATACATGTTCCATTCTCACGACTTACTTTTTAAACCACTCCCGCTCATTTCTTGTGTATGTGTATGTGTGAAATTGTCAAAAACACATATATTGGAACAGTGTATCTTAAAGCACATAAAGCTTCAAATAACTCTTTTGACTAGAAAAAGTAGAAGGCTGCTTTGGGACTCAAGCCCAAATCTCCTGTAGACTTGTTCTTTACAAGTAAGGTGCCACATAAAATGCACTTGTGCCAGTGTTTTGTAAATGCACCTGTGCTGGTGGCACATAAAAAGCACCCAGCTCACTATGTAAAGTGGTTGGCAATTAGTAAGGGTATCCGGCTGCAAAAACCATACCACAACAGACAATTGGAGTCTGGATAGCTCCCCAACAGGCTAGCTCCATGTCAAACTATCTAACCCATGCCAGCATGGAAAACAGATGTTAAATGATGATGAGGATGGTGTACAATGTAATAGATTTTTCTCCAAAAGTTTTGTGTAGGAGGCGAAAGATTGGGGGTGTCTTTCATTTTAACTGACTCACTGCTCTGGGCTTAATATTGTTAGAAATAATTTCTTTTATAGGCATTAGACCAAGACATTTGTTGAGAAAGGGGTTCAGTCAAACTTCAGGGGTTCAGTAAATAAAGTACCAGTCACCTGAGTGGCACTTTATCTTTATATAAGATAAAAAATTTTCCTTAGTCTAAGAAACTTCACTCTTCAAAGGGGCCAAGTTGTATGCTCCTTAGAGTATTCTTCATAATCTATTAAAACTCTTTAAACAGATATTTGCAAACCATAGGACATTCCCTACCATGTTAAAATGAAGAAAATAACCTAAATTTTCTACAAAGATTCTTTTAGAATGCTGTAATTATAAGCCTGTGGAGGCACGCAATGGCCCAGTGGTTAGGGCAGCGGACTCGCAGTCATAGAATCACGGCTTCGATTCCCAGACCGGGCGTTGTGAGTGTTTATTGAGCGAAAATACCTTAAAGCTCTACGAGGCTCCGGCAGGAGATGGTGGCGAACCCTGCTGTACTCTTTCACCACAACTGTCTCTCACTCTTACTTCCTGTTTCTGTTGTGCCTGTAATTCAAAGGGTCAGCCTTGTCACACTGTGTCATGCAGAATATCCCCGAGAACTACGTTAAGGGTACACGTGTCTGTGGAGTGCTCAGCTACTTGCACTTTAATTTCACGAGCAGGCTGTTCCGTTGAATGGATCAACTGGAACCCTTGACGTCGTAAGTGACGGAGTACCAACAACAAATTATAAGCCTATTTCTCTGCTACTTAATGTTTCAAAAAAATTAAAAAATCCTTTTAAGCCACTGAGCTGGTAGAATTGTTAGTACGCCAGGCAAAATGCTTAGTGATATTTCTTCTGGTTCTTTACATTCTGAGCACAAATTCTGCTGAGGTTGACTTTGCCATCTTCTTTTCGGGGTTGATAAAATAAGTACCAGTTGAACACTGGGGTTGATGTAACTGACTTTCCCCTCCCCTAAATTGCTAGCCATGTTTCAAAATTACAAATCAATATTTCAAAAAAGTTTGTAATGCCGAGAATACACTGACACAGCGCTTATTCCCCTGAAAAATTCCTCTGTTGTATTCAGTTAGGCTTGTAAAAGAATTTTTCATTAGTGAATGCTTTAATAATTAATATTTACAGGAAATAGTTTTTGTGAGCTCTTTATTCATTTACATAAAGTATTTGGAACTTTTGATTTTGAATTCTGGCTGAATTAATTAATGCTTTTCAAAGGTTTAATTTTAACACTTTAGCATTTAGACTGGTTATATCTAGCCTATATTTTCTACTAGCTGGTTTTTATGTTCAAAACCAGCTAGATCCAGCCCCCTCACATCTACCATACAATGTCATTGTGAAATTAAGCAAACACATCATCAAAATCTCAAAACTACGAGATAATGCTTGACTAATTCAAAACACTGTGAATAAATAAGTATTGCATTAGACGGAGTAAGCTGAATATTAAAGGGTTAAATCATACTTTTTTTGCTGGGTTTGGAGAAAGTGATTGTGCTCATGGCCCTTGCTGACCCTCCTAAACTGTTGAGATTGTTGCCATTAATCTTCCTCATTAGCTTTTGTAAGTCAAGACCACAGGGAAGTTATGAGCAGGGAAGAAATTTCTGAGGGTCAACATTCTGGAAAGAAAGAACTTTGAGGGTGGAAGGAGAAGAGACAAATGGGATAGAGGTGATATGAAGAGCAAAGGCCATTATAGTAGCAGTAGAAAAGGTAAGGTGTAGAGACAGGTTGTCTATGGCTCAAAGGCTGGAGTGTATCTGTCAGTAGCATTTTGCTAGTCAGTTGGGTGGCCCCTTTCTGGATGCAGTTTAGTAAGTCTGTATGTGCAGTAACAACTCCATCCTAGATATGGAAGCAATACTCCTGTGTGGGTCTCAGCTGAGTTTTGTAGAGTATCAATAATGTTAGGAGTTGAAGTATCTTCTGGTCTTGAACAGAACAGCCAATTGTTGTAATGCAGACCTATCTATGTTATGGATGTGCTTTCACCAGAAGAGATCCTTGGTGATAATGTGACCCAACAATTAGGACAATTTTATGGCTGTTATCTTGTTTTTAATTTGGTTTCAGATCTGCGTCTGAAATAGTAAAAGGGTATGTTAGTCAAGGAGTACCACAACACTCTGTTCTTTGTTCACTTCTGTTTTTCCTTGTTTACATGAATGATCTAGAATGACCTTTTTTGAGAAGCAGGCTGCATGAGACATGACTCATCAGGCTGGCTGTACTACTAAAAAAATTCAAGGCAAATTTTTGTTAGGTATGCTATTCAGAAAGTCTCGTAGGTCTTGGATTGCCCATGACTGATTTAGACCATATTGTTAAACACTGTAGAATGCATAATTTCAGTAAATTATCCTTTCAAAGTGGAAAAATTTGTCAACAAACAGCTATGCTGTTCTAATGGCATTTCTGCATTTGTGTACAATACACATTTCAATGCTTATAAAAAAAAAATCTATATTTTTGAGATGAAGAATTCTGTACGTTATTTACATTGAACGGATGTGTGTCCTCATCTTCTTTGCTGTTACCACAACATTTCGGCTGTTTTACTCTCCAGCCTTCATTAGGTGTCCTGGTAGAATCTTGAAATCAACCCTGGGTTCTCATTCCTAAGATATGAGTAGAATATGGAAACTGGTATTAAGGAAGGATACAAAAATATTAGGTTTATAAGCCCTAAAATTCACTCTATTAATTGCCTCTGGACATATAGCGTGATGGTTAAGAGCGCTGGCTACTAACCCCAAGATTGTGAGCTCAATTCCAGGTAGTGCTTTGAATAAACAATAATAATAACGTCAGCATACCTTAGGAATGAGAACCCAGGGTTGGATTCAAAATTCTACCAGGAATGAAGGTTGGAGAGTAAATCAGCCGAAATGTTGTGGTAACAACAAACAAGGACACATATCCGTCCAATGTAAATCATGTAAATAAATGTTAGTTTGTTTATTTGTGAGTGTGTCTGTTTCTCTCTCTCTCTCTCTCTCTCTTCCGTATTTAATCAATGAACTGTTTCCCCTGAAGAAGGAGCTAGTTTCTAACAAAGATATAATGTTCCATCTTTGGAATGTAGATAATGAAAACAACGTCACATTTCAAACCTGAGAAAAGTCTTCCATAGTTTTACTGTTCCACTTACAGATTCTATCTGTAATGTATGAATCAGTTGGTTAATTTTTTTTTTCTGAAATTCCAACCTTATCCAAACTGACAGTTAGGCATTTACTTACAAAGCCAAGTGCTCCAATTATTATTGGCATAAATGTAAATTTGTAATCTGGAGGTCATCAGTAAGAAAGTACCTCCTGAGGAGCTCACTTCTGACACATAGGATATTGTTTACTTCACCTTTTGGCACTAAGTTAATGTATTTGTTTTTGCTACTGAGACCATCCAGAAGAGTTGCAGGAGATTCCTAAGTCATCTACAGGCCGTGGTTGAAGCCAATGGCAATTTTGTTGAATAAATTTACTCTTTAGTATTTCTAGATATTTTTATGTAATTTTGGTAAATATATTTGTTAAAATGAGGTGTCAGTGTTATTTTCATTTTTAAGTAATTTAGGTGACAGTTTATTCACTGCATCCTGTATATATATTGTCCTATGCAAGCATGAAAAAAGTGAATGTTAAAATTGTGGTGCTGCTGTTGTTGATTGTGGCAATAGTCTTCCTATTTATTTTTTTTTTGTACTCTATAACACACACACACACGCACGCACGCACACGCACACACACACACACACACACACACACACACACACACACACACACACACGAGGTGTTGACAAGTTCCTGGCTTTGTGTAAAAGAACATACAGCAGGATCAGTTAATTATGATTTTATTTGACATATTACCCTCTCAGATTCACATGCTTATTGTAGCGGTCCTTCAGTTTTTCCAAGTACTGTAAAAGAACTTGGAAGGTTGGACCTCCAACCAGGCTTTACACAATACCATTAAAGCCAGGAACTTTTCAGCATTCCTTCATATTTCTCATGCAAGCATAAAAAAGTGGATGTTAAAATGGTGGTACTGCTCTTGATTGTGGAGATAGTCTTTTTATTTTTTTCTGTACACACACACACACACACACACACATATAATTTCTTTTTGCATGATATCAAATTTCATATGGCACCACACATTCTCTTCTTGGCTGTTCAGCTTGTAAGAAATATTAGCCAAATCTTTCTCAAATCAACACTACTGTCTTAAAAAAGGAAGGAGACAATGTATGTGTCCCAGATAATGTTGACCTGGATATATAATATCTGTAAACAAACATGTGAAGATGATGGATTAAATACAGTGAACCAATGATTGGCTGTTCATTGGAAACCTGTACCCAACAACACTATTGCTTGCAAAATGCAATACAAAATATAGTAATTCATTTGATTATATGAGTGATCAGACAGATTGACCTGGGACTAAACAACAACGACTGAAATATTGAGAAACCATCCTTGTTATTTTACGAAACCAGTTGAGATAATAACAGAGTGTGTGAAATTGTCATTAATGCTGGAGCTTGTTCCTTTGAAGCTTCTAAAATATAAAACACCACTTCTGATTTGTTGAACCTCTCTCTTACTCTCTCACTCACTATCTCTCTTCCACATTTTATTGTTGTTACTAATACTATATAACTTGACATATGTTCCATCGTATTTAAAAAGATCACTCTTGCAGCAAAATGTAGAAAGCTGTATAAATACAATAAAATGAGCTGTCTAAACTTCCATTTGCTTACTGTGCACATTACATCAAAAACATTTTTTATATCTTGTCTTCTAGACATACATAGCCCATGTTGTTAAGTATATCTAGCCTCTCTACTATGAACAGTCTTCTTAGCTAAACACAATCCTCCCAATGTAGGCTGTTTATGTCCTGATGTCCTGCTTAATTAGGTGTGTGTGTGTGTGTGTGTGTGTGTGTGTGCATTTACTAACCAGCACGTCTTACTTCTCACTCTTAATTGTACATATGCTATCTTCATAGCTAAATGTACCCTATCTTCTTCATTACTATGTTTTCTCCTCTTCGCTGTATGTGTTTACCTAATAGATTCTGCACACACTGACTCTTTATCTAAATATCTTGTTATTTTAAGATTAATAAAAATAAATTACTATTATTGTTATTAGTGCCTAATTGACCTTATCTATAGTGTCTTGAGTTATACATATAACTTCTCATTTCATTACAATACTAATGCATTTAAGAATGGCATGAACGACACAACATGCAATTTCTCCTCTCTAGAAATTCTCAGGTTTCATATTTACATGTCAAACAGTCATTATTATTGGAAGCCTATGAGCAATAAGTAGACAAAAATTCCAGAGCTTCAGGCTATGTCTCTTTCAGTAGTTGGTTTTTGTCTTGCCATACAATCAGTCATGGCTGTGTGGCTAAGTTCACATCACAACAATGTGATTTCAGATTCAATCTCCATAATAAAACACTGAATGTCTTCTAAAAAAAAAAACGTCTTTTAAAATAACCTCAGGTTGACTGATGTCTTGTGAGTGAAATATAACTGATGGAAACTAGAAATACATCCAAGGGACTGATCCTGGCCTTGGATAGTAGATTTAAGAGACCATCCATTTTAATACCACTACTAGCTTTTTGGGTAGTAAGTATTTGAATCAGAGCCCCAGTCAGAGGTTAACTTTCTTTCTTCCACCCACCAATCTTGGAGACCCTGAGAAGAATCTTAGTCTCTGCTCTTTCCTCCTTTGACTTGGCCATTAAAAAAAATAAGCTGAAATTTTAAGCCATTAAAAAAAATGAGTTGCAATATTATAACCTCTTTCACTACTACTGTGTTACTAAGAAAAAAAAGTAATATAATGGGAATGGTTCTCTCAACTATACTACCCAATGTCATCAACCATCTTCAATGGTTGACCCTGTTCCTTATCTGTAGAAATTGATTTATATTGGTAGGTTAATAAATACTGTGTTATTGAAACTGACAGTTGTCGTCATTGTCATTACCACCATCATCATCATCACCAGTCAAGTGGCCTGAACACTTAGAGATGAATGACACTATTTTTTTGTGAATTGGTGATGTTTATACCTGTCCATTCCTTAATCTTATATTTACAACTATTTCTCCCTTTGTAATATTTTTTTTTCTCTCTTGTAACTGTGCCCTGTGAAATAGTTAATATACTGAAGATCATATTAAAAGAGGGTCCCTTCTCCTAAGAAAGAAACCCTTATCTGTTCTGTTATCTTTTGGTTATTCATTTATTTGTTTATTTATTTATTGCAGAGTCTTGGAAATTCACAAAAAGAGTATGAAAAGGTTGTGGTAGAATTTAGTGTGAAGAATCAGTTACGGTATAAAGGAAATATTGGTAAGAAATATTGGTTTTTCTTTTTATTTACTCTCTAAACGTTGCTTACAGCCATATCACATTAAAAACATTGGTTTTCGTCCAATCATCAAAGTTAAGCAACATCAAGCCATTATAATACTGAAGTGATTAACTTATAGGGAAGTGTAGGTGCTACAGATGCACACATTAGCTGTATCATGTCTATCCAGGTGTATTGTATCCTTGCACTTTGTAATAGGGTTAGAGGATAAAGATAGGATATAGCAGCTCAATTCTGGATGTATCCCTCTTCATATCATAAATGAGGAGAGATATGTTTTTGGTCATACCATGGGTTTATTATTGCTGCCATGCTAACTTGATGTTGACTGGGTACTCTGTCAGTTTTAGTATTCGTTTTTGATGGACCAGTAACATGAAGTAAAGTGCCTTGCTCAAGGACACAGCACATCTACAATGGGAATTGAACCTATGATCTTGTGATCTATGAATGCCTAGTACATGACTGGGGTTTATTTTATTTAGAAACAGAAGAAAGAAAAGTTTGACCCTCAATGAGATTTGAACTTGAAGTGTAAAAAGACATAACTAAATACCACAAAATATTTTGACAGACATGTCCTTCTGAGCATGTCCTGGCTTTTAGAATAGATACACTATATCCATGTGTGTTGTAAGAATTAACTAAAAGGGTTGGCACTAGGAAAGACATGCTATTGTAAAACAGTATCAAAAAGTCCTGTCCAACACATGCTAACATGGAAAAGCAGTTCTAAAAGTAATGGTGGTGGTGGTAGCAGTGGTATCAATCCCTTATCTAGTAACCTCAGAGATCAAAGAATCCAACACTGTAGACTGCAATCTAATAAAGTAATGAAGAGCAACACACTCATTATATATGTTTCTCTTAGTCTGCCTTACTGTTTACAGTAGTAAGTTGTGACAGTGACATTACTAAGGTCCCTATTAAAGTTAGCTAAGTAGAGCTGATGAGTTATGTATCTCGTTTTTGTTGAAGATAGTGCAATGCAGCATGAATAACAGAATATAAACTATAGACTTGTAAAACTGGTAGACCGGCACCATAAATCTGTAGTCAGCCACGACTCTGTGGAGACATTTCTTCCTTTAAAGCTTCCTAATGCTTTCATTTCATACAATGGGAGATCCAGTAAAATGTCAATAAACAAAAATCAATTTCTCGAAATCTATCATTTTATATATTGATTTTCTTAATGGCTGTTGCAGATCATAAATTTATGGCCAGTTAAGTATGGTAACCTAACAATGATCTCTGGATGTGGATGAATGTAGATAAGTGCATGTGCATGTGTGTGTGTGTGTTTAAAGAATATATGTTTATGATTTGTAACAAAAAATATTCTACTACTCTGGACCAAATTTTGTATAATTTTGTCTTCCAAATTTCATTGTTATTTAATTCTCACTGAAGACTCTGCTAAGCCTGAAAACCCTTTTTTGTCCAGAATATTCAAATTTCTTCCTTTTTTTTTTCTTTTCTTCTAACATAATATTCTCTTCTGTATTGAGATCTCTTGATGTTGTTTATTATGAATGTGTTATATATATATACAGAGAGAGAGAAAAAAAAAATTAATATAGACTAGGGTGTTAGAAAAACTTACATTGCTAGAAATAAGAGCTAAAATGCTCTAATGCTGTAGTCAAAGCACATAATTGCATACATATATACCGATGGATTATAATTGCTTGAAAATACCAGTTGAGAATTCCCTGTCCTGACTGGTCAGTTTCAACAATTTGTGATGATAACCTTGCATTTAAATTGATGTAATGATTGCATTGTTCAATTAAATGGAGCCACTTGAAACGGTTGTACTGCATCACTACTTGATATCCTGTTGCTTGTTTTGATTTTATTCGCCTTACTTCGAGCTGTGCGGATGATACCGGACTGACTTGGTACTTCAACTTAAGTACCTAATTCAACTGAATCTCAATTATTTGTATATATATATATATATATATATATATATATATATATATATAATCATCGTTTAACATCTGCCTTCCATGCTGGCATGGGTGAGATGGTTTGACAAGAGTTGGCCAAGCAAAAGTCTGTGACTGTTTTGGCAGGATTTTTACAGCTGGATGCCCTTCCTAACACCAACCACCCACCCAGCAGAGTAGACTTAGTGCTTTTTACGTGGCACAAGCACAGGCGAGGTCAGTTTTGGCAAGGTTTTTACAGCTGGATGCCCTTCCAAATGCCAACCACTTTTCAGTGTGGACTGGATGCTTTTTAAGTGGCACCTGCATTGACATTAAACTGCATGCCAAAAATCTTTTGAGGGAGGAGGGGGCATTGGAGGAGGTGAACTTGTGTCAGATGATGAAAGGTTATAGTGAGACAGAGAGACAGAAACAGGTGTCTTGCTGTAGATATCAGACTGCCAGAAGGGAAGCTAGGAGAGAGGTTTATTTAGCCAGAGGGGAAGCAGATAAGAAAAAATTTGCCAATGTTCTGCACTGTGAGGACCAAAGACTTGAGGTATTTCGTGTTACAAGACAGTGTGTGAGAGAGAATTGTGATGTCGTAGGAAAGAAATGTGTCCGCATGGATGATGGTTCATTTGCACTAAACGAGGCTGCAAAGAGAGAGGTTTGGAGACGCCACTATGAAAGGTTGCTTAATAAAGAAAATGAATGGGAGAAAGAGAGTCTGCTGAATGTCGACCCAACTGAGGTACCAGCTATCCGAGTTGACACTACCTTGGTAGATAAAGCAATTAAGAGTATGAAGACAGGGAAAGCCCCCAGCCCATCAGGAATCACTGCAGAGATGCTCAAAATATCTGGCAGTGTCGGCTATAGCCTAGTCACCCGCCACTTCTCTTTCACTAAGTCTGTCAGAGTATGATCTTAAAAAAGAGAAAAATGAAAATAGAAAAACACTCACACCACACTGCCAGCCCTTCTTTCCACCACTTATCACATCAATTCTTCTTGCTTAGTACTGCGGCAGCCACCTGGAAGGTCCACTTATTCAACTTTTGTCCTGTACCGATATCATTATTTAGAAAGATTTCATTATGGCTGGACTGTTTCAAAAAATCGATACAGGTGCAGGTGTGTGTGGCTGTGTGCCATAAGTGCAGGTGTAGCTGTGGAGTTAAGCAGCTTGCTTCCCAATTATGTGGTCTTGGGTTCAGTCCCAATGCTTAGCACCTCAGGCAAGTGTCTTCTGCTATAGTTCCAAGCCAATCAAAGTCTTGTGAGTGGATCTGGTAGACAGAAACCAAAAGAAGTCCGTCATGTACATATATATGTGTGTGTGTGTCTTTGTCTTTGTGTTGTGTTTATACTCCATCACCGTTTGACAACTAGTGTTGGTTAGTTTATGTCCCTGTAACTTAGCTGTTTGGTAGAAGATACCAGTAGAATAAGTACTGGACTTATAAAGAAAACCCCTTTAAACCCTTCAAGGTGGTGCCCCAGCATAGCCACAGTCCAATGACTGAAAAAAGTAAAAAAATAAAAGATAAAAACTACTAATGATTGATAATTCAAATTTGTGTTTTTAGGAGTGGGGTAACTACTGCAAATGAATGCTTTATCATTTTTGAAAACAATTTTCTTTCTTTTTTTAATACTTTATTTTATGAAAGAATGTTTTATTGTTTTAGAATGTTAAGTCATCACTTAGTTTAAAGTCAAGTGTTTACTAATAATTAAATGTTAATTATTTCCTTTTATTTAACTTTATAACATTCAAACCAGCCATATCTGGCTAAAATATTCTGCCTCTTCTGTGTTCAAACTGGCCAGATTCAACATTTCATACCTATTCTACTATGTCATAGTAAGAATAAACAGTCACATCATTGAAATCTCAAAGTTATGAGATAATGTATGACTAATTCAAGACAATGTAAATAAATAAGCATTAGATTTGACAGAGTTATCTGAATACTAAAGGGTTAATCATAATTCAAACTATATATATATATCAATAGAAAGATAAATTTTTACTCTTTTCAGTGGTATAAGTTTAATCTTGAAAATTTTGAATTAACTTAACATAGTAAATGGCAGTATTAATAATGCCACAATAAAGGAACATCACTTAATTATGAACATTTAAAAAATGTCTGTTGTATAATGTATTTATCTTCCCACCCTTATATATATAATTTAAATACTTCGATGAACCTTTAATTACTTTTCTTTGGTTGGATGACCTTCCAAACATTAACCACTTTATAGGGTGTACCAGGTGCATTTTATTCTGGCATTTACACTAGAGGAAATGCCATGTCCTTGGCCAAACTAGGCTTCTTGATGGAGTGTTATCTCTGCTTGTTTGCTAACTACTTTACAGAGTGTACTGAGTGCATTTTATATCACCAGCCCTATTGAGATTGCCTTGTACTCTGCAAGACACAAGAGCCTGGCAACCAAGTATGCACAGGGTAGTTAAACTGACATGCATTCCCACAGTGTATGAGCATTGCTGATCTATAGATCTATGTTATTATAGCTGTTAGTGCTATTTATCATTATCTATTTATTAATGTATCTTTCTTGTTATTGTTGATGTACTGTTCCTTGTGAGGAGGGCAAGACAAAATTATATATGTAAAAGTAGAAAGATAAAAACATTATACAATGGACATTTTAAAAATTTGATAAAGGTTAAAATATAAAATAACAAATAGCAAAATGTATAAAATCACAGCAATTAAAACAAAATAAAATTTCGTTTTTATATTTTGTTTGTGGGAGTCTTGATGTGAAATCACATATTGAAACAGATTTTGTTGTGTCTCAGGAGGGTCGTTATGCCAATAACAACCACTCACACTGGTTCTATTTCACTTCTTTTATTACCATTTGTCAGTTACTTAACCATTTAACTAATTGATTGATTGATTGATTAATCATTCAGTCAATCAATCAGCTAAATTTATCAGTCCTTTCATCACCGTTTGCAACCACCTTATCAATGATCATTAAAGATTCATCAATCAATAAATTAGTTAATTGGTTGACTAAAAATAATAAAAGAAATGAAATAAACCAGTGCATGTGTTTACTATTGGTATAACGACCTTCCCAAATTAACAAAAAAGAAAAAATTTAAACAATAAAAAACACAACTGGGTAAACCATGGATGCACTAGTGAATAATCTCCACCTGGGATGTATCAGAGCTTCATGCAACACTGATCCTCTTCTTCTCTCAAGTCTCTGCTTTTCTCATGAGTCTATGAACTTGCTCATACCAAAAATGCCCTAAGCACTTTCAGGGTCAGGAGGGGTCAGGGTGACCAAGAAAAGACCCATATCCTAGTTGTATGTATATAAAATTGCTCTACGTATTTTTCAATGATTTTATTTCCTCATGTTTGCATGAGTCTTTGCTGCTAATAAAAACGCTGCTGCTGCTGCTAACAGTGGATTAATTCGATCAATAGTCATATTAAAAGTTGTTTTCACTTTTCATTGTTCTGGAAGCCAATGGACTTTGTGCCTGTGAGGTAACTTGATTGATAAACTAGATTAACATCCTACTTAATTAACTTGTAACAATACTAGTTCATTATTACAAATTCTTGTTTGAAACAAATTCCATTGATACAATCTGATCTTTTCCCTTTTCAAATTTTTTTCTTTCTTTCTTACTTGTGTATGTATATTATCTTTGTTTTGTAGTAAAAACATTTCGTAAAGATGAGCGCCGTTACTACGAAGAACTTTTATGCTACAGTCGTGAACACCTCATGCTTTATCCATACCATCTTTCCGATGTGGTTGTGCGTGGTTTGCGTGTCACACCTTTCTCCTACTATATCGATATCATGTCTTCTATCATGACACAAGAAAAAAGTTATGATTCATTACCAAATTTCACTGCTGCAGACTGTAAGTTGACATTTCTTTTGTATACTTTGGTCTCTCTTTGTTCCAAGTTCAAATTCAGGTTGGGGATGGAAGTCGACTTTGGGTTTCAACTTTCCAGTTTTGATCATATATTATACCTGTAAAATATTGGGGTTGATTTTAATGAAATCTTCTCCCACAAAATACATGACCTTATAATGAAGTTAGAAATCATGTTTCAGTGAGTGTCATAGAGTAGAATTAAAGCATCTGGTAAACCAAATCCATAACCCAATTTTGATTCCACATTGTAGTCATTTCACTTTAGTAATGTTAAGAATAGCATGAATGATATCCCACCTTTTGAAAAACACTTATCCTTAAAAAATGTTGAGCTTCATGTCCATAGAAATGAAATATAACATGAACAACTATTATTATGATAAAGGCGGTGAGCTGGCAGAATCGTTAGCACACCGGGCGAAATGCTTAGCAGTATTTTGTCTGCCACTATGTTCTGAGTTCAAATTCCGCC
This sequence comes from Octopus bimaculoides, assembly GCF_001194135.2. Lineage (NCBI taxonomy): Eukaryota > Metazoa > Mollusca > Cephalopoda > Octopoda > Octopodidae > Octopus > Octopus bimaculoides. The sequence continues at coordinate 72,279,465 of NC_068987.1, forward strand.
GAGGTCGACTTTGTCTTTCATCCTTTCGGAGTCGATTAAATAAGTACCAGTTACACACTGGGGTCAATATAATCGACTTAATCCGTTTGTCTGTCCTTGTTTGTCCCCTCTGTGTGCAGCCCCTTGTGGGCAGTAAAAAAAAAAGAAGAATTATTAACATATGGGACAAAATGCTTAGTGACATTTCTTCTCGCTTCATATTCTGAGTTCAAATTCTGCCGAGGTTGACTTAGCTTTTCATCCTTTCATAGGTTGATAAAATAAGTACCTGTTAAGAACTGGGGTTGATATCATTGACAAGCCCCCTCCCCAACAAATTTCGGGCTTTGTGACTATAGTATAAAGAATTTTTTATTAAGATAATGAATTGTAGAATTGGTAGAACAACAGAGAAAATGCTTTGTCATGTTTAATTGCATACCTTTACATTCTGAGTTAATATTCTAACTAAATTGATTTTTGTCTGTCATGTTTTCATGGTTGATATAATAAAGTACTCCTCTTCCAAATCTGAGACCTATGTTAGGAATCATTATTATAAAGAAATCAATATTTCTATAAATCAAGAGTTTTCTGCCTATCTTGCAAAAACAGTAATCTTCATTTATTTCTCATCTGAGAACCTGAATGAATAATAATTGGAAGAGAGGACTTTATGTAGTCAGTTTTTGTTTGTTTGAATTGTTGCAGGTTGTGAAGTTAGAGTGAAAAAGGTAGATGGGAAAGATGTAGGAAAACTTGATTCAGCTCTGGCAAAATGTTTATTTGAAATCAGAGGGACAACAAGAGTTCAGTGAGAAACTAGGGGCTGGGTGAGTGCATGAGGGAACATTAATGGATTTATGTTTGTCTATCACTCATTTACTTATTGCATGTTTTAAATTGTATATTCTATTTCTAGGTCTACGTCTTCTTGGAATTGGTAGGAATCAATATATAGACCTAATGAATCAGAACAGATCTAGTAAAGTAAGTTTTTTTATTATTTTTTGTTATGGCAGTTTTAATGTCATGTTTCACTGCCAACGTGGGTGATGGAGTGGCCTCTTAAATTTGAAATTTACATTAACCCTTTTGTTATCAAACTTCTGTTGAAATACACTGCCTTTGTTTCAGTAAATTTTGAAAATAGTGACTTATTTTCTTTTATATCCTCATCATTACTTAGCTGGTGTTCTTAGAATATAGATCCATATAGAATTTAGTGGAAGATTTCTAGATCATTTTTAAAATGGAGAATTTGTATCATTGAACTAGGAGCAATATCAAAGGGTTTAAATGTTAGGATCAACTTTTTTTTTTTTGTTTTCTTTACAGACAGAAATTGCAAGCTTAAAGTTTTCTAAAGATGTTATGTTATGCATTTAAGCAAAAATACATTAGATTTCTCTTCTTGTTCCATCCAGACAATGTAATAGGAAATATGAGTACCACTTTCACTTTACCGGCAAGAAGTGGTGGATTTGAAATTCTCTTACTTTAAGGATTTGTGTTAATATTATGTTTGCAGAAACATTATTCCTTGATGTGTTAGCTCCAGGATACTCTAACTAAAGTATAGTGCATGCTGGTTTTAATAGAGACACTTTCCTGCCCAGGCCCTTTACTGTCATGATATATGGTCTTTGGCATTTTAATAATCCTGTAATGATATAGAATGCAAGGTCATAGAGGCTTGGCATACCAGCAGTTTAAAGTCACAAACTTACACACAGGCAGTTTAGGACTTTGTTCAATTTCTCTCTGAACTAAGGCAGTAGAAGAATTACACAGTATGCTGTGTGCTCTCTTGCAGTGTTCTACTAAACTGTCAATTTGCTCTCACAACTTCTTATTTTGCTCATAATTGTATACAAATTAACCATAATAAAATCTTGCTGTCTTTAAAACAGCTAGCAGGAGTGGCTGTGTGGTAAGAAATTTGCTTCCCAACCACATGGTTCTGGGTTCAGTCCCACTACGTGGCACCTTAGGCAAGTATCTTCTATTATAGCCTCAGGCCGACCAAAGCCTTGTGAGTGATTTGGTAGACGGAAACTGAAAGAAGCCTGTCGTATACATACATATATATATATATATATATATATATATATATATTTGTGTGTCTGTGTTTGTCCCCCCACCATTGCTTGACACCGATGTTGGTGTGTTTACATCCCTGTAACTTAGCAGTTCAGCAAAAGAGACCAATAGAATAAGTACCAGGCTTACAAAGAATAAGTCCTCAGGTTGATTTGTCCGACTAAAGGCGGTGTTTTAGCATGGCTACAGTCAAATGACTGAAACAAGTAAAAGAATATGTTTTAAACTTTAACTACTTGGATAGTATATCTATAAAAACCAACAGAATAGGCATAGGTAGAATGATGAAGTCTTCAAATTACTATATTTGTATTAGCAGAGGTGGTCAGTAGCCACTATTTTAAAATAACAATCCAATAAAGGAGTATGTATCTAGTTACTTGACTTGTTGAGTCTAGTAACTAGATATTGCATAATGTTTTTTAAATGGTGACCTCCTGCTTTAAGTCCTACCTCCTTAAACTGTATACCTAGAAAAAGCTTGAGATAACCAGAGATTGGACATTAACCATACAATGAAACTTAATACTCCCCAATGTACTGTATAGGCACTTATATATTTGGTATTTTGAGCCTATTGATATTGGTCCCGAGATTTCAGTTGACTATCTCTAAATCCACGGCCTCTTCAACCAATATTTAGTATGGATACTAAACAAGTTACAACATCTGGCAAGTTTTTAAACATCAAATGTTTCTATATTAAGGCTAACTGTAGTCTGTTGTTGATATATAGTTTGTTCTTTTACATACGATAGTGACTCATTACAGCTAACCTCCAGAAGATAGTGGGTAAACTAAAGAAAATATAAATATTGATTTCTTTGGACTAGACACAAAGCCAGTTGTTGTAGTGAGGTATGTGTGATCATAGTATATTACTGGTAAGGAATATTCATTGTTGTATTTTTTATTTCTCTTAGAAATTCTTCCGCAGAAAACCAGTACGTGAGCTATTACCTATGCAACCTGTAGACTCAGTATCGGCTGACCATTGGTGGATTGTCAATATCGGTTACATCACAGAAGATGATATCAAGGTAATGTTACTAAATTTAGCGCTTGCTATATATAATTCAGCCCCACAGTTATTCCCCTTTTCTCTCTCTTTCTGTCTTTCTCAATACATGCGTCTGCATGTGTATACGTGTCTGTATATGGTGGGAATTCTTTGTATGCAAGGAATGTAAAATATACCCAGAGTATGATTGGTTTTAATGTGGAATAAGCTGTTGTACAGCCCAGCCGTTATAGGCAGATCCAAATGCAAAGGTGATCAAGTCTACTAGTGTTACCGCCTCTATATTTATTATTGATATCTAGGTGAATTGAGGAAATCATCATCATCATCATCGTTTAACGTCCGCTTTCCATGCTAGCATGGGTTGGACGATTTGACTGAGGACTGGTGAAACCAGATGGCTACACCAGGCTCCAATCTGATTTGGCAGAGTTTCTACAGCTGGATGCCTTTCCTAACACCAACCACTCAAAGTGTAGTGGGTACTTTTACGTGTCACCTGCACGAAGGCCAGTCAGGCGGTACTGGCAACGGCCATGTGGAATGAAAATCTTTTGGATTGGAACAGTTAAGCACCAATAGATGCTTTAAAAATGTATGTAACACTTTAAACAAAAATGCTATCTTAACTATGCAGCAAAATGTTTTTTTTCCTAAAGTTGAAACTTCACTTGGACAAAATTTGTCTTTCACCCTATTAAGGATCATTAAAAGAATTAGCACTTTTTTACAAGAGCTGATTTAATGAGGTATAACCACTCCTTTTAAATTTATTCTTTTGTAGGACATTATTATTGTTGTTTTATTTATTAATATACCATTTCTCTGTTTGGTCTCTTGTAGATGTGCCATGTTGCTGAGAAGGAAGCAATCGACAAAGTCATTGACTACGGGCCACAGCTAGCAAATGATGTTGATTACAAAGTCTTACATGGTATGTTACTTTCCTTCTGAATTTTTCTACAATTCCTAATTTACTTTACATTAATGAGATATAATGGTTGTAGATTAGTTCTTGAAGAGGAAATAAGAGTAAAAAAGGAGTTGAAAATATGTTAATGCTTTGCCTGTCCAAGGCATTTTCATAAGTTTATCCTAAACATCCATGTTTGTTTTCAGACTTTTGAGACAGCCCTTGTTTCAGAAGTTCTGAGTAATGTAAAGCTTTCCTTTTATAAGTCCCAAGTTTCTCTAGCTGTTGGAAAAAAAAAAACTGGAAATGTATATTATATATGATGCTGTGATACCAGGAAAATATATTCTGTGTATCACATCTGGTACACAGGACAGCCAACAGGTTAAGAGGAAGAAAGATTCAACTTCGACTAATCTACATCTGCTAATTTTATACTAGATCCACCCAATCCTGTAATGTTCATAATGCTTATGGTGTTAGATTTATTGTTATAGATCTATAAAGTTACATGAATAACAAAAGGGCCATGACTTTTGTGATTTGAAAAGAAGATTTGATATCATCAGAGGTTGTCAATATGATCACATATATCATTATGCTGGACAAATTTTGTGGTTTTGCATGTGGAATTGCTAAAAACATCTCAGTGTGATTAATATGGGTTTTAAGAACAAATACATAAGTTATAAAATTTAATTTATTCTAGATACTCATGTAAATGTGAATGGACTTTTTTTAAAATAAATTTTTGAATGTTAGTGGGCTATGAATGACAGATTCATTTTCTGTAGCTGATGAAATATAACATGGCAGGAATATATATAATGGAGTCTGATGATGCCATTCATAACCCTACTTGGTGTGATTTCACACACATTGTCCATCAGGAGGAGTTCTCTTCTGAGACAGTTACTGCAGTGAAGCTCTTTCTATGTTTGAGTGTACACAAAAAACATTAATTATTAAAATGAATAATAAATTCAGAGTCAATAAATTTGGATGTATCTGAAAATTAAATATTAATGTACACATCTTTATTTTACTTATAATTAACCCTTTAGCATTCAGATTACTCTGTCAAATATAATGCTTATGTATTCATATTGTTTTGAATTAATCATGCATTATCTTGTAGCTTTGAGATTTCAGTGATGTGATCATTTATTTCTAGAATGACATTGTAGGGTAGGTGTGAGAGGCTGGGTCTAGTAGGTTTGCTTGTAAAACAGATAGAATATTTTGGGTTGGATATGGCCAGTTTAAATGCTAAACTTTTTATTATAATTTCATGTTAGATTCTTTTGTTTTGCTATGTTCCAAACACCAGCTCAGGACACAAGTAAATAAGTAGTTTATCATCTCATTAAATTCTTCTAAATTCTAATTTTTTGAAAAAAAAAAAAAAAGAGAAAAGAAATTAATTGAAATGTGTTGTGTATTTCATTATTAAATATTGTTACAAAAATTGTTTAAGATCTTATTATGCCTTCATTCTGCAGGTTTGTATCGTAAAGGTTTGGTCTACTTAGATGTGCCCATTGCTGATGATGACTGTATTGTTGGTAAGTTATTCTATTGAAGTCTAGTTGGTTACAAATGTACTTCTGTCCTTCTTTACATTGATAACCTCTTCTGACCTCTCTCGTCACCTTCACTTTCCACTTGTCGACATCTTTTTTAGTCAATGTGGCATACACTTCTTTGTCACTCAAATACTAAAAATAGAAGCCAAATCTCTCTCACATTATATCTTACTGTTCTTAAAAGCAGTACCTTGATAAATGTAATAGTAGGTGTAGTGTGCCAAAAGAAAAGACAGAATTGTCATAGTCATAACTTGAATGCCTGTGATCATAAATCTGCTCAGTCAGGGCTTTCCTGGGGCTAAACAGCAACAACTTGTAGACATGTCTTTTAGCTTATAGGTCTTCTACATGGTCACTGCTAAAAATAGCAGCCAAATCATCAACAAATGATATGCTATGCTCTAAAGAAAAGAGACATAAAATGGTGTAGTCTTGGAAACATTCAGTCTAAAAAGAAGGGCATCCAGCTGTAGAAATCAAGCCAAAACAGACTATGAAACCTAATGTGGCCCTTGGCCTCACCGTTTCCTATCAAGCCTTCCAACCCATGCCAGTATGGAAAATGGATGTTAAATAATGATGATGATGAACTCCATTCACAAAGCTTTGGTCAGCCTGTGGCTATAGTAGAAAACATTCACCCAAGGTGCTGCACAGTGAGACTGAACCCAAGACTACATGGTTGGGAAGTAAGCTTCTTAACCACACAACTATGCCTGTGCCTGTCCATGTCCGAAATTCATAAAACATACATTTGAATTTAAGATTCTATCCTTCACTTATAACTGTTCCATTCACTGTTGGTCTATAGTTGCTACATGTGTATTTACAATTATTCTATCATTACATGGTACATTCTGACCTTCTCTCTTTACAGTTCCTCCTCTACAAGGATTTGTCATGAACCGAGTGCTTGGAGATTATTTTGAGACATTACTGTACAAAATATTTGTATCCATTGATGAACACACAACAGTGGCTGAGGTGAGAATGTTGACTATTTTATTTAAATTATGATTCTCTTGACGCGTGTGCATAATTTAAAGTGGTGAGCTGGCGGAATTGTTACCACGTTGGGTAAAATGCTTAGCAGCATTTCATCTGTCTTTATGTTCTGAGTTCAAATTCTACTGAGGTTGACTTTGCCCTTCTTGGGGTTGATAAAATAGTACCAATTGAGCACTGGGGTTGATGCAATCAACTTACTCTGTACCCCGAATTTGCTGGCCCTGTGCCAAAATTTGAAATCGATGTGTGTGTATAATTTGGTTAGTTAAATGTTGAGCTTGTATATGTAAAAACCGTGTGGAGTGTGTGTTTGTGTGTCTGCAGGTGATGTGTGATTGTGTTTAATTGCATATGCTGGTGAGCTTGTTAGATTGTGATGTTTATGATGATAGATGTGTTGATGATGTTGTTGATGATATTTAAGTAGCAAAATTGAATAATGTGTTAATGGTAGTGGTAATAATGATAATGATATTCTTTTCTTATTTCACAGCTGGCTAGCATTTTGGAGATTGACTTACAATTAGTTAAGGTAAACTCTTTCTTTTCCTTTCTGTCTTTTTATTTATTTCTTGTTTCTTCTCATGCATTTTCTTGTTATTTTTCTGTATTTCTAGAGTGAAATGAATTTATTGCACTATCTGATCTTAAAAATTATATGTAAAATAACAAAACAACAGAGTCATACAAGAACTCTCAAGTCATCACCCAATACAAAACATAGTCTTTGCTAGGTGTAGCCCATACCTTACTCATGATGTGAGCTGTGTAATGTAGGCTGTGCAGTTAAATAGTATAACTCACTTTACCCTCTCTGCACACAACACCCTATACAATTAAATAAAACAAATTGCATTCAATGAAATAATACAACTTGCATAACACATACTCTAGAGGATTAACACTGCACATGATGCATACTCTATACATACTCTACATAATCACCATCCAATTAAAGAACACAAAACATACTCTACACAGTACTGTCTTAAGATATAGGCACACTGGACAGTTGTCAAAGCCCACATGGGTCTAGGGGCCCAATTCTGATCCATGTATGCTGTGGCTTACTGTCAATAAATACACACAATTGGACCCAGAGGTGTGACTTGCTCATGAGCCTATGCTACTGAAAAGATGGCTCTGATTTGACGTGTTTAACTCCAGGTCAGCTTTGATCAGTCTTATGATCAAAGACATTCCAAGCATGATCATCCAGTATTAAATTTATTAGACTTAATATTTATATCTCATCCACATTATTTAATGTGTTTTCAGACAGTATGATTTGAAGGAGATTTGACGACTATTTCTGTCAAATCAAGCAACAACAAAGAGACTTCCTCATTAGTTAGTGATAGTGATGTGTGTAAATACTGCCATAGTTTCAACTGATAATAAAGCAAAGATTCTCCAGGAACCCTGACTTACCAACAACCGTAAAGAATCTTTTTATTAGTAAAATATTCTAGATTTAGTTGAGGAACTGAAATAAGCTTGTGTGATGTTCATGTGTTTTGTCAAAAATATTTGGCATGGTAACCAGATTTCATTTCCTGGTTCCAATGAGAAACTGAAATTAAACTGCTTATAAGGCTTACATGAAGCTTATCACCAATCCTAAAATGATAGACAGTTAATAATTGCGTATTGGTTTCTTGGCTGTAAGAAAGGGTGGGCGAAATTGAAAATTTTTATGTGCTGGCACCATGTAAAAAGCATTCATGCCAGCCCCACATAAAAAGCACCTGTGCCAGCCCCACATAAAAAGCACTCATGCTGGCACCACATAAAAGCACCCATACTGGTGTCATGTGAAAAGAACCCTGCACACTCTGTAAAGTGATTGGCATTAGGAAGGGAAACCATGCCAAAACAGACAAATGGAGTCTGACCAGCTGGAGAGTTGGTCAGGTCCTGTCAAACTATCCAACCCATACCGGACATTAAATGATGATGATGAAGAGGATGATGATGATGATGAAGAGGATGATGATGATGATGATTCCTTTACCCTTGTTACATGTAAGTAAAGGGATTTTATATTAATCAAATAATGATATTGGAATGTGAGCCACAAATTTCCAGCAGGCTTACATTTCTATATTGTATTCTTCAGTATGGTTCATGATATTCTTAACTATCATATTATAGGTCAAAACACTGCATAAGGAATAAGAAATGTTAATAATATTAGACCATTATTGGCATTAGTCTGAGGGATGAAAGAGTAAGAGGCTTGTTAGCAGAACTGATAATCAAAAGTATCTTATTTTCAGATATACCTACATTATCTAATCTATTATCTATCTTTTTTAAAACAGTAAGGTGTGACTTGAGGGAAACTTGGCTGCCATTTCTAGCAGGTTAATGATAACACGATCTTCCTCATTAACTCACTATTATTGTATTTCTATATATTTTCTCTCTGTTCACTTCTCTTTGCAAACAATATTTTATATTTGTTGTAGAATGCAGTTTCCATGTTCTGTCGTTTGGGTTTTGCCCACAAGAAAATAAATGACCTCAACTTAGATGACCTACACTCATCTTGGAGAGCTCGACAAACGTTAACTAAAAAGTAAGTTTATGGAAGTGAATCATCTTGGCTTCCTTAAGCACAAGATTTTTCTATAAGTGTAACCGTTGTAGTCATCATAGTCATTCTTATAGAAAGGGACAATTGGGTGCAGCTGTATGGACACAGGTGATTTGGTATGGCTAACTGAGTATTCAACCTGTATTGATAACAATACTTTTTGGCACTGGAGACAAACACATATACACACACATATGCGCACGCATGCAGGCATATACACATAGAGCCAGGGGACTCCTAAGCGATCAATATCGACCCCTGGGGATCGATGGGACTATTCAAGGGGTTGTTAAATGTGCATCAACTTTATTATTATTATTATTTATTTATTTTCTCATACATGCCTGGGGGTTGATGAGGAGTCAAGGATTCCATGAAGAGGTCGATGGTGTAAAAAGATTGGGGACCCCTGCCTTATACACATAGAAATATGTTCACATATATTTTCATATATAAACAGAGAGAGAGAGAGAAAGAAATATTGGTTTTAAATTTTGGCACAAGGCCAGCAATTTCGGTGTAAGGGTAAATTGATTGCATTGACTCCCAGTCTGGTAATATTGACCCTGGAAGGATGAAAGGCAGTTATCTCTCCCTCTCCCCTGAATCACCTCCTATTGACTCACCCTTATGTACTTCTGACAAGCTCCAATCCTATTACCATACTTCTCTCACTCTCTCCACATGTTCTTGCTACCTTTACTCACCTTATCTGTCATTGCTCTCCTATCTACTGTATTATTATTATTCTGCTCCACTTCACCCTTTGACCATGGCAGCATTTGAACTCAGAATGTAAAGCTAGAAGCAGTGCCACTAAGCAATTTTTCCTGCACGGTAATGATTCTACTAGCTTGTCACCTTAAGAGAGAGAAATATTAAAACAAGTGAAACATTAAAATGTCTGATGTCCAATAAGTTGGCATTGAATCAGCGATGCCAAATAGGTGAGGCCAAAATAGCTGTCAAAACATCTTCTACCTTCTTTCTTAACATCATCTCTCTTATGTTTTCCATTGATCACCCTTTCTGTGTTATCCTTTATCTCTCCCTCTCCCTGTAACCTTATTGACTCACCCCTATAAGTTCCAATCTTATTACCATACATCTCTCACTCTCCCCACGTGTTATTGCCACCTTTACTCACCTTATCTGTCATTCCTCTCCTATCTACTGTATTATTATTATTCCACTCCACTTCAACCTTTGTGTACTGCTAGCCTGTTTGTTCAGGGTAGCATGACCAATAATGTAGGTAGGAGAGAGGGTGATTGCTGCAGATGGGCTAGGGTAAGAAAGGGAGAAGAGGGAGAGCATGATGGAAGAGAAAGGAGACATGGGGGAGATAGTGCTCGAGAAATAAGGAGTAGTAGTAAAGGGAGGCTACAGAGATAGACATATAGTTGTGACAGAGTAAATAGGGTAAAGATCCCCTTTGGTCATGAATGACCATAAGATTGTACCTAGAAAGTTACCCTCCGAGACACAAGTCCGAGCAAGGTTGTTTATGGAAGACCAGCAGTCGCCCATGCATACCAGCTTCCCACTCTCTACACCATTTCTACAGTTATGACTCAGTGGTTAGAGTATTGAGCTCACAATCATGAGGTAGTGAGTTCGATTCCAGGACCAGGTTGTGTGTTGTGTTCTTGAGCAAGACACTTTATTTCACGTAGCTCCAATTCACAACAGAATAAATAACAGCTACAATATTTGTAATCTATTACTGTCTCCATCATTGTCAGTCTCTTTATTTCTAATTTCGTACCTTTTATTTATTGTAGACCAAGTCAAGACCAACTTCTCCTGGAGATGAGTATGCCACTCACTGAGACCGAGTCTCTGTTGGATGTAAACACAGCCAGTAATACTGACAGTTCAAGTATTGACAGTTCTCTAGGTAAACACACCTGTTATCACTAACATTTACTATCTGTTAGCTCTTATATTTAATATTGTCTCCAGTAGTTCCCTTTCCCTATGCTAGCATAGGTGAGATAATTATTGACAGAATTGGACAGTTGTATGTAAATTGCATTATTATAAATGTAAGACGTATTTAGTACACCAAATGTGCTTGCTCAGGCTGATGTTTAGCTTAGATATGGTATTAGTTGAATTAAGCCAGCAGTCTTCAGAAGGTAAGCATTCCCTGATGATCTAATCCATAGATAAGCTGAAGCTCTAACATATGTGACAAGTATTGCCAATAGAGGAGAAAGGATGTTACGATGTGAAGAATGAAAGAAAGAGAGAGATAGTTTGCTAACACTACATTTCAATTGTATCACAAGTAATTTGTTAGTTTACTCAGCCCTCGGGAGAAAAGATTTTCTCCTGACGTAGTGAACTAGCACACTTCAGTTCAATGGTTGTGATGGGAATTAAGCACAACAATATGAATAAATTATAAATTAACAACTAAGATTCTAATGTAAAAGATATATTATAATGCCAATTTGGAAACTATTGAGACTGTCATCATCATCATCATCAACAGTCATCATCAATAGTCAACATCAACATCACATCTGCTTTCCATACTGACATGTGTTGGATGGACCATCAGATTCCAAGACATTCTTTATTCGGAGTTACTGCCCTAATAATTAGGTGAGGAACCACATCTTGCTCATATGTTCCATTTTTAGCATGAATTCTACTGCTGGATGTCCTTAAGACTAACCACTTTACAGAGTGAAATATACTAGGCACATTTTATCCATGGTGCCAACACTAATGAGGTTGTCATGCCATTGGCCAAACTAAAGGATCCTATTGACATCTACATTGCCTCCACTCACTTGCCATCCATTTTACAGAATGTATTTAGCACATTTTTCATGGCATTGGCACAAGTGAGATTACTTTGTGCTCCACAAAGCTTGAGAGTACTCACTACCCAACAACATATTTTGCTCATTCAAGGAACCTGACAGAGACAAGTGACAATTGTGACAAAAAAGAACCAGGGTGAATGGGTGAAGGGAGTAAGAGTATGACAAGAGAACTAGAGTAGGTAGAAATAATGGGGAAACAGAGTAATAAATGACAATAAAAAATGTCATGCGGAAGAAGGAGTGTGGCTGATGGCACAGAACGGGTGAAGGTAGGGTGTATTGGTTACAAAGAGTTATGATATAACCCCTCATACATAGACAACTTTATGGGAAAGAGAGATAGTGATAATGACTATGAAAAAGGGGCAATTGAATATTGACAGGTCTAGTGCCATCCCTTGTTAACAATGTCTGTATGATGCATATACATGGAATAATAATGTGTTTTCTATCCATTTACAGAAGTCAGTGGTCAAAATGCTGGGTCAGCAAAGAGAATAGTTTTCCTGTTTGATTCTACACTAACAGCATTCCTTATGATGGGAAATTTGTCTCAGGTCCGACATTTTACTCACTTCACAGCTCTGTTACAGTTTTGCACACATCAGTATATATACATCTGTGAATGAATGTTTGTGTGTGTGTGTGTGTGTGTGTGTGCATTCTCTTATTCTTTTACTGGTTTCAGTCATTGGAATTTGGCCATGCTAGAGCACCGCTTCCAATTGTTTTAGTCTTCCCTCGTATCGAGCCCAATACTTAATTCAACTTTGTTGATTTCTACTTGCCAAACTGTTAAGTTATTTGCCAATAACTTGACAGATTGGCAAATAGCAACACATCATAAGCACAGATAAACATGCATGCACACACACACATGTTGACTTTGTTGTCTGTTATAGTTGGTCTGAGTATCTACATACATCTTGATAGTTCTCCAAAATGCAAGACTGGACAAGGTTTTTTTGTGGAAGACTAGTAGTTGCTCAAACAAGCAAGCGTCCTTTCTCTATGTCACTGATGTTGCCCAATAGAAACCCAAGACCAATACAGTTCAGCAGTGGAAGACTGGCCAGGTTGCCAGCTTGCCTGATGGCAAGTGGGCCCCTGCACCATTAGAATCCATGTATGTGGGCCCATGTTAGTATCTAAGGGGCCCATCCCCTCAAGTTTGAGAATTTTTTATTCACTCCTGGAAGAATGCGTTAATTATGCCAGCCTGACTGTGTTTGTAGACAGTTGAAAAGAATACTTAAAAAAAAAAAATAATAAATAAATGATAGCATTGTAGTTACAGGTGGGCCCACCTAGTCTCCTAGCAACCAATATTTTTAGACTCAGTCTGCCACTGCAGTTCAGTACCAGCATTGGTTCAGGTCTTGCTATCAGAGCAGATACCACTAAGCATCCTACCTGGGACACAGTTTTGTTGTACCTTTACTCTAGACAGGTACTTTATTTACTGACCCCAAAAGGATGAATGGCAAGATTGTCCTTGGCAGTATTTGAACTTGGAGCATAGAAAATCATAAAAAATACTACTAGACATTATATCTAACGCTTGTGCAATTCTGCCAATTCTAAATCATATGGTGTCACATATAAAGCACTCAGTACATTCTGTAAAGTGGTTGGTGTTCAGCTGTAGAAATCAAGCCAAAACAGACTATGGAACCTGGTGTAACCCCTGGTTTTACCAGCACTTGTCAAGCCATTCAACCCATGCCAGTGTGGAAAACGAATGGCCATGTGATTAAGATGTTTTTGCTTCCCAACCACATAGTTTCAGTTCTGTTGTGCCTTGAATAAAGGTCTACTATAGCCCTGAACTGACTAATGCCTTGTGAATGGATTTGATGCACAGAAGCTGAGGGAGGCTCCTCATGTATGTATGTATTTATTGCAAGTTTGTGTGTGTGTGTATGTTTGTAGACCTTGTCTTGGTATTGCATGATTGTTGTAAATGTATTTCATTCATTTCCAGTATTCTGTGAAAACATGTCTGGTCATAGGGAAACATTACCTTGCTTGGAAATGGGCAAAGGTTTGTGACAAGAACAGTATCTGACAATAGAAAAAACCTGCCTCAGTAAACTTTATCCGACCCAGTCAAGCATGGAAAAGTGGACATTGAAAATTAAAAGAATAAATAAACCATTTAGAGAATGAAATGAAAAGCTCACTTATATTGACGCAGGTTCATGCTATTCATCTAGAGTCTTCAAAAATTTAGCAATATATAAGCAGAAAGATTTTAAATTTGTCCTACTAAAAGGAAACTTTTGACAAAGCAGTTCCTTATTATAATAACACCTTAAAAGCAAGTGGATTCAAGGATACAAGCTAATACTCAAACCCAGTATCATTTGGTTTATACCTAAACTTTAAGTCCAACATTGTAAAATCTTTTCTAAAGTTAATCAATAAATACTACATTACTAACCATAAATATAGAAAACTGTTGAACAGGTATGAAGAGTATTACATCTCATAAAATTACTTAACTTACTGATGCCAATTGTTCATGTTGAGACATCAATACACACATACTGAAGGGTCCTGTAACACAGAGACTATCACATATGAAGCAAAAGTCAAGCAATAAAAATGGTATCTATGACGACTATTTTTCATGCCTAACTTTATTTGATAATATAATTTATTTTATTTATATATATGTATATATATTGTTTATACTATTCTCCTCTTTTTTTTCTTTTGTGTCACCAGGGTCTTAAGAGTCATGCAGTGACAATGTTTGAGGTTGGGAAACTGAGTGATGAGTCAATGGACAGCTTTTTAACAGAGTTAGAAAAAGTAGGTGCCATATTTTTTTTTTTTTTTTTTTGTAGTTGCAGATCTGCAAAAGATTACTGATTCATTTTATTTATTACATGAATACATACATGTACACACACACACACATATATATTTTATAGCTGTCACTGGCAAGTATGACTTGATAGGATATACTGTGCTTTTACTAATTGCTTAATTGTTTTAGGTGACTATGTAGATGTTGCATTTCTAGACAACCCCAGATAATGATAATTTTATGATGAAAAGCAAATTTAACCGTGATGTGATTTGCACTCATAATATAAAGGGAGGTTACAAAATACTGATCCTTGTGACATAATTGTATGACCAGTGAGTCCTTTAACCAGCAATGTATCTTAGGAAATTTAGAGTGGCAGAGCCCTTCCACCTTCAAACAATCCCCATTGAACTGCAGACTAATGAAATATTTATTAGTTTTGTATAATTATTACTGCTTGAATTGGGCATATCCTTCCTACCATGTGATGGTTCATTCTTTCTTTGTAGCACCTATTTATAACTGTGGGTTGAGCCATAAACAGTATAGCAACACTAACTGTATACCAATTAGTCTTCAGCCTTTGGTTGTCTAGCTCTCTTTGCACTCATCTGTCCACTCTCTCAGTGATTGATCAAATTAACATAATTCACTAAGAGAATGAGTAAAAGAGAGCCAGAACCTGTGATCTTTGCAGGCTTTCCCAGGTTAAAAAGGAAAATGTGAACATTGACTGTGTTGAATCTAACCTCAGTCACTCATGTGACATTTAGGAATGCTTACTACAACATAATTGAGAGAGAAACAGATTGAGTGAATTTTTAGGTATCTTTTATGATTTCAAAACATTATCGCATATATTAGTTGTAGGCATGGCTGTGTGGTAATAAATTTGCTACTTGACCATATGAGGTCTTGACCATATAAGGTCAAGTTCAGTTTCACTGTATTGCACTTGGGATAGTATCTTACATTATGGCCCCAAGCATTGTGAGTGGACTTGGTAGATGGAAACTGGAAGAAGCCCATTGTGTGTGTGTGTGTTACTATCTCCCCTGTCTTGGACATTATGTGATAGTTGTAAATGATTGTCACTGCCATACAAGCAGTGTCATTCATTTCCAATATACTATGAAAACATGTCTGACCAGGGATAAATATTACTTTGCTTGGAAATAGGTAAGGGTTGGCATCAAGAAGGGTATCTGGTTGTAGAAAATCTGTTTCAATAAACTCCACACAACCCATCTGAGCATGGAAAAGTGGACATTAAAATAATGATGATAATGATAGTTAGCTGGTGAATTAAGTTTTTTTTTAGAAAAGTTTATTGATTGTTTTATTATTAATCCTTTATTAATAACATGCTTGATTCAAACAACAGGTTGGTTCTGAAGCTGAAGGGGAAGCACAGCGTTACTTCGACCATGCTGTTACCCTAAGGTACACAATCAGATTCCTTCGTTACAACAAAAACCTCTTTCCGGACTCTAACGCAAATTCCTCTGGTCTTGGCATAGATCTGATCCGATGTGAGAGTCTCTTAAGCTTAGACGCAGCTACTCGAGCTCGGATTCTGAACAAAAATTATACGTAAGTTATTTACATCTATTTTACAATAATATTATGTATGTGTGTATATATATATATATATATATATATATATATTTATATAAATGAGGATAAGATTGATATTTAAAATATTGATCTTATCAAGTGGTCAGCATGGGAATAAAAACCATCAAAGGTAATAATTATTTAAAATTATAATACAGGGTATCAAGAGATACCACCACGCTGAAAAAATAGCAGTCAAATCCTGACTCTAAAACCACAATAAATGTCCGCATGGCACGATGCGGACATTTATTGTGGTTTTAGAGTCAAGATTTGACTGCTATTTTTTCAGCGTGGTGGTATCTCTTGATACCTTGTATTATAATTTTAAATAATTATTTATATATATATATATATATATATATATATATATAATATGCACTGTACATGTGTATTATGTAGGTATCATAATATGCTTGCTTTTGTTGTTACACTTGGTTTTTGATTTATTATTTCTCCAAAAGTTCTCTTGGATTTTACAGACCTGTATATTTAGAAAATTTTAAAATATTTATAAATCAAATATTTAATGGTTCTTGGTAGATAATTCATAGTATCAGTTACTGTATCATAAAATGACAGTTGATATTATGAGTAAATGTGATTTTCTATCTGTTTGTCTGTCTGTCCATCTCTCTCCCTTTCTCCCTCACACACACACACACACACACACAACATACCTGTTTCTATATGCTATACCTGCCCTCACTGCCGTTTAACATCACCAGTTAGCCCAGGGATGCTTTTTAATGGAGTTCACTCTGTTGCAAGCATTCAGGCCAAATCTTTGGCTCAGGGCTAACTTACACCCACCAGCCTTGGAGGATCTGTGAAAATAAATCATCATAGTGCTTCCCTTATCTCCCTGACTAAATGATTAAAAAAAATAATAAGCACCCTATCTAGTCATGACTATAAGTGTAGGCATGGCTATAAGTGTTTGACAAGCTTGTTTTGCAACTCTGTAGTTCCAGGCTCAATCCCACAGAGTAGAACCTCAGGCAAGTAACTTTTTAACCTTTTTGGTAGCTCTTCGTTTTTTTTCTTTTTAAGGTTACGTAGGTTGTTTTCTAACCGATATTCAAGAAATTATGTAAATCTGACTCGCAAGGTCTTGTTCAATATTATTTTTATTAAATCCAAATTCAATCGTTTAAACAGTATTATAAATAAAACAGGAGTGTTCTCCCTTAGTTTACTTGAAATTAGGAGAAGGCATGGGATAAAAGGCTTTTTTCTAATTCATTTTCTTCTGAGAGTTTACTTGTCAAGAAGAAAAACAAGTATTGAATTTCTTAACTAATTATTCAAACTACTCTAGAACGAATTTAGGTGAATGACTTAAGGTCATGATGGAGAAAAATAGATAATGCAATGTGTATTTCATGAGCATGACAATAATTTAATACTACAAGACATGCAGAATTGCGAGTAACAAAACTTCTTGCGGCAGCCTAAAAGTCACAGAAAAATATCAGAAATCCTGGGTTTTTATAAGTTACTTAGATATTTCTAGAAGCGTCCAGAAACTAAATTTCAGAAGAATTTTTGGTTGAAAACTAGGATGGCTTCGGCTAATAACTTATTAAGCCAATGAAAAGAATCTTTTCAAATTGACTTTGTCTAAATTTGTATTTTGGTGCCAAAAGAAAATTTCTATGGAACAACTCCAGTTGATTTCAAAACATACCTGCTACAAAGCTTTTTACTACACCTTCTACTGTAACCCTTAGTCAACTGATGTCTTGTGAATAAATTTGGTAGGCAGAAACTGAGGAAGCCCATGTGTGTGTGTGTTTGTCCCCCACTTTCTCCCCACTGATTGACAACCAATATGGTCTGTTTATGTTCCTGTAACTTAAAAGATTGGCAAAAGAGACTAACAGAACACATACCAGACTTAAAAAATAAGTACTGGGGTCAATTTGTTTGACTAAATCCTTCAGGGTGGTGCCCCAGCATGGTCACAGTTCAAGAACTGAAACAAGAGGTACTTCTCCTTACATTTATACTTTATCTGTCTTTATACTTCCACCATATTATAGACATTACATTCTATCTGTCACTCTTCAGTTTATAAATCTAAATATTACATGATGGAGGCACATACAGCATAATTCCTGAATAATCACATCCAAGGTTCAAGACCAGCAAACTCTATCCGCATACTTGGACAACTAGTTCCAGACATATATGTGCTTGTGCAGAACTGGTTAAAGCTATCTAACAAATTCTAAAGTACTAGTTTCAAAAACTGTACGTTAAAATGTAACAAAAATGAGATGATGACGATAAGAAAAATGATGACATCAACAACAATGATGATGACTATAATGATGATGATGATGATTCTTTTCAGCTTATGGAGATTATGAAAACTGGTTCTTAATTACAGACTTGCAACTTGGTGAGCAGGACCAAGGAGTATTAAATCTGCTCTGGGTCACAGCATTAAAATAGTGTCACCCTTTCTGTTGGTTAACCAGTAACTTCAGCCAATTATATTTCTCCATCAAACTAAGTTAATATATGCACAAGCACAGAAATAATAACTAGGCATGAAAATGCATCTCTCCCTCTTGCTGTCTATGTATATATAATACTTTCTAATCTATGCACAATTCCTTTTCAATTTGTTAGAAGTTTTACATTTGATATAATATAAAATTTCAAGAAATGACCTTAATTTCATTATTTTTGGACAAACCCAATTTTTATAGAAGTGAAAATATAGTTGGGGGAATCAATACATGTATGGTTATTTTTATAGAGGAAAAGGGTTGTATAGTTGAATGAATCAACACATGTATAGTTATTTTTCTGGAAGAGGAGGAGTACAGTGGCAGGAATTAACTTGAGTGGTTATTTGTATTTAGTTTATCAACTATGGAGATATAAACTCCAAAGTCAAACCCAAATGAAATTTGAGCATAAATTCAAAACCAATAAAATTAAAAACTGCAAACTATTCAGTCCAAATTTCCAACAGTTTCTGAAGATTTCATTATCCTTAATATTAAAATCAATATGGCAAAATTGTTAGCACTCCGGGCAAAATGCTTTGCAGCATTTCGTTTGTCTTTATGTTTTGAGTTACCAAGGTTGACTTAGCTCTCCCTCAAAATTTCAGGAATATATGTATCATCATTGTCATCATCATCATTATCATCATGTTGTGTCTGCTTTCCATACTTGCATAAGTTGGACAGGTCATCACAGTCTGAGTCCTTATTCAGAGTTATTGCTCTCCTGAACAGATTGGAGAACCACATCTTACTTGTACATTTCATTATTTTGGCTTAGTTTCTACAGCTAGATGCCCTTCCTATCATCAACCACTCTACATATTATCCTGGGTGAATGTTATTATGGCACCAACACTTGACCCTATGTGGTCTCTGCTCATTTGCTGACCCCTTTACAAGAGTGTACAGGGTGCATTTTATAATTGTACTGGCACTAGATGGGATTGTCTTGCATCAAGTAAGGTTAGAGAGTCCTCACTATTCTTTGATGTACACTTCAGTAATGTATCCATGAAGGTGAACTCAAGATAGAGCTGTGACAGGAGAACCAGGAAGGATGGGTTATGTTGCAAGAAGTGTGAGTAGAGCAAAAGAGAGAATGAATGGGTAGCAGACAGTAATAGGAGTAGAGGAGGGCTGATAGTAACGAGAGAATGAAGGTGGTCAATGGTGATATAATTTCTGTTGTAATGGCAGTGGAGTGGCCGAAAGCGTTTGAATGACAGGCAACATTTCATTTTGTCATTATCTTTGCTTTAGTGTAATTCCTAAATGTTGAAACTTTCATCTCCTTCTGTTATCATATTCTAGCATCTTCTATATGTGTTTAATAGATTTACCTGACACTTCTTATACTGAATTAGTGCAACTGACCTGGTCCTTTTCCCATTTTGAGCCTTTTTCCAATGTGAAAAATCAATAATATTTGCTTTATCAATTTTATTTTCAGTTTGCTAGTCTCCATGGCACCATTGAGCTATGAAGTAAAACCAGTTTGTAGTTGTACACCACAACATATAGGTCCTACGATTCCAGAGGTAAGAAAGAAGGCCTTCGAGACCTTTTTTTTTTATTTTCCCGGTTAATCTCTCTCAGACTTTATTCATCAAGACAGACTAAAGCCAACAGAGTTATGTCCCTTCCCTAGCGGTACACCAAAATGGCCGTAGTAGGAAGGTTTTCAAACTTAACTTTTTCCATGCAGCTTGACAGGATGCTCAGGATAGCTCAGTGATTACGGAGTCTCTCCAGGTTGAGCTGCTACTTCTCTGCATTGGGAAGCCACAGCTCCCACACCACTGATACATGATGTAATTAGAATATTGCAGGAAAGAATTGCAAGACGGATTCTTCAAGCTGAACCAACCAACAGAAAAGGGAAAGACCAAAAATGAAATGGTTGGATAATACCCATAGTCTCAGTTGGTCATGATTCAGAATCCAGTCAGAAAGTCTAATGACAATTGCATCTGACAGGACTCTATAGAGGAAATGCCTGATTACTCTACCCTCACAAACCTCCGAGGAATAGTGGACAGAGAAAATGGATGAATGGAATATTCTTCAGTTTTTAAATGTAGTAATTTTTGTATTTCATCTTTTATATAACATTTATTATTATTTTTTTTTTTTGCATAACATATTCATGAACGTTTTATAGTTTATCAAATTTGTTTTTAAACAGAAAGAGTTTTTGTTGTTGCAAACCTTTCAAAATTACATTTTGATTGTAGGTTGGGAACTTCTAAGCTAAGTCTACTCAGCTCTTCAATTTGTTCTTGTATTTTTGTACTTTCTGTTTATTTATGATTAGAAAAATTGTCTCAATCCCTTTAAAAGTTATATTTTATTTGATAAAACATACAAACAAAATAAAGTGAAAGAATCCTTGGTCAATTATTTCCTGTAATTCTTTGAAGATGTTTACCACCCATGAAACTTTTGAATTTCTTCAACAGGTTAACTCGGTATGGTTCAAGTTGTTTATATACCACTTGACTGGGAGTGGCCCACCATCTGTATTATTAGTAAAAGGTACAAAACTGAGGCGGTTACCAGCAATATTTCAGGTATGTACTTTTATAGTTTCTATTGGTACAAGATGAGATGTTTGTTAGGTGAGGGTGGTGGACTACAGTTGATTTAACTGACCCTAGTATTTGGTTCTACTTATTTTTTAAGTCACACATTTGTAGTGAAAGGGTGTCATTTCATTAATAACCCCAGTACATGATTATATTTTCCACAATAGAATGAAATCAAAGTCAATTATAGTAAGGTTCCAGTCATTCTATACGTGTTTAATCTAGTGTTTTACTACTTCAATGCATTTAAACTTGTGTTGCTTAATAGTCATTTCCTCTTCATAATAATAATAATAATTCTTTCTACTATAAATATGAGTCTTGAAATTTTGGGCGAGAAGATTGTTGATTACGCCAATCCCATATCTGACTGATATTTTATTTGACCTAACCTGAAAAGATTAAGGGCAAAGATGGCCTCAGCAGCATTTAAACGGATGTAGCATTAGCAGGGCAGTCGAATTACTTCACCCCAGTGTACTAGCACACTGGTGCTGCATTCGACTGCTCATTTAAAGCTAACAGCAGAGGAAGATGCATGACGACTTCCACCCAGAGTAATAGTGCACTTTTCAAAGGCATTTTATCCAGTTGCTGTCTAAATGTCAGAACATTAACATCTGGTTCCCTTTCATCGCTGCTTTATCCCATTCATATGTAGACACTAATCTATCGACAAGTTTGTGGCCCATCTAGCTCAACATGCTATGGGATTTCTACCTCACCTCATTACTACTTCAAAACTCATTGGATATTTTAGATTTGCTGCCAAGTACTGGAACTAACTACTTTGATGTGTATTAAGGAATTAACTCATGCCTCCTACATTACCTTAATAATAATAATAATAATAATAATAATAATAATAATAATAATAATAATTACATTGATGAGGATGATCTCTAATTGATGAATAAAGTCACAAATTTGGTAACATGGTTTTTCTAATTCACATCAGTTCTTGATTTGTATGTATTTTATTGATCTCCTGGAAGGATGAAAGGAAAAGTTGACCTCTGTGAAATTTGAACTGAGAACATAAAGGGTTCTAAGTGAAAACTGCAAGACATATTTTGTTGGGCACTCTACAGATACTGCTTTTTACAAAATTAACAGGTAAATTAGGACAAATAGTAGTTTTTAGGTGGAACTGCTCTCATTTCCCCCCACATCATAATGTACCTTGCCCTGTAGTAACAATACAATCCCAAAGACATAGTTTAAACTCATGGAATTTGGTCAGTGATATTGTAAATCAAATCAAATCAAACACCCAGAGAGTATTACACAGTATTGTCAGGGCAATTTAAAGTATCCCCTTTTCTTACCCCAAAACTTGTTTGTTCTTCACTTCTACAAATTCCATATATGTACATAAATTATTCATATCATTATCATCATTTTAACATCCACTTTTCCATGCTTGTACGGGTCAAATGTAGTTTACTGAGGCTAATTTCCTATGACCAAATGCTTTCCTTGTCACCAACCCTCACTTATTTCCAAGCGAAGTAATGTTTTCTCTTGGCCGGAAATGAATGACACTGCTTGTGTGGCAGTGACATTCCTTTATAACTATCAGGTGAAGTTTAGAGAAGGTAACACAAACATACACATGCTCACACATATATATGTACACACACACACACACACACACACACACACACACATATGCACACATGTATAAACATTCACATACAAAATGACATGTATTCATATGCATATAGTTATATGTGTGTATGTGTATATATATATATATATATAAATAAGGATAAGATCGATATTTAAATATCGATTTTATCAAGTGGCCAGCATGGGAATAAAAACCATCAAAGGTAACAATTCTTTAAAATTATAATTTAGGG
>NC_068987.1:72303557-72321601 GCF_001194135.2 Octopus bimaculoides
ACAATAGCACTGCCTCTACATTACATTAACTACATTAACCTTACCAAACATCATCATCATCACCACCACCACATATCCATTTTTCCATGCTTGCATGGGTCAGGCAGAATTTGTTGAAGCAGATTTTCCTGTGGCTGGATGCCCTTCCTGTTGTCATCCCTCAACTGTTTCCTAGAAAGGTAATGTTTCCCCATGGCCAGATATATTTCTTACAGCATTGTTTGTATTCTTCAATTTCCGTCTACCAAATCCACTCACAAGGCTTTGGTTTGCTCAAGGCTATAGTAGAAGACACTTGCCCAAGGTGCTATGCAGTGGGACTGAACTCTAGAACCATGTGGCTGGGAAGCAAGCTTCTTATCACACATCCATGCCTGTGCCTATATATGTTGATGAAATTCATTTACAACCATCACATATCAAAACAATGATACACACAGATGCATGTACATACACACATACATACACACACACACACACACTCACACACACATATATATAACAGGCTTCTTCCCGTTTCTATCTACCAAACCCACTCACAAGGCTTTGGTCGATCTAGGACTGTAGTAGAAGACATTTGCTTAAGGTGCTGCACAGGGGTACTGAGCCCATGGGTGCATGTTGAGAAGCAAGCTTCTGAACCACATAGTCACGTCTGTCATTTGCTCAGCTGTTGCAAACTCTGTGTGATCTATTATATGTGGTAAACTTAATTTGTGATATGATCATCTGTGATCTTCTTATCTGTAGTGAGCTCAGTCTGTGATCTGATCATTTGCAGTGAATTCAGTTTGATGATCTGTAATGAACACAATTTGTTATCTAATCACTTGCAGTGAATTTGTTTGTGATTAATCATCTGCCATGGATTCAACTTTACTAAAGCAATGATAGATCAACAGCTCTCCATTCATCATTCTGATTTTAAAATAATCCTACAAAGATCTTGGGATTGTTTGTAGTTGCAACTTTGTTTAAAATAGAGTAAAATCTGGTATCTGAGGAAAATGGTGAGGGCCTGCATTGGGAATAATGACTATAAAACCTATTGGACCATCTATTATTTAAAACATTAGGTGTTTTCACTTTTCATGGCAACTAAACTTATTGATATCTCAATATTTTGTATGATTTTGTTAATAATAGGAACTTCAGTTTCAAAATTCTCTTACAAACAAAAAACTGATTTTATACTCAAAAACTGACATTTACATTTAGTTTTCATATCAACATTGGCTGGATCTTGAATGTAATCATTATTTAATTACAAAGAAGTGAGAATTAGCTCATGTAGTCATCATCATTTGCATCTTCTCCATCTCCCTCCCTCTCTCTCTCACGCAAATACACACACGCTTTATGTAACAGTTTACTTTTCTTTTTTTTTTTCTTTTCTTTCAACCAATTTTCAAATAGGCCCATGGTTGGGAAACTGATGGTAACACAATCTTTGTGCCGTTTCCTCTAAACGACAAAAATGGTTACCCTTCATCAGGTGAGTCGATGAAACTCGAAAGTATAAATAAAATTTTTACATTTTCTACATCACTTAAAGTTTTCAATCCAATCCAATCTAATTTATTGTCATTTTTCTGGGGAAAATGGATTTAATTTTCTCCTCTATGCTTGCTTCTGTTTATATCTACATCTTTATTATTTTTGTGGTTGCAGCTAGACTCCCTACAGAAGAGTTTTTTTAAATGTTAGGACAGGATTTAATTTAGTGCCATATTTCTATGCTGGTTGTAATTAAAATTAAATTTTTCTCGTCAGTTAGATTGTGTAAAGTAGTCCATTGAAATAATTTTTGGATTATAATTTGTTCTGATTTACTTTCAGGAAAATTCTCTCTGAAAAATTCACAATACCATAAGGCTGTTCAAAAACTTTCTAAATCAATAGATCTACAACACACATGTGGCTATATAACATTATTGAACATTGGTAAACCTGGTCATCCATCATCAGTGGATGTTTTGGGGGCCAACTTCAGTCAGAATCTAATTCTTTCATCTGAGACTGATTCTGACTTAAAATGTGATGAGAAGGAACTCAATGTGACCAGCTTTGACAATAGTTACAATGAGCTGGGTAATTTGCAACAACATTCAGATGCTCCCTGCAATGGCATTAAAAACCAAGCTTGTGCTGATATACTTTCAAATGAATTGGATAATCTTCAGAATCAACAAATGGACCACAGTAACATTGCTCGAGATAACCTCACTTTAAACATCATTCCACCTTCTGAACAGGACCAAGACGAGAGTACTGTAGAGGACAGTGAAGACACATGGCTTCTGCTAGACTGTTTCTTTGGCATTCCACTATTTGAGTCTAAGCTCAACAAAGAGGTTTGCCAGAGAGTTGCATCTGGGAAACTATGTACCAATGAAAGGTTAGTAATATTTTGTATATTAGTGGAAGGGGTTATACAGTTCTATGTATGTGCACGTGGTAACTAGGGTTCCATATCTAGGTAACTGCAGTTGTCAATAGACAATCACAGCTGCTTCAGTAGGAGCCTCTTCATGGTTACTCAGCCTGCTAGAAATGGCAGTAAAGTTTCGCTTAAATCATACCACAGTGTTTGTTTTTTTTTTAAACAAACCCATCATATTAGTTAATACAGTCTTAACTAGATTATGTCTGGTGGATGAGTTAAGTCTGGAGTATCTTTGATTAAAGGTCTGCTGGATGATAATCAAGATAATCAACAATACAAACATGTAATAGGTCTGTTCTGTAAGAGCTGACCCGGGACCACACAACAACAAAAAGAACTGCAACCACACACAAACACACACATGGTTGTGTGACTAAGAAGTTGACTTTGTAGCTACATGGTTTTGTGTTCAGTGTCTTCTGTATCCTCAGGTTGACCAGTCTCAGAAGCTATTGTGATGAAATTTGGTAGATAGAAACTGTGTGAAAGTGAATTACATGTGTATGTGTGTGTGTGTGTGTGTGTGTGTGTGTGTGTGCATTTATCTCTGCATGTCTTTACAATGACATCTCTGAAGCAATGATGATGTTATGTTCTGCATAAACAAAATGTCTGGCAGCTTAGTGGGTCATGTGTGAAGAGGTACAGTAAAATTCTGTACTTGAAAACAAGAGTTGGTGTCCAGAAAGGCATCTAGCCATAGAATACTGCCTTAAGAAGTCCCATCCAATTTCTGCCAGCATGAAAAAAGTTAGCATAAAAATGATGATGGTAATGATGGTGTCACTGCCAGTGACAACAACGTGGTCATGCATGCATAAAAACTTACATTAATTTTTGTATGAAATAATGGAAATTTATCTGCAAACATTTATAAGTACGTCTACATTCATCACCACTACTGTCATCATCAACAACACTACATTATATAGTATTCTGTATATCTTAATGTGAATATATGAGGGTGAGTCAAAAAGTAATGCCATTTTGTTTAGGACATGTATAAGTACCAACACAGGAACATGTATCATACATCAAAATGAAGCTGGTCCTCTGTGGATCACATCCCTACTTCTCAACATAGTCACTGTTTCTCTCAATACCAATGTTCCACCTTCGAATGAGAGCATGTATCCCTGCCCTGTAAAATTCTGTTAACTGTTGTTTGAGCCACTTCTTCACTACAGTTTTCTCTTCCTCGTCACTGAAATAATGTTTGCCTCTCAAACTCTCTTTCGTGGTGCCAAAGAGATGATAGTCTGAAGGCGCTAAATCTGGTGAGTATGAAGGTAGTAAAGAATTGGCTCAAAGAACAGTCAACAGAATTTTACAGGGCAGGAATACATGCTCTCATTCGAAGGTGGAACATTGTTATTGAGAGAAACGGTGACTATGTTGAGAAGTAGGGATGTGACCCACAGAGGACCAGCTTTATTTTGATGTATGATACATGTTCCTGTGTTGGTAATTATACATGTCCTAAACAAAATGGCATTACTTTTTGACTCACCCTCATATTGTAGAAATTTGCAACACTGTGTTATTCATTTTGAGAAAGCATCTCGTATAGACGTATAGTGCTAAAAAGCACAAAGCTGTGTCAGTAGCAGGCAAAAAGCATCCAACAGCAGTGGTGGAATTGCTAGGTCTGGGTTTTCTGCATCTTTGTGCATCATCAGTAGCAAGTATCCCTTATTAACTACTTACTTAGATAAATTTAGCTTCTACTGATATAGAAAAACAGTGATTAACAAATTACTGGTGTTACAAATAGCCAGCTGGACAGGTAAAAATTTGTTATTAGTAACAGAAACTATATTAGTTCAGAATAGCATTTTGTCTATCTTATTTAACATGGATATCTTGTGGAAAGCCACAAAGCTGCAGGATTTGTTTTGCCAAAGCATCTTGTATAGACATATAGTGCTAAAGTGTACAGCAGTGGTGGTGGAATTGCTAAATCATGATTTCTGTGTCTTTGTACATTTTCATAGTAGGAAGTGTCCACTATCAACTGCATGCCTCTACTGATAAAGACAAAACAGTAATTGACAAATCACTGGTGTTGAAAATAGCAGGCAGGCTGGGTAAAAATTAATTATTAGCAAAAGAACTAATACTGTTTTTGTTACTATTAATGAAGTATACTCATCATTATCATCATTATATCCACAAGAGCTGGCCAAGCCAAAGCCTGCACCAGGCTTCTGTGACTGTTTTGGAAGGATTTTTACTGCTGGATGCCCTTCCTAACACCAACCATTCAGCAGAGTGGACTTAGTGATTTTTATGTGGTACAAGCACAGGCGAGGTCAGTTTTGGCAATGTTTTTACAGCTGGATGCCCTTCCAAACATCAACCACTTTACAGTGTGGACTGGGTGCTTTTAAGTGGCATCTTCACTGTGAGGGCCACCAAGTACTTGCAAGACAAAAACTTTTAAGAGGGGAGGAGGCATTGGAGGAGGTGGTGATGAAAAGGTGATAGTGAGACAGATACAGGTGTCTTGCTGAAGAGAAAGTATAAAGTTACCCAGCCAGAGAGAGAAAGATTAGGGATGAAGACAAACAGGTGTGCTACCACAAAGAAAATACACGGTTACCCAGCCTGAGGGAAGTGCAGGAGAAAGAGAGAGAGAGAGAGACTGCAGGATGGAGAAGGTGGCAAAATGCCGGGCATGCTCACAAGGAACGGGGATCAGAGTATAAATGAGCTGGTTAAGTGAAGGAAGAGAGAGATATAGATAGTGGCAAGTGCCAGGGCATACCCATGAGGTTCAAATGCCGTAAGTGCCAGGATATTGCAAAGGGAGTGCAAGTAAGTGGCAAAAGACTGCTTGCTATTTTCAGCACCAGTGATTTGTTAATTACTGTTTTTTCTTTATCAGTAGAAACTTGATAATGGATACTTCCTACTGAAAATGTGAAAAGACACAGAAATCATAACTTAGCAATTTCACCACCACTGCTGTACACTTGTCCATACTAGAATTCTATAATCTTCATCTATATCTCTTGTACAGTAATAACTGGTGTAGTAAGTAGTATTAATGTCCCCCTTGCATTTCCTCTATTGGTGTTGTTGCTTCCACCAAGCCTTACCTTTTCATCAAATGATATTCAGTGAGCCTTTGCCTGTATCTATAATTGGCTGACATCAGTGTAGTAAATGTTATACAGGAATGTAAGTAGGTCCAGGAATTATGCAAAGTCTACTATTTTTAGCTGTGAGATTAGGAGAGTGTCAAAAGTTCCTTCTGGCTACAAGAAAGTGATGATATTCAAGCCTCTTTTCCCATTTGCCATTCTTATCAATCACTGGAGAATACGCGTAGCTGCTTTGAAAGTGTATTGGGCGACTGAGAACATACTAACAATATTGTAAACTTGACAACTATATTAATTCATAGTACTGAATTTAACCTCTACTGTGCTACTGGAAAAGGTTATTGTGTTTTCTGGCACGCAAGTTGTATTTTCCTGACCAAATTTTACAGTCAAAGATAGGTAGGTCAACATATACAAGATGACTTTGGAGGACCAAAATTCCATGTGAAATGCAGCAGAATTTGGAAGGATAGTGATGATGTTTGAACATTTACTCTACATGTTTACACTATATACTACATCTTGTATGCTGGAAAATACGATAATAGGATATCAGTGTTTGTGTATTTTGCCTCTTAAATCATTATATGATGTTCATGTCTTCACCATTGTAATAAAATAATAATAAAATCACCCTCATTACTGCAACTAATACAACCATCATTATGATCATTGGCTACTATTTTAATCAGCTCTACTATATATATATGTATCTGGTTTGTTTTCCAGTTTAGAGCAACTGCTTCACTCCAGTAGGAAACTTTCTCTACGTCTATTAACATTCATATCCCATTATCAGGTAAAGTATTCCTTTTTCAGAAATACCTAAACTTTTCTTTAATGGTCTCCCTTGTGGACTGGGTGCTTTTAAGTGGCATCTTCACTGTGAGGGCCACCAAGTACTTGCAAGACAAAAACTTTTAAGAGGGGAGCATTGGAAAAATTATTAGAGAAAAACAAATTGTGACTCTTTACAGTAAGTTTAATTCCTGCTGAGGCCAACACTGCCTTTCATCCTTCCAAAGTCAATACAATAAAGTACCAATCAAGGACTGCTCATTATAATTAACTAACTCCTACCCACCAAAATTTAGGTTTGTGCCCGTGTAAGAAACGATTATCAAGTGGGTTGGTGGGTGGGTAGATTGGCAGAATTGTTAGAGTTTCAAGCAAAAATACCTTGTATTTCTTTTGGTCCCTTACATTATGAGTTTAAATCCTACTGAAGTTAATGTTGCTTTTCTTCTTTCTAAAGTTGATAAAAGGAAATATCTGTCTAATACTGGAATCAATGGTTTTGACTGCTTCTCCTCAAAAATTGCTGTCCTTGTGCCTAAACCAGAAACAGTTATTATTAGATATTAGTCATGAACTGGGATCAATTTAACCAATAAACATCCTCTCTGACCAAAAGGAAATCATTTTTAATACTATTGACTTCACGTTTATTTTACTATCTTGACAGCATTTCTCCTCTTTACAAGCACATTGCACATGATGCACACGATCACTGAATGTGAAAATTTCTGTGATCACTTTGGTCAAACAAGGCAAATGGTTCTAAGGATGTTTCTTTCTTCATCATACTATGCTCTCAAACTCACTTCTATCTTCACCAAACTCTTCAGGCTTTTCTGCTGGTTTCACAGCCACATATAGAAATGTGTGGTATGCAGCCTCTCTGACTCTGCTAAATTCTGTCCTATTACCCTCACTTTCTCGCAATCTTCTGTGAAATTATATCTTACCATTGAGTAATTTGTTGCTCAAATGATTGAAGGAGTTATTACCTTCTTTGAAAACAGATAAGGGTTGATGATAGGAAGATCATCCAGCTGTAGAGAAACTGGTCTCAAGTTTCATTCCACTTATACAAGCATGAAGAGGTGGACATTGAAATGATGATGATAACAATGACAATGATCTTTGAGCTTCTTCTCTTACTCTGTGACCAAAACTTTATGACTAATGATCTCTCAGATAACACTGTACTGTCTTAAATTTGGAAATGATATAGATTATGTGTCATTTTAAAAAGACAAAGTGGTGATGATGGCTGAAAAGCTTATAATCATAAATCTGTTTGATTAGAGGTGACCTAGGGTTAAACAACATCAATAACAGCTGTGACCTTATTGCATTCATTTATTTTCTATATTTAACTTCAACCATTAAGCTACAGAAATTGAAGCAACAACCACCTCACCAGTGTAAAATGGCATGTCCCTTATCCATAGATCAGATGGTGATATTTCATATATTGACATAAGGCCCTAAATTTGTGGGCAAGGATATATATAATCCACCACTTGATTTGTTTTTTTTTTACTTTATTAATTCCAGAAGAATGATAGATAAAGTTGACTTTGTTCAAATTTAAACTCAGAACATAAAGACCTAACTAAATATGATAAAATATTTTGTGCAATGCTCTAATGATTTTGCTAATCCTACTTAACAATTCTTTCTGCTAAAGACACGAAGCTTGAAATTTTGAGGGAGGGGACTAATCATTTATATTGACCTCAGTGCTCAACTGGTACTTATTTCATTGACCCTGAAAATATGAAAGGCAAAGTTGACTTTGGTAGAAATTGAAATCCAAACACAAAACCAGATGAAATGCTGCAAAGCATTTTGTCTGGTGTGTTAATGATTCTGCTATCTCACTACCTTCTTGTCTTATTAATAATCCTATCTATCATAGGCACAAAGCCTAGAGTTTTGAGAGAGGGGGCTAAGTCGATTACATTGGCCCCGCTGCTCAACTGGTACTTATCTCATTTACCCCAAAAGGACGGATGGCAAAGTTATCCTCAGTAGAATTTGAACTCAGGACATAAATCCAGAAGAAATGCTGCAAAGCAATTTTTCTGACATGCTAATGATTCTGCCAGCTAACTGCCTTCTGATCCTAATTAATAGTAATTGTCTCTAGCATAGACACAAGATCTAAAATTGTCTGGTACATTATTTTATTGTCCCCAGAACAATGAAAGGTAAAGTTAACACACTGGTGGGATTTGGACTCACCTTATAGATCAAGAACAGATATTGCAAGGCATTTTGTCTGATACTCTGATTCTGCCAACACCACCCTTAATAATTGTCTGTAATTAGGCACAAGGCCAGCAATTTTTGAGAGGGGGCGGATTCATTTGTCAATACCCTTGACTCCACTACTTGTTCTGGCACTCTATTTTATTGACCATGGTAGCATGAAAAGCAAAGTTGACCTTGGAAAGGTTTGAACTTGAAATGTACTGAGCCAGAACAAATACTGCAAGGCCTGATGCTCTAATGATTTTGCTAATTCTAAAAATAATGATAATACTAATTATTCATGTTCAATCATAAAACAAATAATTGTTGTTAATTAGTCACAATTTACTTTTATATTTAACTCAAACAGATGTTTTTTTTTCCTTTTGCATTTTATTAAAATTCTCTTATTGTAACATGTTGCAGGGTAAAAATGGAAGCCAGGATTTAAATGGTTCCACACCAGAAACTGAGTACAAAATATGTTCAGCACCACGACAGAACCTGGTATTCTCTCAGGGACGCTTAGAAAAGTGGGATGGACGCTGAATTTAACATGTTGATGATTTATGAGGATGATTATTATTATTATATATTTTTCTTTCTGTTATTAGAAAATAAAATAAAAAAAGTTCTACAAATAATCCATTTTTTGGAAATGTTTCTTGTTTTTCTCTGTTACACATTTCTGTATTTAGCTTTTTGGTCTGTTGTTATGCTTGTCTACCAAATTCTTGTGTACATGTGCATATAAAAATTTGAAGAGTAATAGGATGAGGATTTTTTTTTATGAATTATGAACTAAAAACTTAAGAAGCAGAATGTGATGTGACAGTCATTCATTTCATAAGACATGTGTGAAGTGATTGAGTCGGCCCATCTAAGGAGAGAAGTAACTGAACATGATACTTTATGCTATCCAGTTGAACATCAGTGTTCTAAGGTCAAATTTAGCTTTTAGCCCCTTTGTAACATAGGTCAGTAATAGATGCACTCCTGAGGTATTCTCTGTGGGTTTCAGATCTTTCTAGAAATTTCTCAAATTTAATGTAGTTTTGGGCCATTGAGCAGTGATGGCTTTTACCAAACTTTTTGCATAATTTTTTATTTAATATTTACTTACATAAGCATTGTTAGTGACAGAAATAGTGGTGGATATATACAGGGATATTTCTGTATGTAAGATGAAATAATATATTTGTGGACCATGGGAAAATGTGGAAAAATTTATATGTGGGTCATTACAAAAAGAAGTTGCTGATCTTTGCTATACAATCAATAACTACCAGTAATTATCATCATTTAACATCAACTTTTCCATGTTTGCAATGGTCAGATGGAATTTGTTGAGGTAAATTTTGTACAACTGGGTGCCTTTCCTGTTCCAAGCAAGGTAGATATTTCCCCATGACCAGACATGTTTGATGGAAGACTAGAGATGAACAGCCTCACTTGTATGACAATGCTACACACCACCATCTCATGATGTCTAGATATATACCAGAGGGAGAGAGGGAACAACATTAACATTTCCTCCACAGCAGAAGTTTTAATGCTGTCCCCACTGATGAAGAGGATTGTCCTGCAAGAGCCCTACACTGGTGCCATGTAAAGAGAACTTGTGCTGGTGTCACATAAAAGGGTTTGTTCTGGTGTCATGTTAAAAACTCCCAACACACTGCAAAGTGGTTGGCATTAGGAAGGGCATCCAGCCGTAGAAATCAAACCAAATCAGACTGGAACCTGGTGCAACTCACCTGCTTGCCAACTCTGGTAAAACTGTCCAACCCATGCCAGCATGGAAAGCAGACGTTAAAGGATGATGATTATATATATGTTTATACATGACTTCTTTCAGTTTTCATCCACCAAATCGACTGACAAGGCTTTGGTCAGCCCTTGACTATAGTAGAAGACACTTGCCCAAAGTGCCACACAGTGTCCTAAACCTGGAACCATGTGGTTGGTATACCTGTGCCTTACAGTTACTGCAATTAAAATACCTGTTCCTGCAGGAATATTACTTCACTGGAGAATTTAAATTCAAAAATTTTTAAAACTTTTTAATGATTTAGTTGGAGGAAGCAAGCAACTAGGAGCTTTTTCCTAGTTCTCCATGATTAATGGAATGGAAGGAAAGGAGGAAAGTATCTTCAGGCAAGAGATCTAGTCTGAATGCTGGCAATGGAATGGAATCTGTTAGAGGCACTGAAGACAACAAGAACTTCCAGCCATAGAAAATCTGCCTCAACAAATTCTGTCTGACCCATGCAAGCATGGAAAAATAGATGTTAAAATGATGATTGTTTGCTAGCAAATAATCTATCTACAATACCAAGGCAGATCATCAGTTTTTCCAGATTCCAGCCATAGAAACATGCTAAAGCAGACAAGTGGAACTTGGGGCAGTCCTCTGGCTCATTGCTTCCTCTTAAAACTATACAACCCATGCCAGTATGAAAACAAACATTAAACAATGATGATGATGATTATCAGAGGTATGCACTTTTAGCATTTAGGTCTTGAAATAGATTTCTAAGCAAACTATTTTATTCCACATAGTTTCAGTTCATTTAGCTGTTGGGCATAGGGACATATCATCTAAGAATGTTGTTTGAAATTTACTAATCTTGAGCTAACCATTGATCCTTAGGATTATAAGGTATTTAGATCTTAAGATGTGTGGTCCCTTGCTATGTAAAACTGGGGTGTTTGAGTTGAGTAGGGCTGATTTGACTGCTTTATTGAGTTGGTTGAATGTTATATAGAAAACTCCACTGAGGATTATCTTTTACTTGTTTCTGTCATTAGATTGTGGCCATGCTAGGAGCACCATCCTGAAGAATTTTTAGTAAAATGAATTGACCCCAGGACTTACTTTGTTTTAAACCTGGAACTGCTAAGTTACAGAGATGTAAACACACCAACACTGGTTGTCAAGCAGTAGGTGGGAAACACACACATATACAACAGGCTTCTTTCAGTTTCTGTCTACCAAATTCACTCATAAGGTTTTTGTTGACCCAAGGCTATAGTAGTAGGTTCTACACAATGAGATTGAACTTGGAACCATGTGGCTGGGAAGCAAACTTCTTACCACACAGCCACACCTACACCTATTTTTATCTTTTTTTTTCATGGATTAGGAGGAAGAGCAATACCCATAACCCTTTACAGATTGGTGGTAGGAAGGAAGTTATACTCAACTGGTGTTGGTTTGCTTATGTCTCCATAACAGAACAGTTTGGAAAAAGAGACTGATAGAATAAGTACCATACTTAAAAAATAAATATTGGGACCGATTTGTTCGATAAAAACCTCTTCAAGGAGGTGCCCCAGCATGGCCACAGTCTAATGACTAAAACAAGTAAAAAATAAAATATAGAAACTTGTAACAGAGTAGACTCTTTAAAAGGCATGCAAAGGCTTAATGGCTGTGTAAAACCAGGAGATGGATTGTCTACTGAAGAACAGAAACACATCCTCTGATGAATTTCCACAATGAAGTTTCATGTCTTAATGTTCTGAGTTTAAAATTCTACTGAGGTCAACTTTGCCTTTCATCCTTTCAAGGTCAATAAAATAGGTACCAGTTGAGCACTGGGGTTGATGCAATTGATTTCCCCCTCCCATGAAATTACTGGTCTTGTGCCAACATTTGAAACCATTTTCTAGGAAGGCAACACTGTATAAAATAAGTTGATGGTCACTTTTTCCATTATTCCTAAATAACCTTGAAAAATTCAGTAATGCATACAATTAGTCTGAACAGATCAGGGGGAAAAAAATAGTATAAACTTGAACTCTTCATTGATATCACTCATCTGTAGGCTTTCAAAATTCTGTTTTGAAAAATTGATGGAGTTGGGAAGCAGAAGACTTTAAACTTAACCACATAATCCTTCTCATATGTTTGCTTGAACTTTCTGATTTTGTCATTTGTTTAGTGTTTTAACACCTGTATTTGTGAAACTGTGAAATTGAACCATCAGTAACCCACTTTTTAAACATGAGGTGCCGTATTAATCTCTCACTGGCGCGTTTGTGTGTGCATACATAAATACACATTTACATACCTACATGACTAGTGTAGTTTCCCTTTCTCAAACATGACAACCCCCTCCCCCTCTATCACTTTGTTTGCTCAGATCTCATTACACACAAAGTTCAAATAGATATTTCCATAAGGAATATAAATAAATATAACCGTTAGTGATTGTCTTACCACACAAAAATTGTTGCACTTTTATGGTTGTTAATCTTATTTTGCTTTAAAAGAAAATGGCTTGGTCTGGAGGGGAAGGCACTCTTCTCTGGCCTTCACACTCAAATCTAAATTCAGATCAGGTTCAATACAAACAAGTCTGCAAATAAGTTTTTATTTAAAAGATATAAATATCTAATAAGAAAGTAGTAACTGCACTAAGGGAATTGTGGTAGGGATTATAGGGATGTTAAAGTTCACTTCAAAATGTTATTGATCTGCAACTGAAGTAAAAATAGCATGCTTTCTCTGCCAATGATTTGTCAATTACATTACTCTCACCACTTCCACTTCTTTCAAAATGAACTATGGATGAAAAGCATGGTTGGGTAGTTAAGAAATTGATAACCTTACAACTGCATAGTTACAGTTTCAATCCTGCTGCAAGGTCTTCTACCTTAGCCTTGGGCTGACCAAAGCCTTGTGAGTAGAATTTCATCTCCATATATAAAGTAACCACCAGTAATACACTGCAGTTGGTTATATGCAACTGAAGCAATTTAAAATGAAAATAGCTGCCTGCGTATCATAGAGAGTGTAAATACACCATTGGAAGGCAAATTTACTGTGGGTTTTACCTAGAGATAACATCTTTTATGGATGTGCTGTTTAAAAAACAATATATATAAGGGGTGGTTATTTGTAATAGCTATGGCTGTTTCCTATATAATATTGGCAACAAATTTTGTCTAAGTAGGTGGCTGGCTGTGAGTACACAACACTGATAAATGCCCCCAACAAAGATGAAATGTATCTGATGTTCTTGCTAGTCATTGCTAAGGTGATTTTTATCTTCCTCCAATATATATTGTGCATTTGAACACAGCACAAACATAAGAACTTGTTAACTCTGGATATGAATACTGCAGAAAATTGCCTATCAAAGGTCATCATCATTATCATCATTGTTTAATGTTTGCTTTCCATGCTGGCATGGGTTGGACAGTTTGACTGAGGACTGACAAGCCAGGAGGCTGTACCAGGCTCCAATCTGATCTGGCAAGGTTTCTACAGCTGGATGCCCTTCCTAATGCCAACCACTCCGAGAGTGTAGTGGGTGCTTTTTTATGTACCACTGGTATGAGAGCCAGTCAGGCAGTACTGGCATCGACCATGCTTGAATGGTGCTTTTTACGTGTCACTAGCACAGGAGCCAGTCAGGTGGCACTGGCATCGACCATGCTCGAATGGTGCTTTTTACATACCACTGGCATGGATGCCAGGCAGGCAGGCAGGCAGTACTGGCATTGGCCACGACAACAATTTCACTTGACTCAACAGGTCTTCTCAGCATATCGTCCAATGATTGAAAGGTACTCTTAAATGGGCCAGTTACATGACACTGGCATAGGCCACAGCTTCAATCTCACAGCTAGGGTCGTGACAAATGTCCTCCTAAAATTTGAGTGACATGTGTGCTAATTTGTGGATGTGCATAAATTACATTCACGTACACACACATCCTGCCTTTTATATATATACAGATATACAGATATATGAGAGGTACACATCTTCAAAAGAGGTATACATTAGACAATTCCTTAAAAACAATGAAAATTTCAGTGAAAATAAAACAGAATTAAATAAATAAGCAATCAACAAATTGAAAAAATAAAAGTGAAAGAAAAGTTAATTGCTTAAATTTTATTATTATTTTTAATCAGTTGCCATAATGTGAAGAAGTAGAATCCTGTTGCTGTTTTGGTTCAAAGGATGATATTATAATAATAATAATTCCCAAAAGTTAGGATTCTCAAGGTTATAAAACAAGGGACTGAAATAAGAAAAGAAAACTTACAGACAAGAAAATAAAAACCCACAAAAATGGAACAATAGTTAGATATTTGACTTCTACAAGTATTTTATTGCTGTTGGCTGGAATGTACTGAAAATCACATGTGAAAGAATACAATATCAGGAGTGAGTAGATCTTGCTAGTAATGATGACAATGGTGATGATGATGATGATAATGGTGATGATAATATTTAGATAAAATATATTCACTGGGCCTTAAGCTTTATATACAGCAGAGGGACCTTTGGGATGTTTGTTCTATGTTGCAATGGTTTCAGAAAATGGTATGCAATCTCATTTAAACAGTGCGTATGTGTGCGTGTATGTTTGTTGTGCTAAAACTCTTAAACAGTAATAATTGGAAAAAGAAAAAAAAACTTGTTCATGCAGAAATACATTAATAGATGATAAGAAATGGAAGAAAAGTACTGAATACCAGAAGAATAATATAGATAATTTAATTTGGTCAACTGGAACCAAGCTGAGTGAACTTATCAGTTTCATCAGATGTAATATATGCCTAATTAAATGGTTGACTGAGGATTCAGGCAAATATTATGTATATTTCAATTAGTTGGTTCCAGTTGACCAAATTAAATTACACACACTCACACAAGAAATGAGTAAATAAAAGCTTTGCCAAAACCAGGAGAGTTAGAAGCAATAAGCTTCTGGGAAGTTAAGCATTGTGACTGTCCTTCTTCTCTCAGTTGACATTGTTTTGCTTCAATGTTTCTAAGGTCTGATTACCAATGATAATTACAAATTCAGTTTACATATACACATGAAGATATATATATATATATATATACAGATATACATATGTATGCATGCGATTATCTATCTATCTATATATATATATATATATATATAAAATCAGAACAGTTTGATTCAAATTCTGTGCTACTTAAAGTCTCAAAGTCCCCTGACGGGGCTGATCATCAGGCCAGTGGAAATCCCAAGGGAAGCCCTGTCAGGATGCTTTGAAACTTTAAGCAGCATGGAATTTGAATCAAACTGTTCTGATCCGTACATGTAACTCTCAATAAATGTGTTGAGTGCCCTTTCTCACTTGTAGATATATAATCTATTAAAATTGCTAAGACAATGAAAGAATTAATAATGTTTTTGTAATATCTTGTTATAATATCTGTTCTGAAAGAAATATTTTGCTTTTGATATGAGAAATATCAAGAGAATCCAATCGAAAAGACAGAGGAAGGGAAAAAATATCAACTGCAAATATCTTCTTTTGGTGAATTCTTTATCTTTATTCAAATTTTTTTAGACATTTTTTTCTCAGTGGTGGCAGGGATTTTGAATGGGTTGTTGTTGGTTTTTTTTCTTACTTTTTTTTTTTATCCAATGCTATGCTAAGATGTCATCATGCATAAATGTGAGAAGGTTTTCTTAGATAGCTAAATTCCATTATAGAGGACCATTAGAGTTTAGTTGTTGCTATCAATGTATATATATAGGTCTATTTAAAGAAAGAAAGAAAAAAAAAACAAAGGAATTATTAATAATAAAGAAAAGTTAATCCTTTTGTGAACCACAAGAGTTCTCAGAGTTACTGAAGCTTATCTCTGATTTTTATAGCATAAAGTAGATGAGAGACAAAAGTTCTCATCCACATCCAGGTTGGGAGGCTTGTCTATAATGAAGACACGGTAACTTTCCCCAGAAGAGTCTGGTACCTATTCTTCAGGTAGGTAATCTGAGGTAATGTAGAATTAAGTGTCTTGCCCAAAGACACAACAAAACTGCCTGCAAGAGGGGACATGAACTTCTCATAATTAATGAGCGAGTAGTCCAATCAGCTAAGCCATTTTGCTTCTACTATTGAATAATAAGGCCAGTCGTATCTGTAATTGAACTTATTGATATGATAATAAATATAATATCAGTAAATCATATTTTCATAGTATCACTGTCCGGGTATAAAAATAACCGCAATGCAGGGGTTGGCTAAATTATAGCATACACTTCTGCTTGACATTGCAGCTTATGTTTTCTTGTCTTTTACTTACACACGAACAGTGAGACAACTCAGGATTGTGGTATTTGCTTGGTAAAACACAAGGTTTCCAGTTCAAATCCCAGTAATTTTATCCTGTGATATATTTGCCACCTGACAGACATACTGAATAGTAATGTCTATCAGGTGGTCTTGTTAATAAGATAGGAGCTGACTTTTGGATTCGACCATCCCAATTTGTTTCACGACCAATATGATTCATTGATATTAAGAATCATATGGAAAATGGTTCATCAATATAGTTTATGGTTTGTTTATTTGATTTCATGTCTAATAAGATAGGAAATTAACAGACCAGACAGTAATAATGATGGTAATGATGATGAATCTAAAGTGACAGTAGATTATAAAGCAATTTCCCTTCCAAGAAATAATACAGCTGTATACAGCAGTTGCTTTTTGGGTTTCACTCTTGAATTTCAAACATTTTGTACATATATTTCATATCTAGAACAGTAATTAAATAATTTAAGAAATAATAAATACATAATAATTCTTTCAATTTTGGCACAGCAATTTTGAGAGGAGGAGGAGGAGGAGAAATTGAATAGATAAACCCCAGTGCTTAACTGGTACTTATTTTATCGATCTCAAAAGGATGAAAGGCAAAGTCCATTTTGGCAATATTTGAACTCAGAAAATAAAGTCGGAATAATAATAATTATATTTGAAGATTTTCTAAAGTGGTGAGGATTGAAATGAGAGAAATTATTTTATAAATTTATAGGAAAGTGAATGTTGCTACTATATAATTTAAGAACATACTCAGATGTTTATAAGATGCCTAGCTTGATCTATCAACCACTATTTTTGTGCTAGAAAGAAGAGTGTTAATAACATCAATATATACTTATCTTTGTCTATTGAAACTGAGATTTGTTTGGTTTTGTTTGTTTTTTCTTTTTCTTTTTTTGAGGTGGGGTTACAGAATTTTAAATAACACACTTTTTTATCTCATAAAACTAAGTCAGTCTTCTCTAGTGTAGAAATATCAGAGGGTTTATCAGCAAAAGTTTTTAAAAACATAATAATACTAAAAATAAACAAAAACAGATACTAGATTTGATTAGATGAGAAAGAGAGAGAGAAAGAGAGAGAGATAGAGAGAGAGAGAGAGAGAGAGAGAGTATTATGGTATCAATAATTAAGTGTGAGAAGATAGAATGTTGGAAGTAAAATAAATGAAGAACAATAAGAGAAATGAAGACTGGTAAATGAGAACGTGAATGGTAAAAGAAGAGAGAGACAGTGGAAATACTTGAGTTGTAAACTTGTAAGAGATGGCAAAACAAAGAGAGACAAAACAGAAAGATAGATAAACTTCAAGGAAACCAGACCAGCTTTCTGAGAGA
>NC_068987.1:72323152-72325745 GCF_001194135.2 Octopus bimaculoides
TATATATATATATATATATATATATATATATATATATATATATATATTATATATATTATATATATATATATGCATGTATATGTGTGTGTGTGTGTGTGTATTTATTTGTTTTATAGTTTTGCAAGATTATGATACTGATTTCTTTGGTCGCCAACCATTAACAAAATCAATAATTTTTTTTACTTCCAAAGTATTTAGTTCTGGGAACCCATCTTGCAGTAATTTCCAATCCAGAGAAGCTAACATTTGTCCATCAATCTGTTCGTTTGCAAATCTTTTCACCACTCTGTCCTTCATGCCAATGTAACGCAGAGAACGAGAAACGTCTTGCACAGAAAGGCTACTAATATTGTCAGGTGGACGCCATCCATCGTCATTAAAAACATCTGTGTAGTCTGTATAGCTGAAATCACTCCCTGCCTGATAACCGTAGTCACCTTTTGAACAGAGAGATATAGCTGAGTCGTCACCATGTTTGGCACAGTTGTCGCTAAGTCCTGTTACAGACACAGATCGGACAAAATAACGATTGCCTGGATCACTCTCGGAGTATGGATTGTGGTTTGGCTGGTTGTTACCAACTTCAAAATAGTCATATGGTTGTTGAAATCCTTTGACATCATAATGGTCATGTGGACAACATTCTTCAGTCGGGGAACAGCTGGAACCAAATGATGCGGGTCTCGTTTCGTGGAAGGAATCAGTAAAATGAAGCATTTCTATCGCACTTTTCAGCCGTCTCATATTGTGGTGCCGTAAAGTTAAATTGGGATCCATTGTGTGAGAGCTGCGCTGAAGTTCTGCAGAATAGTGTGGGCAGTTGATCAGGTTTGGATTCTGATGACACTGGCAGATTTTCTGGACATTGTTTTGTCTTTGGAAACGACT
Organism: Octopus bimaculoides; assembly: GCF_001194135.2. NCBI lineage: Eukaryota > Metazoa > Mollusca > Cephalopoda > Octopoda > Octopodidae > Octopus > Octopus bimaculoides. Next base: position 72,324,041 of record NC_068987.1, read on the forward strand.
CCGTGAAGAACTATGTTCTGCTGCAGCAGAATTCCTGCGAGAGCATGGAGTAGTTGGAGGTGGCTTGTGGGAGATTCGGTTTAGATTGGAAGTTGATACTGATGTTTCACTCAGTAACTTTCTATCAAGACTGGAATTGTGCTGAAAAGCAGATTTGTATCCATTTCTAGGTCTTCCACAGTTAGCATATGTTGTATCTTTGTAAAATTTAGGGATAAAGTTTGGCTGAAACACATCTCGAGATTGTGATACCACAATTGGATTTGTCAAGTTATGTTTCTGTGTTTTCTTTCTTTGCAAATGGGAAGGTACCATATAACCATCTTCTTCATTTTCTACTAAACTCATCTCATTTTCTTTAGAATTAAAATCAAGTTCTGGTTTTGCAAGGGAAGGGGACTTTGGTGGTGGGTTTGGTGCTTCTGGTAGATGCTCGTACAAAGTGTCAGTTGAAGACATGGACAATTTGCCATCTTCATCTACAATAGTTCCAGTTTCACTGTCGTCTTTGTTATCTAAAGGCACAGGAGGCAAGTCACGTTTCATCATTGATGGCTTCTTGCAGATTTTGGCATATTGACTCTCAAATGGATCGATCAGAGAAGATTCTGGTGAACACAAAGGGGGACCCGTTGGTGTAATAGTGGATGTTGAAGACTGTGATGATATTGATCCATCAGCAGCCTTGTTCTCAGGTTCAGACTTGTTCTCAGATTCTTGACCATTATTCTTCTTGATGCTATTATTAGCCTCTTCTGTATAAGCAGAGTAGAATGCATCAAAAGGCATCTCAGCTTTACATAATCGAGAAGAAAATACACCTTCTTCTTGGAGAGCTTTAAATGCTGCTCTTTCCTTTTTTGTCTTACGAGCACCAAACCTTTCAATGAAACCTGCTGCTTTCGGTTTCTTGGTGTCTTTTGTAGGAACACGAAGTGGTAAATCAACTTTTGGTTTTTGGTCAGTTTTATTGGAGAAAAATGGTGTTCTATTAAGAGATTTAGATGCATAATTTGGAAGAACCAGGCTGCGAGTAGAAAGTTTTCTTACAAGTGGAGATTTTGGGGCTATATCTCTGATATAACGCAAATCTTCATCTAGAGGAAGTTCAAATGTTTCCCTTTGATCAAGGCGTTTTGATGCAACAACACAATCATCTTCATCAAGTGTTTTTAATTTTAACACTCCATGTGGTACATAATGTCTCTGATTGGGTTCTGCATGTACTAACTGAGCTTTCACAGGAAGATCAAAAGCTTTTGTTAAATCTTTTAGTTCATAGACAGCATCATAATTCTTCTTATTTGGGTCTCCAACAGGGCTAAATACACCTGTCATAATCAAAGGGATCATGACCTCATGACCTTGTCCATCAAAGCACTGAAGATATTTCAAGTCTTGATCTTTCTTTGTATTAATGGTACGGTACTTTAGGAATCTTTTAAATAAGTTTTTCATGTTAGTAGAAAGACAAGTCTTGCGATGATCCATATAAACCATTCCGGTACTTAGTACTTCACCTGGAAAAATCTCTCTTGGTACCCAGGATACAGAACCGTTTTCTTCTCCTAACTCATATCCAACTGTAGATGTACGCACCAGAAATTTCTTGGGTTTGATGGCAGTGATTCCTTGTATTGAGTCAAAATATTCTACAGGTCGTCCATCGTCTGGAATCACTTCGAACCAACCTAAAAAAAAAAAA
>NC_068987.1:72325777-72332222 GCF_001194135.2 Octopus bimaculoides
AAAAAAAAAAAATATATATATATATATATATATATATAAAATTAACGACAAAACTGATTTGTAAAAATTTCATTTGTAAATTCAAAACTTTTTCAATACATTAAATATATAAAAATGTTTCGTTTTGTTTAAAGGCACACAATGGCAAAGATGCTAAGTTCCTGTTTAAAAACTTAATACTACAATTAGTACTAGATTGTGCACTCAGAATAAAGTACTTGCCCCACTTAAGCCTAACAAGGAATAAATACTATTTCTAATTCTTGAATAACCATTTAGTTTAAGGAAAGGATCACAAGTGCTAACCATGCATGAAAACTTTAAACTGTATGTAATCATCCTATTTAACAGCCATGAGGAACAAATCATGCAAAAATAACAATAAAGAACTTTCCTTGCATCATTGTCTTTAACATCCATTTTTCTATATTTGCATGAGACAGACAGAATTTAACAAGGCAGACTTTTTAAGGCCAGATGTCGTTCCTGTCTCCAACTCTCATCTGTTTCCCTATAAGGTAATATTTACCCATAACCAGACATGTTTTCACAGAAGATTGGAAACAAAAAACACCATTTGTAGGATGGTGACATCTATTTACACCTATCACACCAAGCCAAGGCACACACACACACACGCACACACGATGGGTTCCTTTTCAGTTATCATCTATCAAATTTACACATAAGGTTTTGGTTGACCTGGGTCTATAGTAGAAGACACTTGCTCAAGGTGCCACACAGTGGAACTGAACCCGAATCCAAGTGATTGAGAAGCAAACAGTTTAACCATTTAGCATTCAGGTTACTGTCAAATGTAATGCTTATTTATTCATGTTATTTTGAAATAATCATGCCTTATCTCATAGCTCAGAGATTTTGATGAGATTGTTTATTTTTAAAATGACATGGTGGGATAAATGTGAGAGGTTGGATTTTGGTCGGTTGGATTTTGGCCAGTTGGAAAATAAAACAGGTAGAATATTTTGGCCAGTTATGGCTAGTTTAAATGCTAAAGGATTAAATTAATAAACAATATTAATGGATTAGCTGAAAAGATAGTGGGTGAAATGAAATGCCTTGCAGTATTTAGATATGGCTCTTTAAGTTTTGAGTTCAAATCCCACTGATGGCAACTTTTCCTTTCATCCTTCTGGAGTTGCTATAATAAAGTTTAGATAAGTATTAGGGTCAGTTAATCAACTATACTAAAACTTGTGGTCTTGTGTCTATGTTAGAAATCAATATTATGAAATATTGATACTTTTGATACCAGACCTGCTTGAGGACTGAGATTGTTCCAGGTTCTATAATTCAAACTTCTTGCTTTAAAGTGACTTAAATTAAAACCTTTCATAAAAATTTCATGCTATGTTTGAAACACCAGCTTAATAAAGATGAAATTATTTCACTAAATTCTTCATTATTTTCAAAGCTAATTGAAACATTTGGAGTATACTTTGAAAGAATATAGTAACAAGATGGTTAAAAACATCTGGAAAGTATTTTCCCCATACAGTTCTATATTTAAGACATGAGGAATCATGTACATTATTTACATTTCACAGATATTTGTCCTCATCTTGTTTGTTGTTAGCACAACGTTTCAGCTGATATACCCTCCAGCTTTCATCAGGTGTCTTGGGGAAATTTCGAACCTGGGTTCTCATTCCTAAGGTATTTTTCACTTTTATTATTATTCAGGTCATTGCCTGGAATCGAACTCGGAATCTTGGGGTTAGTAGCGCATGCTCTTAACCACTACGCCGTATGCCCATGGGCATATGGCGTAGTGGTTAAGAGTGTGGGCTACTAACCCCAAGATTCCAAGTTTGATTCCAGGCAATGACCTGAATAATAATAATAATAATAATAGCGAAAAATACCTTAGGAATGAGAACCCAGGTTCGAAATTTCTCCAAGACACCTGATGAAGGCTGGAGGATATATCAGCCGAAACATTGTGCTAACAACAAACAAGATGAGGACAAATATCTGTCAAATGTAAATAATGTATTTTCCCCATCGTTCTGTTAGTTCATTTCAGAGTGTCAGGTGTCTGTGTACATACACACACACACGCATGTATGCGTGCACAGAAAGAGAGAGTGAGGGAGAGAGAGACATACACATATGTGCACACATCCATCTACAGAGAGAAGAGAGACATACAGACAGACATTTACTGTTAGAACCTGAAGCTTCATTCTGTTGCTATTCTGAGTTTCTCACATAGTGATCCTTTGGACAAGAGTATTGGAATAGGAAGAGAATGAAACTCAAGCACACGGATTGCAATACTCTTAATTTCTTTATCAATCATGCTATGCCCCACCACACACGTTTTTTGTGAGTGCGTTTGCGTGAGAGCATGTGTATGTGTGTATGTATGCATGTGTGAGTGTGTGAGCGTGTGTGTGCACATGAGTACATATGTGAGCACATCTGCATGTGTGTGTGTGTGTGCATGTGCACAGTGTGTGTTGTGTGAGTGTGTGTGTGTGCATGTGCACAGTGTGTGTTGTGTGAGTGTGTGTGTGTGTTGTCTGTGTGTGTGTTGTGTAAGTGTGAGCATGTCTCTGTATATGAGTATGTGTGTGTGTAAGAGAGCATGTATCTGTGTGTGTGTATGCATGTGTGAGTGTGTGCACGCACATGAGTGCAGATGTGCTCACATCTGCATATGTGTGTGTGTGTGTGTGTGCATGTGCACAGTGTGTGTTGTGTGAATGTGTGTGCGTGTGTGTGAGTGTGTGTTGTGTAAGTGTATGTGTGAGCATGTCTCTGTGTAAGAGAGCATGTGTCTGTGTGTGCATGTGCGGAATAATTTTAAAAATTCACTTTGAAACCATGGGTTAGAGCTTACAGCATTACATGTTCAATGAGTCTTTCCGACTATACCAAGTCAATCTAATGTTTGTGAGTAAAACGGAGTAATTCAAGAGTCAACCTGGTGAGACAGGATTTTGCAGAATTAGAGTAGATTTCTCTAGAACACTCAGACACTTATATAATAGCATAATGAGTAGGTAGGTTATTTAATTGAACAATCTCAACATTCCTTGTTGAAAATGAAGTGAGATTTTGAATGAGAAATAAAAATGGAGTAAGAAAGAAAAAAGGCAAAAAAAAACAAAAACAAAAAATAAATTGTTTTCTAAAATCTTTACATTTCTTCTTTCTTTTTTTCTTTCTTTCTTTTATTTACTTTTTTTTTTTTTCTTTTGAGAAAATAATTCCTGATATCAGACAGAAATAAAGAGAAAGTTAGCATTTGCCAACACGTAACAAACAGAAAAGAATAGAATGACATCGTGTCAGATAGTCACAAGATAATTACTGAAACAATTAGTCAGAAGAAGGGAGGGGGAAAAAAAAAAGAGTAGAAATATCAAATTTTTTTAATTTTTAAAAATTTAACATTGTCAACATGAACAATGTGATAGTAAAAAATCTCAGCAGCTAAATGTGTTAGAAGTTGAACATTTATAATTAGAAAGTGTGGTTCATTACTAAATGTAGTATAAAGACTCCACTGCATTCAGCTGTCAGTGAAACAACACTTTCAGTTCTTCAGTTCAAGGACCAAAAATGCTAGATTTGTAACTCCTCAAGGCAATTAAACTTGTGGTATTTAGATGACATATATGGTATCTCAAATCTATGGTACATAGATAACGCTTCACTTGGAGGCAATCTGCAATCTACACTGATAGTCAAAAAATCATTTGTAGAAAGGAGCCTAAAATTGAACAAGTATGAGTTAGTAGTAACTCATCATTCACTTAAGGGATGACTGTCTTTCCTTCAACATCTGTATCGAATCTTTAAAATGCCTATCTCAGTTTGTCTTTGGTCAAACACACACCAAAACCAGTCACCAAGAAGAAAATTGATGCTTTTTCAAAACTCATCAAAACCTTGACAAATCAAAAAGCTGAGAAGTAATAGAACCCATCAATAGTTTTGCATTTTTTAAATACTAAACCATCATCTATCACTGTCCAGATTGACATATCTTTTAAGATCTACTGCCAAAGAGCTATACAAATTTTGACACTTAAATTCTCTTTCTTTTTAAATCAAGTCTAACAAATATTAAACTCTTTGATACTACATAGCTACAGGTCACCATTATCCTAGGTTTCACAGAGCAAGGTTTACATTCCATAGAATGTTTGTCCCTTCCATGCTTTTCTATCCTCCATTCATGCAACACTTCCCCTCATACAAACAAGACATACAAATTTATGAACTGAAAACCGAGTTCTTAATCTTTTTTGTATTCTCAATTGTGTCCATTTCATGTCACTTAGATCACAAACATTCTTGGATAAAGCCAGTATTGGATTAAAGTGTGAGCTTTTAGTGTTACAACCCAGAGGTCTCTACCAGCAGGAGGACCTCCAAAAATTAAGAATAAAATTATTTAATTTGTGAATGTAGAATCAATGTGTTAGTGTTCTAAATTATTTTTTAAACCTCTTGAAGCTCTATTCTGTTGAAATACAACACCTTTGTTTCAATTAATTTTAAAAATAATAAAGAATTTAGTAAAGTAACTTTACTAAATTATTGTCATTATTAAGATGGCATCTCAAACATAAATTAACAAGACATTTTGATGGAAAGTTTTAATTTAGATCACTTGAAAACAGGAAGTTTGATTCAAAGATCTAAGGGAAATCTTGGGCAGATGGTTATTAGAAGGGTTAAAATAGGCTTGCTTTAGACACTTTGAAGAGCAATTTGATGGATTCAGGTACAAGCATGAAATACTGAAAGCTTCTGATATCTACAGCCCTGTAGTAAGACTAAATAAACTTCATTCCACAAGGTCAAAATAACCCTCTGAATTTATCTATATTCAATGACTGAGAGGAAATTTTCTCCAAGATAAAATGTTTGTTTCTAGATTAAACAGACTTACTCTTATGGTAATTGAAAACAATGTTCTCAACCTGCAAATGTTTGAATTATAATTGTGGTTAACTAAGTAAAAGTATATTAAATATTTCCTTAAGTATTCTTTCTGTTTGAAAATTTCACAGTGGGGCTGTACAGTATTTGTAACCTGGAGGTTTACAAAATCTTAATCTGACTCTGGATAAAGTAAATTAATACCCTTTATCTCCTATTTTCCTCTCATCTGAATTCTTTAGATTTCGTAAAGAATACTAATATTCTTTAGAAACATTAGTAACAACTAATTCCTTCCTTAGACACAAAACTAATTTCGTAAGAGAAAAGACAGTTGAATTTCTAACACAGACTCTTGGCAAAAGACAAAACAAAATTAATCCTAGCAAGGCACTGAATCAATTATTTGCCGTGTGTCTATTATCTTACACCTTCATGAGAACTGTTAAATATTAAGATACTGATTTGATAATACAGACATTGTGCTATTTTTCAAACAGTAAATAACATATCTATGCTACAGACACTACGCACATACCCATAAGCACATACCCACACACAACCAGAGCAATGCACATGCACTTATTCATGCACACTTTTAATCCTCCACACACAACCAGACCAATGCACAAATACACACACACCCTTCACCTCTCCACACATTACAACCAGAGCAATGTATGTACATACAAACACACACATGCGCACAACCAGAGCAATGTACATACAAAAACATCTATTCACACACCTGCGCACACACACACACACATACACAACCAGAGCAATGCACATATACACACACCACACACGCATGCACTAGTGCTGTGCTTACATATACTCATGCGCGCACGTGCACACACACTAAATATGGTCAACACAAGCAAATTTCTCCATTAGTTTCTCTATAGGTAAATATTGTAAATGCTGTTTAGGTAGCTAGTCATGTATACACAAAAGCAGTGACAAAACACAAAAACAACAACAAAGAAGACTATCACTACACAGAGATAACCTATTGACTCTTAATAAAATATAACACGCCTTCTTCCATGAAGTACAAACTCAGAGCTTGTCCTATTGAATATTTTTCCCTTTGTTGTGACTGTTATGCCCCATTGCATCAGCTCTGATTGAGGAGATTTATGATTAAAGGCATTCCAGCCATGACCATCCCATCTTTCTCATAAGTATTGCTTATTTTAGGTGGTAGACTTAATACCTCACCTGGTCCTTGGGTGACTCTGATGGAGAGGAGTCTTCTGATGTAAGTATTTGAGCCAATTCTTCAGTTTGGGGACACCTTTCTCCCTCCCTGTCCCTGGTTGTCTCAGAAGCCCTGTAAAGGGTTATGACCACAGCTTGCTTCCCAATTACATGGTTCTGGGTTCAGTCCTACTGTGTAGCACCTTGGGCAAGTGTCTTCTATGATAGCCTCAGGCTGACCAAAGCCTTGTGACTGAATTTGGTAGGCGGAAACTGCAAAGAAGCCGGTCATATGTGTGTGTGTGTGTGTGTGTGTGTGTGT
>NC_068987.1:72332462-72337289 GCF_001194135.2 Octopus bimaculoides
ACATATGTATGCATGTACATATTTATGTGTGTGTGTGTGTGTGTGAGTGTGTGTGTGTGTGTGTGTGTGAGTGTGTGTGTGTGAGTGTGTTTGTTCCCCTACCATTGCTTGACAACCAATGCTGTAACTTAGTGGTTCAGCAAAAGGGGCCAATAGAATAAGTACTAGGCTTACATAAAATAAGTCCTGGGGTCAATTTCTTCAACTAAAAACTATTTAAGGCAGTGCTCCAGCATGGCTGCAGTCAAATGACTGAAACAAGTAAAAGAATAAAACAAACACCTGGGACTACTAAATTATCCAATGTCATCTCTTCTTCCTCTCTTTACAGGATAGTAGGGTGTAATTTAAAAGAATTTTGGCCATAATTTTTTGCAAGTTTAACAACCATGTAGAGGCTGTGTTATTGTGAATTTTGGCTGTGTGATAAGAAATTTGCTTCCCAACCACATGGTTCCATGTTCAGTCCAATGGGGTGGCACCTTGTGCAAATGTCTTCTACTATAACTACAACCAACCAAAGTCTTGTGAGTAGATTTGGTAGATGGAAACTGAAAGAAGCCCGTCATATATATGTATGTATGTATGTATGTATGTATGTATGTATGTATGTATGCATGCATGCATGCATGTGTGTGTATGTTTGTGTTTTTTCACTCCCACCACTTGACAAGCATCCAAGTAACTTAATGAAAAAGAGATTGATAGGATATGTTCCAGGTTTTAAAAAATAAGTACTAGAATTGATTTGTTTGACTAAATCCTTCAAGGCAGTGCCTAGCATGGCCACGGTCTCATGAATGAAACAAGTAAAAGATAAAATGAAGCTACTGTGTGAATTTGAAAAAAAATTACATTAAAAATAGGTGGAGAAATTAAGAGGGGAGAAAGGGCTCCTGCTGTGTAGTTTGACAAAAAAACATATGATTATTAAATTAATATAACAAAAAGCTTACATTTAGGTCCAGCTAGAATGCTAGCGCCCATTGTTTTTCAATCAACATTTAGATGAAGTTAGTTATTTGTACAAACTAGCCACCAGTAGTGTAAATAGCAATCCATGTGGAGCAAACAGCAGTTTGGGAACAGAATGATTCACTACCAAGAGTTTTTTTGGTATTTTTGACAGAGAAGTTAACACAAAAATAAAGAAAAAGAAAAAAAATCAGGGAAAATCTAAAAACAACATTAAACTGTGTAAAATAAGATAAATAGCTAATGTTTTGTTTTATATAATTTTATCTGAACTAAGATGGTATATATTTACCATGATAGACAGACAAACAGGCAGGTGTTCTTTGATCTCCTGAACAAGGTAATTATCTCTGTTGCAGGCTGATAAACATTTGTGTAAATAAACCATTTAGCAGTGTGCCAGCCAAGCTTGTAAGAAATTATGGAATGAAATTCTGTGAGTTCAAATCAGATTGAATGCAGTGGGGATAAGGAAGAAATATGATGTTTTAGGCAGCGTCTTGAAGCAGGTGCGCACTGGGCAGAGTTGCTTGGGGGCCTCACAGGTCTAAGGTCCCAATTCAGGCCAATGAATGCCTGCGGCTTAATGTCAAAAAGTATGAGTAGAGTGCTGAAAAGTTCCTGGCTTTAAAGGTTTCGCGAAAGGTCTAGCTGGAGGCCCAACCTTCTGAGTTCTTTTACAGAGCTTAGAAAAACTGAAGGACCACTGCAATAAGTGTGTGAATCTGAGAGGGGAATATGTTGAATGAAATCATAATTAACTGATCCTCCTGTATTTTCTTTCACCCAAAGAAGGAACTTTCCAGCAGCCCTTTGTAACTACTAAATAGGACCCAGTACATTGATTTATCCAGAAGCCTCACAGGTATATGGGTCCAATTATGATTTATGTATGCTGCGGGTTGCTATCAATAAATACTAGAGGGCCCAGTGCCTTGATTTGCCCAGGGGCCTACAATGCTACTAAGATCTGGTTTCAGGACTGTCCCTTTATCTGAGAGAGAAAGATTTGTTTTGCAGATGTAGACCCTCCACTTCTCACCAGTTTCTAAAGATTTTGTTAATTATTATTTTTTTTTTGTAATATTTAATAAGGAATTAGATCAAAATGTGTGATTTATTGTTTAATAAGGAATTAGATCAAAATGTGTGATTTATTGTTTAATAAGGAATTAGACCAAAATGCGTGATTTATTGTTTTATAGCTGGCAATAACATAACTTTTCTGTTTGGTTCAGATGACATATTGTGTAGACTTACTACATTACAAAGCAGAGAATAAAAAGAAAAAAATCTGTTTTACTTTTATTTTGGGTAGTGGAAGTTGTTGCTTTTGTTGTTAGGCCAGGTAAGACTTGATTAAGAAGTCCAATAGCACACTAGTAGCTGACCAAACACTGATACAACACAAAAATCCATCTTCCTAGATATACCATGTTTCTAGCTAACTGAGGACCATACTGCACATTAACATGCGTTATTATAAGGGGATCCAGCATAACAGTCTGTACATAATGGTCTCTCTCCACTGACCAGTCTGTTCCTGTCCACCCAAAGATTTTGGTGGTGACCAGAAGTACCATCAACAAATTTTACTAGAGCAATGTGAACGCAAGTCAGAGCATGACAATTGTTATTTCTCTGCATGATGGTGATGCAGTAGTATGTAGTGGTGATGGTAGTATGTATCCCAGCAATGTTTGAGAACCACTTAGGGTAGAGGAAGATTTTAATCTAAATTGATATATTCGATGTCATTCTGTATTAGTGTTTCCCAAATGGTAGTGAAGGCACGTGGCTTAGTGACTAGGATATTTGGCTCCTGATTGTAAGGTCATGAGCTCAATTCCTAGCAGCACATTGTGTTCTTGAGCAAGAAACTTTATATTACATTGTTCCAGTCCACTCAACTGGCAAAAATGAGTTCTACTTGTTATTCAAAGGGCCAGCAAGTTTTGTCACATTCTGTGTCATGCTAAATCTCCCTGAGAACTACATTAAGGATACGTGAGTCTGTGGAGTGCTCAGCCACTTGCATGTTGATTTCATGAATAGGCTGTTCCATTAATCAGATCAACTGGAACACTCGTCAAAACCAAAGGAGTGTCAGTTTTCTCAAAAGGGACATCATCATAAGACACACAAGTGTATCATGAGGTGTAGTTATGTGCAACATGGAAATAATATTACATTTAAAAGATGTGAAAACCACAAACTGAAATTCCAAAGATGCAGGCATGAATTTGTAGTTAAGTAGGTTCTTTTGCAACCATAAAATTTGCACTTCAGTCCCTGTCTAATGGAACTGAACCCAAAACCATGTTTGAGTATCTTTTATAATAGCCTGCAAGTCAAGCAATGCCTTGTAAGTAAACTTGGTAAAAGGGAATTGTACAAAGACCGTTGTGTCATCATCGTCATCAATTAACATCCACTTTTCCATGTTTGCAGGAGTCAAAACTTGTTAAAGCAGATTTTCTATGGCTGGATGCCTTTCCTGTTGCCAACCCTCACCTGTTTCCAAGCAAGGTAATATATTCTCATGGTGAGGCATGTTTTTTCACAGAAGACTGGAAATGAACACCTTTGCTGATATGATGATTGATGCCCATTTAAAACTATCATGTGATATCTAGACAAAGTCACCCTCCCCCCCCCACACACATGACAGGTTTCCACACAGTTTCTGTCTACCAAATACACTCATGAAGTTGTGGTTGGTCCAGAGCTACAGAAGACACTTGCCCAAGATGCCAGGCTGTGGGACTGAACTCAAGAACACATGGTTGGGAAATAAGCTTCTTTAATCTCAAGACTGCGTCTGTGCCTATATTTTCTTTCAAATGTGTATGTGTGTGTGTGTATGTGTGTGAATGTCTACTTTCTGCACTTCACATGAAAATTACTGAGCTACAGAAAGTGACATTTGTTGATATCAACCTGTCAGCAATTCATCCAGTAGCTCTGTACTTTCAAAGACTTGTAAAAAAGACATCGAAATATTTTTACTTGTTCTAAAGTGAGTCAGAATTTTAAAATTTTGATAAGCCCCTATACTATCTATATGACAGGGTGAAATTGTGAGAATAGAAAATTTACAATGCCAGCCTTGTTGCAACAGAATACAATTTCTTGATAATTTTATTTTGGCTCAATGGTTATCAGAAGTGAGGAATCTGGGAGGTTCTCCCTCCCCCTCTCTCACTCTCACATTCTTCATTCTCAGACAAAGGACAAGAGCCCAAAACATCAGATTCTTAATTCCTCACATCAACTGAACTTGAAGTTGCCAAATCTATGTAGAGTACAATAACAATACTTCCAGAACAAGTACACAAAACCACGTCCAAAGATCACGCCTACACACACAAAAAAAAACTATAAAATGAAAGATTACCTGGACTCATGAAGAACACATAATGTTACCACAACTTCAATTCCCATAGATCTTGTCACAACATGAAAGCCCAACTATAAATAACTAGACTCATGTACAACACTCTAGAAACACTATCTTCACCACTCCGTCTGGACAAACATAATAAAATCATACTAATAAAAATAGTTGCAAAATCAACATCCTCATTGGTCTTGGGATGCAGACCACTAAAATATAGAGGAACAGCAACTGCTGCTACACTCTAACCAAGACTCTGTAGATTTTAGTGGTGGCACTTGTAGCTAACACCAGGATCTATGAATGTATAAGAATATATCTGATAGTGAAGAGAGTGTAATACATCCAGACTGTAAGGTGGCGAGCTGGCAGAATCATTAGCATGCTGGGCAAAATGTTCAGTGGCATTTCATCCAAATAAGTCGCAGCTGAGTGCGGGGTGGGGGTGGGGGGTG
>NC_068987.1:72337311-72338137 GCF_001194135.2 Octopus bimaculoides
GGGGGCACAATGTAATCAACTTAAACCCTTCCCTGAAATTGCTGGGCTTGTGCCAAAATTTGAAACCAATATATCCAGACTGTCGCGCTGCACTCCACATAATTTGCTGCTTCTTATTCGAGCATGTAGTATGGCTCTTAGCTTGATGGATGGAGGCTTGATATAATTGGGAGGATGGATTGATAGGTTGCATGTTGTAATTTGATCACTCACTTGCATGCAGAAGGACTGCTTCCTTATGGCTGTCCTGGAGTCACACAATCACCTCCAATCATCTCCAATTCACTGAATACCACCATCACATAACAGCAATACTATCATCATCATCATCATCCATTGTTTTAAATCTGGGTTTTGTCCCCATTAACAACAGTGGCTGGGTCTACCTCAATGCCATAGTAACCGAGGTAGGCAGGTGCAGCCCACCCCAACCTTGGGCTGGCTGGCTGGTGCCCATTCTCCTTTGCTATCATGAGGCTGTTTTGGAGCTGGATTTTCTACAGGGAGCATAAGTTGAGGCACCTGAATTTAGTACAGTATTATCCATACAATTTCAAACTTGTATGCTGCGGTAGAGGCAACATGTTCTTTGTCTATTTCCTTAACTTCTTGGAGATTTTAGGTATAATTATATTAATGTGTCCATCTGTTCTAATTTAATTAAATTTTATGTCTTTGTGAAGCTGAGGATTGCTCTGCATTTTAAATCGATGTAATGATTGCATTGTTCAATTAAATGGAGTTGCATGAAACGATCATACTGCATTACCTCTGGATATCCTTGTTGCTTATTTTGATTTATATATATATATATATATATATATAT
>NC_068987.1:72339357-72340839 GCF_001194135.2 Octopus bimaculoides
TTCTGTCTCTCTCTTTCTCTCTCTGTGAAAGTATCTGTCATTACAGTTTCGAAATGTGATTGTTTCAGTTAGTGGAATAGTTTCATTTTTAAAGTGAAAGTATTTGACCTGAGTGTTTTTGTTTCACTTTTGACACGTAATACTTAAATAGTGAAGATATTATGTTGCCGTGTGCTCGAGCTCTGCAAAAAGTTTAAAAATTTTTTTGACTAAAACACAACTGTAAGGCATGTGTAAAATTTGAATGAAATTGGTTGCGTAGTTCTCGAGTTTTAGGGATTCACACAGACAGACAGACAGACAGACATTCTCATTTTTATATATATAGATATATCATCATCATCATTTGCAGGATCCAATTGAATTGAGGCATTTTAATAATAAGTACACCAAGTTAGGGTCGAGAGTAGCATATCTATGTATCAACAGTATACATGGACACTCATGCATATATTAATGTTTATACAGAAAAACAACAAAAAAAAAATATTCATTATGAGCCAGATCTTAAATGTTAAATTTTGGATTTAAATTTTTATTCCCCTGAAAAATAAAAAAACCCAGAAAAATGTCTTTTTCATGATGTAATTGATTTGTTCATCAATAAAAACGTGTCTGAAACAGCTGTTGTGAACCTCAGCCCACTTGTCTTCTTACTTAAATATATATATATTGTTGAGAGACTCACTTGCTTTAGTCTTTGGTTTGCATCAAATTGCATAGAAGCATAATTTTTTAAGCAGGAAGTCACTAGCTATGTGACTTTTCCGAATATTGTCCATTAACCCTTTTGTTACTGTATTTCTTTTGAGATGCTCTGTGTTTCTTTCAATTAATTTTAAATATAACAAAGAATTGAGTAAAATAACTTAGTTATCCTTAAGCTAGTGTTAGGAACCTAAATTGTGACTAAGGTTTGGTCGAAGATTTTAATTCAAAATTTTTGAAAACAAGACATTTGTACTACAGAGTCAGAGGCAGTTTCAGCCAGGTTGGTATCAAAAAGGTTAACCTACACAAGAATAAAAAAAGAAAAAATCTGACATCTTTTTTAGCATTATTTCTCCGAAACTATTTTATATTCTTAGCTCGCTTTATTCTAAATGCATTGTTTTGTAGCATACATTCTTAAATTCCTTGCTTTGTTGAGTTCTATTTTAGAATAGTGAAGGCGTTACTCCAGCATGGTGACAGTCTAATGACTAAAACTAGTAAAAAGAATAAAACAATTCTCCATGATTAGCTGTTAAGTACAAATGATGTCTACATTTACAATTCAATCTGCATATTTATATAAGAGACATGCATGGAAAAACAAGGCAACTTATTACAGTTATCGTCACATGAGGTGAGCTGTTTTAAATCCAAGAAATTACGTTGAAGCTTTTGTTCTCTCATTTTGTGTGTGTGTGTGTGTGTGTGACAGAGAGAGTGAGAGAGAGACAGGGGGAAGAGGGGAGGGAGTTACTGGGGAGGGAAATA
>NC_068987.1:72340849-72343430 GCF_001194135.2 Octopus bimaculoides
GGTTAGTTTCACTATATATTCATATATTCATACCTAGCTATCTATCTACGTGTGTGTGTGTGTGTGTGTGTGTGTGTGTGTGTGTGTGTGTGTGTGTGTGATAATCATCATCACCATCATTCTGATGCCTGCTTTCCCATGTTTGGGTTAGACAGAACTTATTGAGGTAGATTTTCTACAGCCAGATGTTCTCCTTGTCACCTACCCTCACCTGTTTTCAAGCAAGGTAATATTTTCCCATGGCTGGACTTTTTCACAGAAAACTTGAAACAAACAAACACAATTTGCATGATGGTGACGCACATTTACAACAATTGTGCAATATCAAGACAAAGACACACACACACGTGCATGCACGCATGCGCGCACACACACACACACACACACACACACAAATATGGCAGGCTTCTTTCAGTTTCTATCTACAGAGCCCACTCACAAAGCCCTGGTTGCTCTGAGAATATGATAGAAAACACTTGCTCAAGATGCCATGCAGTGGGACAGCCTGAAACCATGTCAGTGCCTAAGCCATACTTGAAGAAATAAAAGTGAATGAATGTACTTTACAAGACATAAAGCTAGTTTTGCACCTAGATCACTGGAATTTTACATTGGGGTACATCTTTTCAAGTAGAAGGCCATCATAGATGATGTGACTTTCTCTGATACTTTCTACAAATCCATCAAAGTTGTGTACTGCAGCTAGTGTGTGTGTGTGTGTGTGTGTGTGTGTGTGTGTGTGTGTGTGTGTGTGTGTGTGTGTGTGTGTGTGTGTGTGTGTGTGTGTGTGTGTGTGTGTGTGTGTGTGTGTGCATGCACGCATGCAGGTGTATGTATGATCATTTTTTTTAATGTCAGTTTTTCTATGCTAGCATGGGTTAGACAGAGATATTATACAGGCATTGTTTTACGGTAGGATACCATTCCAGTGGCTAACTTTTGCTTGTTTTTCAAGTAAAGAATCTTTTATTCAACACATCTTCAAAAGAACAAAGTAAACAGCCAATTTATTGTCAGTAGAAATGACGATTCTATGACTGCTTGTAATTGAGCAGTTTTGGAGAAGGGCAAAAGTAAACACAGAAACACACACATGAAATGCACATAAACCTACATGCAGTCACACATATCTGATGAGCTTCTTTAAGTTTCTGCCTACCAAATCCACTCACAGGAATTTGGTTTGCCTGGGACTGTAACAGATGACAGCTGCTCAAAGTGCCATGCATACTGGGCCTCATCGAGATGACAATAGACCAAGATGTTTGGCAATTTGAGGTTTTTGAAAAAAACCTGGCCACCTCAGCAAAACTGAATTCTGGAAGTATTGTGTGTCTCACCTACATGTAACACTAAGTTTTCCACACATCCTCCCTAATAAACCAAACTACATCTCTTCTCTTCCTCACATCTCTTCTTCATGCACTATGTTTATCTCTCCCTCCCCATTCCTGCAGCCCAATCCTGTCTCCCATACTGCCTGCCAACTGTGTCATTACTATCCTGTCATCCCCCCTACTATATACCCAGGTTTCACCACTCACTGCATTCCACCTCTCCTTTTGCATTCACATGAACTCCCTACTCATGCTCCCTGGATATAGAGTTCAACACATTTCTCCTGTAACACATTTCTTCTCATAGTAAAAATAACATTCGCTTGCCCACTCTTCTTGCTCTAAATAGACATTGACTTTCTGGAAAGCTTGATGGACATACATGATGGAGAAGTCTTCAGAAGAACCTTCAAAAAATACCTTCCCAAAGATTGAAAGCAGAGAGGTACTCCAATAGTTTCTACATTTTGTATGTGGTAGAAAACTGCCTCTGGTTTATCAGTTTATTTACCTTGGTAGTATACTCTTACTCTTTTACTCTTTTACTTGTTTCAGTCATTTGACTGTGGCCATGCTGGGGCACCATCTTTAGTTGAGCAAATCGACCCCAGGACTTATTCTTTGGAAGCCTAGTACTTATTTTATCGGTCTCTTTTTGCCGAACTGCTAAGTTATGGGGACGTAAACACACCAGCATCGGTTGTCAAGCGAAGTTGGGGGGACAAGCACAGACACACAAACATATATATATATATATATATATATATATATATATATATATATACATACACACTACACACATATATACGACGGGCTTCTTTCATTTTCCGTCTACCAAATCCACTCACAAGGCTTTGGACGGTCCGAGGCTATAGTAGAAGACACTTGCTCAAGGTGCCACGCAGTGGGACTGAATCCAGAACCATGTGGTTGGTAAGCAAGCTACTTACCACACGCTTTTATGTTTTATTTTGCATGAAATTTGGCATAGAATGGAAAGGGCTTGTATGGCTTTTACTAGGTTGGAAGCTTGAATATGGCCACAATATGTATGCATGCACTCACACAAATATATACACATACATGCACATACATATATACACATATGTTTACATACTTACATGCATGTATACATATGTACACACATGCATATATATTTTATGTGTGTATGTATGCATGTGAGTATGTATGTAAACACAAACACACACACACAGACACACATTATGACATTTCTTTACAAATGC
>NC_068987.1:72345680-72349208 GCF_001194135.2 Octopus bimaculoides
GAGAGAGAGAAAGAGAGAGAGAGAGAGAGAGAGAGAGAGAGAGAGAAAGAGAGAGAGAGGACCTATTAGCCTTGTCAAAGACATAACAACCTTTCCATTGCTGGTGTCATAAAATATATCCAGGACACTTCAAAAAGTGTTTGGTGTTACGGAGGGCATCAAAACTTTATCAAAATGGTATGTGTGAGCAAGACATGGTCCTCTGAACCATCTAGGAGGGCAGTAAGCCTCGATCAGAACTGATGGGGAATCTGTCCAACCCATGCTAACATGAAAAGCCGACATAACAGGATGATTATACTCACTCACACACATATACCATATTTTTCAGCATACAAGTCAAATTTTTCAGACCAGTATTTACAGCCCAAAAAGGTAGAGCAACTTATACACCAAGAGAACTTGAAAGAGCAAATGCACAGAAGGATTTGGAAAGATAGTTGAATGTTAAAATTGCACGTTTACACTATATAACTACATTGACTTGTATGCTGGAAAATATACCTTATATATTAACTACTTATCTACAAATATATACTTCACATGATGCACTAATTGCCCCAAGTGAGCACATAGAAATTCCTTTGATGGTGTAGCAGCTGGAAAAAGAAATCTCAAAAATATCATTTGTATATTCATTTATATTTATCTATGTGCCCAGTAGTTCACATAAATGACTGGCTGTACAAAGATCATGAGTTCAAATCTAATGCAGGTATTTCATTATTCATCATCATCATCATTTAACGTCCGCTTTCCATGCTGGCATGGGTTGGACGGTTTGACTGGGGACTGGTGAGCCAGATGGCTGCAACAGGCTCCAATCTGATCTGGCAACATTTCTACAGCTGGATGCCCTTCCTAACGCCAACCACTCAGTGAGTGTAGTGGGTGCTTTTACGTGCCACTGGCATGAGGGCCAGTCAGGCGGTACTGGCAATGGCCACACTCAAATGGTGTTTTTATGTGTCACCTGCAGCGGCATTAACAATGCTCTCGCTCGAATGTTGTTGTCCACGTACCACCAGCACAAGTGCCAGTAAGGCGACGCTGGTAACGATCACGCTCGAATGGTGCTTTTTACGTGCCACCAGCATGGGGGTCAGTCAGCAGCCCTGGCAACGATCCCGCTCGGATCGTGCTCTTAGCGCTCCACGGGATGCCAGTCATGCGGTGCTGTCATTGAATTTGATTTCACTTGCCTCAACAGGTCTTATTTATTATTCTATATAATAATGAAACAGAAATAGATAAGAATGTCATAGAGAATACTCTTTCTTACAGGTTTGTTATCAGTGAGCCTAAAAAAATATGACATACACCCCACCCACATATATATACTCACTCACACACACACATACATATACATACACATACACACACACACACACATAGCATGTGTATCTTGGTTTTTTAAATAGATATACTGTAACCCTTTAGGTCATAAGGAGCAACTAGAAGAATTGACATCAAGAAGGGAATCCAGCCATGAAGCTCTGTCAAAAATAGCCAGTATAACTGAAGGTAGCTTAAAAAAGGTAGCTGTAAAAATGACATTAATAATAATGACATGTGTATCTGCATACATGCACTCACACAAATATATACACATATATGCACATACATATATACACATACATTTACAT
The DNA here is from genome assembly GCF_001194135.2 of Octopus bimaculoides. Taxonomy (NCBI): domain Eukaryota; kingdom Metazoa; phylum Mollusca; class Cephalopoda; order Octopoda; family Octopodidae; genus Octopus; species Octopus bimaculoides. The sequence continues at coordinate 72,347,327 of NC_068987.1, forward strand.
TTCTTACATGCATGTATACATATGTACACACACCCATATATATTTCATGTGTGTATATGTGTGCATGTGGATATGTATGTAAACACATAAACACACACACAGTCAAATATGCACTCACACATATATACAAATGCACACACTTTATATAAATGAGTGGCTGTCAACCATTTTTTACCTATAGACTCCTTTGATTCCTATTTTATTCAGATGAACCCCCCCATAGCCATTTGATAAAAAAGATCTTATTATATTTTTATAATTAAATATTATTTGGAATTGTATAAAAAATGTTAAAATATTTTGTGTATTGTGGAAGTACGACCAATTCATTCCACATAAATTTTAGTGGCAAAATCTTTTCTGGGACCCCAAGGATCATATGGACCCCAGTTGAGAACCATTGATATAAAGAATACTAAATAACGAAGGCAATAAAATACATAAAATTTACCTCTCATTAATAGAAGATCAATCGTATATGGCTTGTAGAAGCCAATCTTAGATGTTATCCATGAATATTCGGTAAAAGCATCAGTACTGCTGTTAAGTACTAACTGTGATTGAGAACGGTTCCTCATTGCTGCTCAGTAAATGAGCGACTTCACGTAGAAATGGATCATAAAGTGAAATACAAACTAGATTATGACGAACATTACTAAAACCACTACTACTATTACTACTGCTACTACTGCTACTACTACTACTACTACTACTACTACTACTACTACTACTACAATACAGGAACAAATGTATGAGGAAACCACTTTAAATGTTGAAGTTTGACCAAAAATTTTAACGTAAGAATGACTGTTTAGGCAAAACTAGGTGTGTATATGTATTGTATTGAATATGTATATATATGAATGTAAGTAGGTAGGTGTATAAATCTGTCACATAATGCTTGGGTAGTTCAATCATAGATGTTATTTACAATGTGTATAGAACATACCATATTTTTTTTTCTTTTTCCTCCCCCAGGTCACATGGTTATCAACATGATTTTATTGAGTTAGATTAACAACAGTAGTGGTGGTGGTAGTAGTTGATGGTGTTAACATGGGGTGAAACTAAAATTCACCTACACACCTTTTGAAATAGAGAGAAATGTTAGTGTGTGTGTGTGTGTGTGTGTATACTTTCCATAGGCCTACATCTAGAGCAATTGCACTTACATACATAAGGTTTTATAATGAATTCTTTGGTATAAATATATGTATAGCTTGATTTTCATTAGGTATACACCCACATATGTGCACTCATCACACATACATACATATATAAGCATACATATACACACAAACTGTATATGTGTGTGTGTGTATGTGTGTGTGTTTATATATATATATATATATAGAAAGAGGGAAAGAGAGAGAGAGAATGGGTGGGGATGGGTACACATTTTAAAAATGAAATCAAGTTCTCTTTAATTGTCTGTAGTCAGAAAAAAGTTTCTAAACAGACAAAACATCAAGGTCTTTTGTGATTTAAAATAAAACAAGTGACGACAACAAGAACAACATCAACAAAACGAAGGAAACAGGTTTAGTTAGTTAAAGAGTGGAGAAAATTAAAGTTGTATAAAAGTCTGATACACAAAAGGGATATTTAGATATATTCTGTGTGTAAGACCGCCACAAGTCCATCTGTGTGTAATTTGGTACAATATAAACTAATAAACCTGAATGACAACATAGACAGCTGAATATGTATGTATGTGTGTGTGTGTGTGTGTGTGTATACAAATGTGTACAAATATACATACGTATATACACATACATACATGGTATATATGTGTATAGAATATACGTGTTTGAGAAAGTGTATGTATGTGTAATTGTAACATTATATATATATATATATATATATATATATATATATATAT
>NC_068987.1:72350149-72352741 GCF_001194135.2 Octopus bimaculoides
TATATATATATATATATATATATATATATATATATAGTTTAAAATGAGTGCCTTTTGTATGCATAAAAACAGTAGACGTTAACTGAGAACACAGTAGAAGTCATCATCATCATCATCACCATCATCATTTAACATCCATTTTCCATACTGGTAAGAGTTAGAAGGTTTGACTGGAGATGGTAAGATGGAGAGCTAAACTAGCGCCAATCTGTTTTCGCTTGGTTTCTATGGCTGGATGTCCTTCCTAATGCCAATCATTGCCCAGAGTGCATTGGAAACTTTTTATGTGTCACTGGCACAGGTGCCTTTTACTTGTCACCTGCATGAGTGCCTCTTACATGTCACCAGCACATGTTACCAGTACTAGGCCACGACCATGATTTTACATAGCTTGACGTGTGTTCTCAAGCACAGTAATTTGACAGAAGTCGCGATCACTTGGTCATTGCTTCTGTGAGACTCAACATCCAAAGATCATATTTCACAACCTCATCCCATGTCTTCCCGGGTCTACCGTTCCACATGTTCCTTCCAGAATTAGAGGTGAGCACCTCAGTATGCAACAATCCTCAGAGTTAAATAATTATAATAAAGTTTCTATTGACACTTATTTCAAAACTTTTCTGAGTGAATGGCTGATCTCTCTTACTTTATATATGTATAAATCCAAACTGAGGGAGTGGAATGGATGAAATCCAGACTACATATGCTTTTTTTAGCTAGCTGCTTCTCTAATGAATGTAATAATTACTCAATGAGGGGTACTCAACTTAGTTAATCATCAGGCCAAGAATACCTTAATTACATGAAGCTAATATTGTCGCTTGGAATTTCCAGGTTAACTCACTGTAGATGTAAGTTAAAATGAATAGTGAAGCCATAAGAACAGAATAAAAAGACAAATGTTTGAAGAAATAAAACGGTCAAGAAATAAGAAGGGGAAGGATGAAGCCAAATATGTGGGAGTTGTCTAAGGTTGACAAGAATGAAGAAAAGGAGAGGGGGAAGAAAGAGAGAGGAGGTGCAAGCAAATAGCTACTGTTGTTAAAGGGAAAGAATGGTTGCCATAAATATTTAACTGGGATAGCAAAGAAACATGTGTAGCCTGGATTTTATACATTCCACTCACTCAATTTTGATTTTTATTCATAGCAATTCTAGTTGCTAACCATGAGCTGTGCAGAAATTTACAACTTATCGAATTTCCTTGTAACTTTAATATGGGAAAAAGTGTGCAACCATCGACACCAATAAATTGTTATTGTTTCTGATTGTACACTGTCTGTTTTATTTTCTATACCTGCCATGGACTGCTTGAAGCTTTTACAAACTTTCTAAATTTGGATCCCTGGATCTTACCTTATATATCAATATATATATATATATATATATATGTCTGTCATCCCATAAATAATGTATTTTTTTATATCCTTTTTTTATTTTTCAAAATTAAGATAAAATTCTTTTTTAATCTAAAATATACTCTCCTTCATTTTCTACAATGCTCTTCCATCTATCTGGTAGACTTGCATGGCCCCTCTTCCACAATTCACTTGTCTGTGATGAAAAATACTCCTCCGGTACTGTTCTAACCTACAGAATTCATATTTTTTCTGTCCAAATGATTTTGAAGACTGCAGAATAAATAATAACCAGATGGGACAATGCCCGATGAATATGGTGGGCGGGGCATCATTTCCCATTGAAACTGCTCCAGCTTTGGAATATCATCCTCACTGTATACGACCGAGAATTATCCTGATGGAAGAACACTTTTCGTCTTGAAACCAAAGATGATCATTTTCCTTCTAGTGCTGACTTAAGCTGCTCACAGTAGATCTCCTATCGTTTGGTTTGGGTTTAAAAGTTCAAAGTGAACTGAACCTTTCATATCCCACCAAACAGATAACAACACTTTATATGGGTGAAGACCTTTAGCCGGGGGTGCCGGGGTTTCTCCTTTCCCTACTCACTGCATTCGGTGCTTGACATTTTTATAGAGAACCCATTTCTCATTACCAGTCACTATTTGGTCCAAAAAATGGTTTATTCGTGAAATGTGACAGCAAAGAAGAGCTCACATTCACTCTCTGTGCGCAATTAGATTCGGAAAGTTTGTGAGGAATCCATTGACCCAATTTGCTGACTTTTCCAATGACATGCAGGTGTTGATGAATGGTTGAATGACCAAATTCAAGCTTCTCTGCTAGTTCCTTAACAGTTATGGTGGGATTTTGTTCTACCATGGTTTGCAGGACATCCTCATTGAGCTCTACAGATCTTCCAGGATGAGGCTCATTTTTTAGGCTGTAGTTTCCAGTTTGGAATTTCTGGAACCACCACTGACACTGGCTTATGCTTATTGTCCGATCCCCATATACTGCATTAATATTCCTCACACTTTCCGTTGTGTTGTTAACTTTATTAAACTCATAAAGCAAAATATGCCAAATATGCTCCTTTGTCACTTCCATTATAGCTTTGAAAAATTAAGTATTAAAATCGAACTGCACTCTTCAAAACTTGCACTAAGAATAAGGATAGGGTAAAATTACTACCTGCTTTTATAGCAAGTTGATGCAGATAGTTTAT
>NC_068987.1:72352841-72354784 GCF_001194135.2 Octopus bimaculoides
GTGTGTGTGTGTGTGTGTGTGTGTATTTATATATATATATATATATATGACATAGGCCTCTCTCAGTTTGCATTTGAATATTTTGCATTGAAAGTAATTTTTTGTTTAGTAAACAACAGTCAATTAGATATCAAGGTAAAATATCATAAGGTGAATGCACACTGAAGGTTTTGAGCCACTCCTAATAACAAGACACTCAGCTCAATTGATGATGTCATCATAATTGATTTGATAGGGTTGTAGGAAGTATGTGGCTGGAGATATTACGAAATTACTGAGTCATACACACACACATACCAATACAAAGAAGTATATATACACATACATACATACAGACATACATATACACACTCACACACCCACATATATATATATACATATGCATACGTATATATATATATATATATATATATATGTGTGTGTATGTATATATATATATATATACACACATATATATATATATGTGTGTGTGTGTGTATGGTGGTTTTATGAAGTTAAGTTTAAATAAAAATATCATTTGGTTAACTATGACCCAGTTTGTGATTAAACTGTCTTAAAATCAAAACACAATTAACTCTATAAAACTTATGTAACAAGAAAATAGGACACACTACTTCCTAAAGTTACAAGTACTTTATTTTGTACCAGTTAACCTTCTTATGAACACAGGAATATATGTACACCATTATCATTTGCATCATTTAAACCTTAAGAGATTTGAGGGCCAATCGATTGGCCAAAAAGTTGAATGCCAAAGAAGATTGTATTAGTTCATTCAGTTTCTTACAAGAATTTATATAGTTTTATATATCTAAAGTAATTACTTTATTTTTTATAATTCTTTTAAAAAAATAAGTGCATACTCTCTGTAGGGCATGTGAAAAGGGCTCTATCTTCTTGGCACTGAAACTCCAAATGAGGCTTTGTCTTGAAAGGGTTAACATTCACTTCACCATGTCTGCATAAGTCAGACAGAATTAGTGGAGGCAGAATTTTTACAGACGGATGCCCTTCCTACTGCCAACCCTCACCTGTTTCCAAGTAAGGTAATATTTCCTAATGACCAGACATATCTCATAAGACTGTAAATGAAGGACAACATTTGCACGACAGTAACCATCACTTACAGCTATCACATGAAGTCAAAGCAAGGAGGTGGCTAGCCAGAGGACTGCACCAAGCTCTTCTAACCACTTTGGCATGGGTTTCACAGCTGTCTGGTCTTGCTAAAGCCAACCACTTTACAGAGTGTACTGCATGCTTTTTATGTGGCACCCACACTGGTGAGGTCACCAAGTAATATGCAAAACAAATAAAAAGACCTCTCTTGACTAAGGGAGGAGTAGTATTCAGAGAGTTTCCTTGCAGTTTCCTTTTGGAAATGTTTCCCTAAGTGAAAGCCTTTTATTTTTTCCAAGATTTTGTTGGTTTTGAACTGTTGTTGATGTTTTTTTGACTGATTTTTTTCTAGGTAAGGATATTGGTGTTACACAAACTCATTTTTCACCACTGAGAAGAGGTAATCCATATTAGTCTAGCCTCTATCCTTTGACCAGTCCAGAATTGGAGGCCTTACAAGGAGCTTGTGTTCTATTGGCATAGCTCTCAGGGTCATCGAGGCACACAAGCCACCATACCAACACAGGAACTGGACCTTGTGGTGGATATATTTTATTTTATATTTCATTCATATGTATATGTATGTGCATACATACATACATACATAAATACACGTTGTTGTTGTTGTTGTTGTTGTTGGCACTCCGTCGCTTACAGCGTCGAAGGTTCCAGTTGATCCGATCAACAGAACAGCCTGCTCATGAAATTAACGTGCAAGTGGCTGAGCACTCCACAGACATGTGTACCCTTAACGTACTTCTCGGGGAGATTCAGCGTGACACAGTGTGACAAGGTTGGCCCTTTGAATTACAGGCACAACAGAA
>NC_068987.1:72354794-72355178 GCF_001194135.2 Octopus bimaculoides
TGTGTACCCTTAACGTACTTCTCGGGGAGATTCAGCGTGACACAGTGTGACAAGGTTGGCCCTTTGAATTACAGGCACAACAGAAACAGGAAGTAAGAGTGAGAGAAAGTTGTGGTAAAAGAGTACAGCAGGGTTCGCCACCATCCCCTGCCAGAGCCTGGTGGAGTTTTAGGTGTTTTCGCTCAATAACTACGATCCTATGACCACGAGTCTGCTGCCCTAACCACTGGGCCATTGCGCCTCCACTACATATACATATATACATATATATACACATATAGTCCACAAATGAGACCCAGAGATTCTCAGTATAAAAGACACTTAGTAGTGCTCAAAAGATTCAAACTTAGATTCCAATGTCTTCACAGAGAATTGATTCCATGG
>NC_068987.1:72357243-72380862 GCF_001194135.2 Octopus bimaculoides
CAAGAATGATGAAAACTTTTTGAAAACTGAGCAGATATTGCCAAGCTTTTGCCAAAATTTGATGCAGATTATCTGCTTAACTTTCTCTGTCATGGTCAATGCAATGATCACACACTACACACCTTCCTTCCAAGCACTGCTGTAAACAGCAGAAGTGAGGTAGAATGTTAAAACTTAGTGTGTATGCACAGCAGAGTTCAAGGTTAATCTGTGCCAAGCAGCTTCACTCTGAATGCTTTAGCTTCGTTATTATTGCAACAGTCTGAATACTTATTGATCAGACCACAAGTGTGTGTGTGTGTGTGTGTGTGTGTGTGTGTGTGTGTGTGTGTGTGTGTGTGTGTGTATTTAATTATCTAGCTATTATAAGTATAACCTGATCACATAACTACACTTAATGGTTCATGGTGTAATTACTCAAATTATGGTGATTTTACTTTCAATGAAATCAATCAATAACAGTTGGTGACATCTGCTTGTAGTAGGAGTGGGTTTGACCAACAGAGCAGAGAAATAACAATATTGTACTTGGTGGACTGGCATCAACATGTATGGTTTCTTTTTCTGACTTCATCAAGTAAATATTTCTGCTTACAAAGCAAACAATCATGACCAGATAAAATCAAGGGCTTGTGGCTGGGCCATTTTAGCAGCATTGTACACCCCCCATACCACTACCACCACCACTACCACCAGGTAAAGCAATGCACTGGGGCTACCTGAGTATGCAACCCCAGCATGCATAGATCAGCAATAGGCTTCCTAAATACATGGGACTTCTAAGTAACTGCCCAGTGTTCACATACTTTAAGATGACAATGAGTGCTCCTCTCTGATATTTTTCCTTAATTTCTCAAACATTTCAGCATCTTCCTAGGTGGACATTCTAAGTTAAGCTAAATCTGCAATGTGAGCAAGAAATGCCTCTTCTGGTTATGTGACCAAACTATGTAATCAACTATAGTCCAAGACAGCCAATTTGTAAGAGAACAATACAGGCAACTAAACTGACATCAATGAATGGTGGATATTTTCTTTTATCAATTTTGGAGTGAATAAATATGAAGTTAAACCCAGCAGGATTGAATCCAGGACATTAAAGATCAAAACCTAAATACCATATTACCATTTCAATCAATACAATGTTACAAAAAAAAAATCAATGATGATAATAATTTCTTGCATAGCTACATCATTTAACATTCATTTACCATGCTGGCATGGGTTGGATGGCTTGGCAGGTGCTGGTAAAGCCAGGAGCCATACCAAGCTCTATTTGTCTGTTTGGGCAGGGTTTCTACAGCTGGATGCCCTTCCTAATGCCAACCACTTTACAGAATGTACTGGGTGCTTTTTACATGGCACCTGCACAGGCCAGAAATTTAGGGAGAGGGAATCAGTTGATTATATTGAGTTCAGTTAGGGGACTTTATTTTATTGACTCTGAAAGGATGAAAGGCAAAGCTGAACTCATATTAAAAGTCAGAACGAAAAGAGCCTTAACAAAATACCTCAAGGTATTTTACCCAGCACTTAAAGACAATAACTTAAATAATAATAATAATAATAATAATCCTTTCTACTAAAGGTACAAGGCCTGAAAATTTCAGGGAGGGTACTAGTTGATTACATCGATCCCAGTGTTTCCCTGGTGCCCTTTTTATCGACACCAAAAGGATGAAAGACAAAGTCAATCTCGGCAGAATTTGAACTCAGAACATAGCAATGAAAGAAGTATCACAAAACATTTCATCCAGCATGCTAATAATTCTGCCAGTTCACCACCTTAATAATAATAATAATAATAATAATAATAATAATAATAATAATAATAATAATAATGAATTGGAAATAAAGCTTTAAATCAGTAGTTCTCAACCATTTTTTTGCCTATGGACCCCTTTGATTCCTATTTTACTGGATCCCCACGTTAAAAATTATCCTATTATATTTTTATAATTAAATATTATTAGAAATTGTATAATAAAATTGTTAAAATATTTTGTGTATTGTAGATGTATGACCAATTTATTGTTCATAAATTTTAACAAAATCTTATATGGACCCCGCCAAGGGCCATATAGACCCTGGTTGAGAACCACTGATGTAAACAGTAACCCCAGGAAAGCAAAGTGAAAACATTATTATTAAACATCAGAAAACAAAACCTGTATAATAGGTACTACATTATTTCAATGTTAATTTGCTCTCTAATTATAATACATACAGCTTAAAATAAGACTAACGAGAAGACTCATCATTCAAACTGAGTGTCACTTTGTAACAATGGGAAATTATTGATGTCCCTAAAACACATCAATGTCTAAAATACTTTTATCTATTAATTAGTTCTATTTCATAAATGACAGCGAACTGGTTGAGTTGTTAAGAGTGTGAGATAGTTAACCTTGTGAAATTTGTTCCAGTTCTCTGCACTTCAAGTTCAAATGCTATCTAGGTCAACTTTCACCCTCTTGGCCTACTTCTTCTGACACCATCCCTCTATTTCTTTTCACCCTCTTGACCATGTTTCCTTTACTGCACGGTGACAACACAGAGCAGTGAGGACTTTTTATTCTTGTGGAATACAAGATGGCTTCACTATTGTCAATATCATGGTTAAATATATCTGGTTAGTACATGCTTCTAAGTGGTTGGTGTCACGAAGGGCACTCATCTATAATAACCTTGCCAAAATGTAATGTACATCCAAGACATGGCCATTTGATCTGTCTACTGTGTAGTAGTATCAGTCAGGGTAAGTACTGAGTGGTACTACTACAACATGTCCAATACATGACAGCATGGAAAGCAAACATCACTTGTTATGATGTTGATGATGTAGTGGTGATGATGACGATGATACTGATGATGGTGTGCAGAAATTAGTGCACAAAAAGTAAAGTCAATTTGCATTGTTAAAACTGTGCTTAAATGTTTCTTGAATTAGAAAGTAATTAATTGGCAGTTCATTAGTAAAATAATTAGCTCAGGCAGTAAGAAGTATCTTTGGCTAACCACATAGCCAATAAATAGATAAAAATAAACATAATAATAATAATAATAAAAATGATAATCACAGACATAGCTATGTAGTGAAGAAATTCAGTTCACAACCATGTGGTTTCAGGTTCAATTTCACTCCATGGTATCCTGGGCCACACAGTGAAACTGAATCCACTGTACAACACAGGATTGATTAATGTTTTTGAGAAGAATTTGGTCAACAGAAACTGTGCGGAAGTCCTCCATGTGTGGGCATAAACTATGAAGATGGCCAAGAGCTATATATAATTTTAAATCTGGAAATGATTTTATTAGTTACAAAATTATTCCCATGATCCCTTGCTACCTATTACAAAACACAGCAACAAAACACCATTATCATCTCTTTAGTCAAAAGATGAGACCAAAATGGTTTTGAAACATTACTGGACTTAGAAACATTATTATTTGAAAGTAAATTTATTAATAAATATGAAAAGTAAAACTGTGGTTATCCATACATTGCTTAGTAAAATCACGGTCATCCATACATACAGGCATGACCTTTATAGGTGCCAGTACCATGTAAAATGTACTTGTACCGATGCTGCATATATGCACCTGTGCTGGCGGTACTCAACCCTTTAGCATTCAGATTATTCTGTCAAGTGTAATGTTTATTTATTTACATTGTTTTGAATTAAGCACACATTATCTTATAGCTTTGAGATATTGATGATGTGGATGTCTATTTTAAAAATAACATTGCAAAGAAAATCTGAGGCCAGATCTAGCCAGTTTGAATACAAAACAGGTATAATATTTTAGCCAGATATGGCCGGTTTAAACACTTAAGGGTTGAAAAGCACCCAGCACACTCTGTAAAGTGGTTGGCATTAGGAAGGGCATCCAGCTGTAGAAACCATGCCACAACAGACAATTGGAGTCTGGACAGCTCCCTGGCTAGCCAGCTCCTTTCAAACTGTCCAACCCATGCCAGCATGGAAAACAACTGTTAAATGCAGATGATGATGAAAAATCTTCAAGAAAAACATTAAATTCAAACATAGTTTGAGTTTAACATTAGTGTCCTCGAATATAAATGTATGTGTGTGTTTCTGAGTCAGGATTTGTGTATACTGGTGTAAACTGATTATGCTGCATCTCATTATATAAACAGTAATTTAGTCATATGATAGCAGAAAGATTGCTAAGATAAGTATCAAACTGAAATAAGTACTGGGATTTAATGTGGTCAACTAAAATCCCATGGAAAGTGCCACAGCATGGCTGTAGTCCAACAACTGTAACCAGCAAAAGAATAAAGGAATGATAATGACAACGATAAAATAAAACCCTGTCTAAATATAGCTCGGTTTATTTCTAGTATTTGTGTAGCCAAATTATTCAACCTAGACATCCATTATTTAGGCCAGCCACACTAAGACTATGTAACAAACTATCATTGATGAACTGGTTAATTATATACAGATATCTCCTAAATAGTAATCTTTTAAGTACAGTAAATCTAGACAAGTAATGTGGTGTCTGTTGATGATTCTACTGCAGACATGACAGTCTTGTTTTGGACAGGTGAGTTAAAATTACAAACACCACAGGTATCATCAATTAAAAATCCAGACAAACCAGCAAGAGGAATGCTATGTAGCTACTGTTTAACCCTAGGTCAGTCCTGACAGAACAGACCACCAATAGTCAGAGGTTTTCTAGCCCTGACCATCTTGTTTTGTTTCCTAAGCACAGAAAATTTTTTATGGAATTCTGTAAAAGATGGTAGCCATCATTATCATTATTATTATCATCATTTTGTATATCTATTTATTCTATGTGTGCAGGGATTGGACGAGACCTCTCCAACACAGCATCTCACAGCTTAGGGTAAAGACCCCTTTTGGTCATGAATAACCATGGGATTGCACCTAGAAAGCTACCCTGAGGCACAAGTCCAGGCAAGATTGTTTATGGAAGACCAGCAATCACCCACCTCCACACCACCAAGGGAAAGGCAAAGGCCGATACAGCTTGGCACCAGTAGTGTCACAACTCATTTCTACAGCTTAGTGAACTGGAACAACATAAAATAAAGTGTCTTGCTCAAGAACACAACACAAAGTCTGGTCCAGGAATCAAACTCACTACCTCATGACTGTGAGCCCAATGATCTAATCACTGAGCCATGCACCTTCACCCCACAACTTATTGCATTACTTTGTCATCTGCTTCCTGGGGCTCAGCATCCTGTTCTCAGCTCTCTTTATTTCTGCTCATGTCTTCTTTGGTTTTTCTCTTCTCCATGCATCTCCTGGCACTTTCTCACTTACTTGTAGTACTGTCAACTCATGTCAGGTATATCCGTTGACCACATTATCCAATGGGACCTTTTTGACTTTTTTTGTTCTAAGATCACAGTTTGGTTTGAGGGAGAATTTAAATTTAGCTGCTGTTTTTAGCAAGTTATATGATAATGTAGAGCTTCCTTCCATCATCATCATCATTCAGTTGCCCATGCTCCAAGATGGCGTGTGCTGGACTAACATCTGCTTTTCCATACTTGCATAGGCCAGATGGAATTTGTTGTGGCAGGTTTTCTACAGCTGGATAACCTTTCCTGTTGCCAACCTTCACTTGTTTCTAAGCAAGGTAATATTCCCCCAAAACCAGACTTGTTTTTTATGGAAGACTGGAAACAAACACTGCTTGTATGACAGTGATGCTCATTTACAACCATGATAGCAAGACAAAGGTACACATAAACAGAAAGGCACACACACACATACACACATGTATACATACATACCCTTCTTTCAGTTTCTCTGTACCACATCAACTCACAAGGTTTTGATCAGTTTGGGGCTTCAGTTGGAGACACTTGCCCAAATTGTTGTGGCCACATGGTTTGGAAACAAACTTCTTAACCACACAACCATTCTGCACCATTGTGTAATGCAAATATCTTATAAACCCTGAAGGGTTGAAAGTGCTTATCTTTAGTTTCATGACTTTAAGCAGATGAAAGATAAATCACTCCTAGGATAGGACACCAGTCTGTTGTAAGAATGTAGCAGACAGAAAGGTGCAGTGAGGTTAGTAGAATTAAGAGGCACTTCCTAAATACTCAAGGAAGTGCTTACAGCAAATTTAAACTTAGCTCCTATGAACTGGTATTTTAACCCTTTAACATTCAGATTATTGTCAAATGTAATGTTTATTTATTCATATTGCTTTGAATTAATCCTGCATTGTCTCATAGTTTCGAGATTTCAATGGTGTGATTGTTTATTTTTAGAATGATATTGTAGGGCATGTGTAAGAGGCCAGATTTGGCTGGTTTTAACATAAAATATGAAGAATATTCTGGCCAGATATGATGGCCAGTTTAAATACTAAATGGTTAATACACAATGGAATGCTTGCAGTCATTCTTCAGAGATAGACAACCTGGGCTACTGAGATAATAATTATCCTTTCTAAGTTGATATTTCAGAAAATAATTTCTGAAACCTTAATTCAAATTCTTGAAACTTTAATTTATTAATTTTTTTTAAATATAAAATTCTTCAGATCTTTTAAACTAGAAAAATATTAGTTTATAAGTCCCATTTTCTTTTAACACTTTTAAAATTTTCTTTTTAATCTGGATCCAAATCAAAATTTAGAAAAATCTTAATGAAACTATAACAGAACATAGAAATTGCATATATCATTTATTCTATGATTCAAATGATTTTCTTTTAACCATTCCAAAATACAACAAAAGTCCATTTTATCTATTATGCGTCCAAATCCTGCCCAGTTACTATAAAACAGTGACACTTCTGTCAGTTCTGACTGATAGTAAGTCAATTGAATAAAAGACCCAATGAAACATAGTTCCCTTGATCTAATCAGAAGATCATCTGCCACTAACACAATAAGCATGATGAATGACTATTTGAATAATTAATGAATTCAGGATTAGAACATTTTAAGTACAAAAATAGGTGTAAATTAAAAATGAATGAAACTATGTGGTCACTTAGTATGCTAAGAACAATAGCCAAAACTCCCTTTATTTACATTCTGCCATATTACAGAAACGTAAAGATACATTTGTGTAACATGGTTTTTGAAATTCTGTGTCTGAGAAAACAGGGCTCTGGTTAAAGCTATGATTAATTTTAACCACGGGTCATTGAGATCAAACTTAACCTGGAGTTAAACAACATCAAATGAGACATATACAGCAAACACATGTTCATTACATTTTTTGGTATATTATAACTAAAGCTACAACACTTTCTCTCACTTCTTCACTTTCAGATGAAGAGAAAAACTCTAAAATTTTACTTTCCTTATTTCTTGTATCAATTAAACTTAATGAACTCTCCTACAAACTCTTTTGTGAACTAATTATTGCTAACACAAACCAGCACCAGTTCCCTTAGATTCTGGATTTTACCATCTTTTCATTTAAATACTTTATTTTAGCTATGCTCCTTCCTTGATATATATTCGGAACAGATATGGCCAGTTTAAATGCTCAAGGGCTAATGTAATCTATCTGCAAGTGCAAACTTATGTGAGTCAGAGTGGATGTTCCAGCGCATCTGCCTTGCCATCCTGCAGGGCAATGCTTTTTCCATTTTGTCTGCTGGAACCATGAGGTGGTTTGAATTTTAGGAAATTTTACACTCCACTCCATAATGTAAGGTTATTCCATATAATGTATTCTAAGAAATTACATTTACCATTCTTTTATTTTCATAATTTGTGTGTGTGTGTGTTTGTGTGTGTGTGTGTGTGTGTGTGTGTGTGTGTGCGCACGTGTGTATATATACATAGAGAGAGAGACAGACAGACAGAGAGTGTGAAGAGGAAGAAGAAAGAATTATTTTATTAAAGTAATCCTCAGGCAAAATTAGTGAGGTAGAGTGTATGACAAGCCTGGTCCTTCAAATTACAGGTACATAGTCTTGTGTGTATAGAATATCTACAGTAATATGTAATATATATGACATATAGTCATATATAGTAATATATATAGTAATATATATTACTATATATTACAAATATAGAAATTTATATGAAGTACCATACATGAAAGCATTCTTAAAGAAATATTTAGTTTAGGAAATCCTAGATAAGCTGGCATCTCAAAGATTATAGAGCCACTAGACTAAATTTAGCAAAATAGATAAATACAAATTAAGGCCAAGTGTCAACATAATCAGTTTATTATTATAATCTCTTTAATTCAAAAATACACAGTTAGACCAACAGATAGCAAACTGGAAGTATGTCAACAATGTAAACATAGCACTGTTGTCGTTGCTGCTATTGGAGACCAGAGTAACATTAAAACATGTTCAGGGTTGTCTTCCACACTTACCAGAAAAATGAAAATATTTGTCAATGGCTAATTAAAAATATTTTTCTTCACAAGTTTATTTTTAGTTCATTTTAAACTTTTAACTGCTCCATATGTTAAATCACTTAACACTAACTATTAGTCAACTGGAAACTATGGTAGAAGACACTGGCCCAAGGTGGTATGTTGTTGGATTAAGCCTGGAATCACATGATTGTGAATCCAATCTTTAAACCACACAGCTAAGACATTTTGCTTCACATCTATATCTCCTAATATTACTTTGTAACCAAAGGCAGAATCATTATCATGCCAGGCAAAATGCTGAATGGTATTTCGGCCATTGCTACATTCATCATCCTCATCATCATTTAACGTCTATTTTCCTTGCTGGCATGGGTTGGATGGTTTGACTGAGGTCTGGAGAGCCAGTGGCTGTGTCAGGCTCCGGTCTGATCTGGTAATGTTTCTACAACTGGACACCCTTCCTAAGGCCAACCACTCCAAGAGTGCAGTGGATGCTTTTTACGTGCCACTGGCACAGGAGCCAGTCAGGCGGTCCTGGCACCGATCACATTCGGATAGTGCTCTTTATGTGTCACTGGCACAGGAGCCAGTCAGGGGGCACTGGAATTCTGAATTCAAATTCTGCCGAGGTCAACTTTACCTTTCATCCTTTCAAGGTTGAAAAATAAGTGTCAGTTGAGCATTGGGGTCAATGTAATCAACTAACCCCCTCCCCTGAACTTGCTGGTCTCATGCCAAAATTTGAAACTAATATTACATTGTAACCAGGAGCAAGTTTATAAAAACCTTTGACATGACCCACTTGTCTGTACTCTCTCTTCTGCTCATCTTCTTGTACTTTGACAATTTGCTTTGGCACTCCATCACTACCTTCTTTTATCTCCTTCCCACCCCTATATAACATGGGATAGCAATAGATCTCTGCAACAGCAAGTCACATGTACCTGTCCCCTCAGTCATACTATAGCCTTTCAAAACCTCTCTCTCAAATACTCAACTTAGTAGCAAAATGTTTTTCTTTTTTTTTCACCCTCTGTTCCTTTTCTGTCTTGCAAATTACTTAGCAACTTCACTTGTGCTGATGGCATGAAAAAAAACAAAAACACCCAGTACACACTGTAAAGCAGTTGGCATTAAGAATCACATCCAGCTGTAGAGATCATGCCAAAGCAGATAATGGACTTCAGCACAGCCCCACTACTCACTGGACCCAGTCAAACTTTCCAACCCATGCCAACATAGAAAACAGATGTTAAATGATGATGATGACAACGATGACTACATTTAATTGATCTTTGAAGTTTTCTGAAGACTTATGTCATACAAAAAATGTTATAAAAATATTCATCAATTTTTGTTCAGTTTATTCATTTATTTATTTATATATTGTATCTATTTATATGCAGTTAATTCATGACTTAAAATATTCAATTTTAGATTCTAAATTTGTGAAATGGAGATACTCTAATATAACAAAATTTCACAGGAGTATGTAAATTAGGAATTGATATTCAAATGGATATCAAAATTCAATTAGAGAAAAACATTTTCATTTTTCTATTTGGTTTGCAAAATTCTTGATGTGATCTCATGTATTGGAACAGATTTTGTTGCGTCTCAAGAGGGTCATTATGCTAATAATAGTTTCAAATTTTGGCACAAGGCCAGCAGGTTTGGGAGAGCAGGTATGTTGACTATATCAACCCCAGTGCTCAACTGGTACTTATTTTATTGACCCCCAAAAGAATGAAAGGCAAGGTTGACCTCAGTGGAATTTGAACTCAGAACATAAAGATGGACAAAATGCTGCTAAATATTTTGCTCAGAGTGCAAATGATTCTGCCAGTTTGCCACCTTAAATTATGCTTATAATTAACACACACATTTGTTTGATTCCACTTCTTTATTATTATTCGTCAATTGGTTAGCTATTAAACTAACTAATCAATTGTTTGACTAATCATTTCATCAATCAATCATTCAGTTACATTTGTCAAAGAGTTTTTGTCACCTTTCATGACCTCTTCAATGACATACCCTCTCTACTCCAGGTCAGCTTCAGATTTTAGCAAACAAACCTGATTGATTGATTGATTAACTAAATGATTAATCAAACGATCAATTAGGTAGTTGGTTGACGAATTACAATAAAGAAAGGAAACTGAAACAGTGCATGTGCGTTAGCATAATGATCCTTCCAATTAAAAGATTGTTTTACAGAAATTATTAGTGATTTTTATTTGGATCTCAGTTTTAAAAATGCCTATATTGAATTTTTATTTACATGTGAAGCAGAAAATAATTGTTTCTGCATATTTCTATGTCTACATGTCTGAGATTAACAAGATTATAAATGGTTAACAAGATTATAAATGGTTAACAAGATTATAAATTTT
Organism: Octopus bimaculoides; assembly: GCF_001194135.2. Lineage (NCBI taxonomy): Eukaryota > Metazoa > Mollusca > Cephalopoda > Octopoda > Octopodidae > Octopus > Octopus bimaculoides. Next base: position 72,368,020 of record NC_068987.1, read on the forward strand.
TGTAAATTGTTAATCTCATCCTTGCAGATGAAAGATTTTTATCTATATTTACTTAGATAGTGAAATATGCATATAACCACAAGATTAGGTTAATTTAATCCTATTTTTCATCTCCAGTTTTAATTATGAAAATATTCTAATTTTATCAAATATTAAATATAAAGAGAGAGGGGAAATAAAAAAAGATATCTAGAAATAAACTTTAGTTAAAATATCTACTCTGACCTAAAACATTTTACTGGAATGTACTCAGAGTACTTATCAAAATCCCTGCCTCAACTTCATTGGGATTTTGTTAAAATTTTAAAACTGAATAGTTAATATTCTCAATTTTAAGGGGATTATAATAAGGAAATGATTATAGTGATTATTAGGAGAAAGTTACTAAATCTGTTTTATATCCTCTTGTCTTTTATCATTGTATGATAACTACATAGATTGTATTGTTTCCTGGTTAATTTCTTTTTTTAAATCAAAATTAACTAACATGTCCTAATATTACTTAGCTAATTAACCCTCAAACAGCAGACATTATCAAATGGTATTTTACTAGAGAACAGTAGACATTAGCAACTGATGTTTCAAACATTTTACGTGGATACACCGGTTGTCAATCGATGCCCATGTGTCTACTTCATCAAATGCACCTAAACATGCGTGGCCCTTATTGAAAGGAGAAATCAAATAGCAAATGGAATATTTACACACCAATGAAGGAGACTTTTGTGACTTTCCATCATTATCATCAGATGATAATAATGATACTCTGGATAGCACAGAAGAAAGTGATGCTTCAACTAGCTCTGGGTGGAATAAAGTTAACCAATATTTCTTTTCTCCATTTGTACATTCAACAACAATGTGAGAATCTCAAATGAATTAATACTCAAATGATTTTATTGCCTATTTGTCTTTATTTTTATAACCTAAAAGAGTTAAAATATCATTTCTATATTTTTTGTTTTGTTGCCCATTTGGTACATGCATTCACGCAAGTTTTTCCTGCCATTTAAGAGTTAAATATTGTAAATGAAAAAAATAACCAAATAGTTTATTTTAGTACCAGCATGCAGAGCTTGAATTCAGATCTACAGCAAGCATTTTGTAATGCATTTGAACATGAATACATACAAGATCTCCTAGGAATATCACCTGCAAAAGATTAGAGATGGGCTACTCATCCTGAAGAAAATTCTAACTGGGCTCCACCTGCAAGGTCATGCACTGCTTATCTTGATATGAGATCACCATGTTGCACACACATGGTTGTGATGCATGTGCTTGGTAAAATTTTATCAGACAGGTAGTCATGATGGGTATACTGGGCTTCGCATATTCTACTCGTGTCACTTTGATAGCATGCACTACTCTCTCACTCAATAATAATCCTTTCTACTGTAGGCATAAGGCCTGAAATTTGGGGTAAAGGGATTAAGTTAATTACATCAACCCCAGTGCGCAACTGGTACTTATTTAATTCACCCCGAAAGGATGAAAGGCAAAATCAACCTTGGTGGAATTTGAACTCAGAACGTAGTGACAAACAAAATACAACTAAGCATTTTACCTGGCGTGCCAACGATTCTGCCAGCTTGTCACCTTAATAATAATAATAATAATAATAATAATAATAATAATAATTATAACAATAAATATTCTGATTGTCAGTTACTTGATCTTAAGCAGTTGAGCATGTCCTTTAGAGGCTGACAATATATGCATTTCTGATCATGAGCAGGAGTAGTGGGGGAGCATCAGAGTCATGTGGAATTCTTTGGGGTTTGAATATTTCACCTCTGGAAACATGGTTGTTTCATTCATCATTCTTAAACAAACCTTACTCAGGGATCTTTTGAGCGGGATGGGCTACTCAACCTGAAGAAAATACTAACTGGGCCCCACCTGCAAGGTCTTGAGCTGTCTATCTTGGTATAAGGTCATAATGTCACACACATATGGTTGTGATGCATGTGCCTGTTGTACCCTTATCAGAAGTGTAATCATGATGGGTATATTAGGCTTCGCATATTTGTACCTCAGTGTCACTTTGATGGCATGCAGTGCTCTCTCACTCAATAATTATAATAATAATAATATGCTAACTAAAATGGTTTAATTTTATGCTAATTTGTACATTTGCATCATATAGAATATCTTATGTTAACTGAGCACCACAAAAGAGGAATATAAAATTGGTTTTGTAACAAAGACATAGACAAGCAGAGTTATGCATGCTTTTTTAGGCATGTGGTTAGAACACATTGTAATGTGGTTAGAACACATTGTACAAGAATAATGAGGTCCTTGCAATTTAACTACCAGCATCTGGATAATATTAAACATCAGATGATAGTAAACGATATGGAAATAATGTGAAGAAGAAAACAAATCAGAATATTTATTCAGCAAGGTTAATTAGATATAGCTTATTCTATATTAGGACTATTGTGTCACTAAAGACTGGGTTGCCGGGTTTATAATAATACCTGTTGAATCTCTCTATGTCTTCCTTAACAACCCTTGGGTCTCCTAAGGTAAAAAAAAAAGCATTTTTTTTCTTATCAGACACTGTGAGTGAGAAACATCATTAATCTTAAATAAAGGGATATATGTATGTGTGTGCGTTTGTGTGTATACACACACACACAAACACACACCCCTAGATAGGAGTACTTTAGTTTTGCAAGTTACGTTGTCATGTCACAAAAAATTCAAGCCTTGTCTTGCCCTTGGACATGATTAGTGGCATGGAGAAGGAGAGACCTGTGTGCATAGGCAACAGCTAGTCTTCTACAGAAAAAAACCCCAGAAACATTCCCTCAGATCTGCACATTGCAGGCAAACATTTTAAGCAAGGAACCTCAAGGCATGTGATGACTAAGGAGAAACCATACATACATACATATATATATATATATAGAAAGAGAGAGAGAGAGAGAGAGACAGACAGAAAGACAGAGCAAGAGAGACAGACAGATCATAAAAAAGAGGTAAACGGCAGTAATTGTCAACACACAAAAACATGAAAGCTACCCTACCTGCAAGTATGTTCACATGAAACACAAAACAGCAGCTTTCGAAATGAGCTGTTTTAGTACAAACATCCCTTTTTTATAGGATTCATAACACATAATTTAAACTAATTAATCCTTCATAACCTATCAAATAAGGAATTATGAATAGATTTAATGGACTTTATAAAATAAGAGGATAAGTAGAGATTAAGTGACTTCCGACTTCAATATCCTCCTAACTGTTTCCTTATTATAATCCTCTTTAGGGACACGTATTTTGATTTGCAAATCAAAATCTACAGGAATCCCTTAAATAAAATAATAAATGAAAATAAATCCAAATACATTCCAAGGGTTTAATGTAAGATATTTGTCCATTTAAAACAATAGATTTTTTTAAATAATGAAGTATATTTCTCTACTTATAAATATATTGAATTTACCAAACTTTTACTACAATAAATATAGAAAGTTTGTTTAGTAGAATCGGTAGAGTGATAGAAAAAAAAGAATGTGTTACTGTATTTGATTGCATGTCTTCATATTCTGAGATCAAAATCTCACCAAAGGCAATTTTGTTTTTCATCACTGTGAGACTGATATGTACCAGTTGAGTACAAAGTTTTCAAAAAGTTTTCATCATTCTCAACACAATCAAGATCTTGTGCAACTTGAAACCTGAGTATCCTTTTGGTCAACTGAAAGCAGTTTTGGCACAAACTTGGCAGACACACATCTCATACCCAAATCTTCAGTGATAATTGACTGAACTGAACTATAACAAATTTGCACATCCTCTGATAACTCACATATGGTGATTCAATGATTCCTCCTCACAGCTACATGCACTTCTGTGACATTTTTCCCAGTTCTGCTGTTTGTGGTTCTCCCAGAATGTTCATCGATATTGACATTATTTCAGCCATCTCGGAAACGTCTGAACCACTCTTACACATGTGTGCAGCTCATACACTCTTCTCCATACACTTTCTGCAACTTTGCATAGGCCACTGAGCAGGTATCGTCATGACAACTTTCTTTGTCATGGTCAATGCGACGATCACATGCTACACACCTAGCACTGCTGTAAACAGTGGAAGTGAGCTAGAACGTTAAAACTTAGTGTGCATGCACAGCAGAGTTTAAGGTCAATTTTTGCTGAGTGGCTTCACTCTGCATGCTTTAGCCTCATTACTATGGCAACAGTCCGGATACTTATTGATCAGATCTTGCATATGTATCAATTATCAGATCCACCCACCACAAAGTCCAGTCCTCATTGTAGTGTGGCAGTTTGTGTTCCTCAATAACCTTAAGAGCTGCTATGCGACATACTCCTGATGGGGAATCCCATGCTGAACAGGTCAAAGGACAGAGGCCAGACTGTCTTTTCAGCCACAAAAGAAACCATAGATTAGCAATCCACACCTGCTTTCTATCCTTTTATTTTTATTAATTTATATAATACTTGTCAAATTTGAGAGAACTATCATCACAATGATACATACATATGTATGTATGTATACACACACACACACATTGTTCTTCTCTGGTTGTTAATCTACTGCAATGAGCTATTAAAGGTTATGTGTCTGTTGTTTCTATTTGTGACAGCATCCTAGCATGAATATTTTAATTCTCTATCTCAAACAAGGAACAAGATATAAAAAACAGGATGAGTAAGAAGTGGGACAGAAAAATCCTTTAATGAAAAACAGTTAAGAAGCTTGCTTCCCAATCACATGGTTTGGGGTTCAGTTTGACTGCATGGCACCTTGGGCAAGTATCTTCCATGATAAACCTCAGGCCAATCAAAGCTTTTGTGAATAGATTTGATAGGCAGAAACTGAAAGAAGCCCATCATGTGTGTGTGTGTGTGTGTGTGTGTGTGTGTGTGTGTGTGAATCCACCACTGCTTGACAACAGATGCTGGTGTGTTTATGTTCCTGTAACTTTGTGGTTCAGCAAAAGAGACTGATAGAAATATTGGTTTTTAAAAAGTACTGGGTTCGATTCATTTTACTAAAAATTCCTCAAGGCAGTACCCCAGCATGGCCACAATCTAATGACTGAAACTTGTAAAAGATAAATATATAAAACCTTTTTTACATGAGGTCCAGCACACCTGTTGTCATAAATTACAGGTTACTTGTCAGATTAGATTGCTGTCTGATATTTTCCCCTTCCATGCACTGACAAACACACCCCAGGTAACTATTTATACATCACTAGTCACAATGGCAACCTAATTTTTTTTATATATTTCAATTTTATTTTATTTATTTTTACTGCCACTTCTATTCATAGACCTGGAACATCTCAATTCAAATAACCTTCTCATTCAGTATGAATAATTAGCAGTTACATTTCCATAACATTTACTTTGCTTCCTAACATTATTTCATAAGAATAAATACCTAACAGGTTGGAATGTCTTTGATCAAATGTCTACTGGATCAAGGTTGGTCTAGAGCTTAATAACAGCAACATTAATGACAATAATTCACTTTCAATTTTAAGTTAAAAAGACTATTACATTCACATGTCTTCTCTTCAGCCAGTAGTTTCCAAAATTTATTTATCTTATTTTATTACTTGTAGTACATTTTAACCCTTTAGCATTTAAACCAGCCATATCTGGCCCAAATATTTTACCAGTTTTCGGTTCAAAGTGGACAGATCTGGCCTCTCACACTCACCCTACAATGTCATTTCTAAATATAAATGATCACATCATCAAAATCTTGAAGCTGCAAGATAATGCATAATTAGCAGGAAACAATGTGATTGTATAAGTATTTAATTTGATAGTGCAATCTGAATGTTAAAGACTTAAACCACATATTTTTCGATATCAGTAGAGGCTAAATTTGTCTTAATATGCAATTACTAGAGGATGTTTGCAAAGGATGATGCTCAAAGAAGCAGAAAAATGTATTTAACAATTCCACCACGACTGCTGGACACTTTTTACCTGCTCCTCACATATTTATGTGATTTTTAATACTACACATCTATACATGAAGGCACATGGCTCAGTGGTTAGAGCATCAAGCTCACAATCATGAGGTAGTGAGTTCAATTCCTGGAGTAAGACACCTTAGTCATGTTGCTTGAGTTCACTCAGCTGTAGAAATGAGTTGTTATGTCACTAATGCCAAGCTGTATCAGCCTTTGCCTTTCCCTTGGAAAACATTGGTGGTGTGGAGAGGGGAGGCTGGTATGCATGGGCAACTGCTGGTCTTCCATAAACAACCTTGCCCGGACTTGTGCCTTGGAGGGTAACTTTCTCGGTGCAATCCCATGGTCATTCATGACCAAAGAAAGTCTTTACCCTTTACATCATCATCATCATCATCGTTTAATGTCCGCTTTCCATGCTAGCATGGGTTAGATGATTTGACTGAGGACTGGCGAACCAAATGGCTATATCAGGCTCCAATCTGATTTGGCAGAGTTTCTACAGCTGGATGCCCTTCCTAACGCCAACGAGAGTGTAGTGAGTGCTTTTACGTGCCACCGGCATGAAGGCTCGTCAGGCTGTACACTGAAGTTGCCTGGCTTTCAACAGTATATCTCTGTTAAGTATGATATACAGAATGCTACATGAAAATATTTTGGTATAATTTATGCCTAAAAAAGTTTTTAAAAATTTAAACAAATGTATGTATATATTCTAGTTATAAATATTAATCATTTAAATTATAGAAAATTATTAAGTAGTTACCGCTTTACTATTCAATCGTAGATTACCAAATTACTTAATACAAATATATTTCAATACAATTCCTGTCTATCTTTAAATAATTTATGACTGAAAATTACAACAGAGCCAGCAATAGGCAACCTCATTATACTGGCTATAGATATTGATTATTTAAATAGTACTTCTCAACTGGGGTCCATATAAGATTTTTTGGGGGTAAGCAAAATAGTAAATTGAGGATCCACAATAATATTTCAGGTGTCCATGAAAAAATTTTACAAGAAACAGCCAGGTTCAAACTACACAAGGGAATGTGTGAGAAAACAAAATAGGAAATAGTATCTATAAAACAAAGTTTTAAACATTGAATGGCTAAGGGGGTCCACCAGAGCAGAATAGTAATCGAAGGGATCTATAGATAAAAAACAGTTGAGAACTACTTATTTAAACTATCTTATATGGTATGAGGTACAGTGTGTGACCTTACAGGTTTAATTTCATATTTGGAAACATTTTTTGAAATCTTTCCCAGAATAAAATGACTGATAAACTTTGTGAGGGAATTTATTTGATGGAAATTTTGTGTGTATGTGTGTATTTGCCCCCCCCCCCCTTCGCCTTGACAATCAGACAATCGGTGTTAGTTTGTTTACCTGTAACTTAGCAGTCCAGCAGAAAGAGACAAACAGAATAAGTACAAGACCTGAAATAAGTATTAAGTTCAATTAAATCCTTTAAAGATGGTGCTCCAGCATAGACACAGTCCAATGACTAAAACAATGTAAAAGAAGATATATATCTTTTATCTTTTACTTGTTTCAGACATTAGACTGTGGCCATGCTGGGGCACCACCTTGAAGAATTTTTAGTTGAATGAGTCAACCTCAGTACCTATTTTTAGTTAAGCCTGGTGCTTATTCTATTGGCCTCTTTTTGCCATACCACTAAGTCATGGGGACAGAAACACACCAACACTGATTGTCAAGTAGTGGTGGTGGGTCAAGCAGTGGTGGTGGGACACACACACACACACACATGAGGTTTCTTTCAATTTCCATCTAGCAAATTCACTCACAAGGTTTTGATCAGCCTGAATGAATAGTAGAAAACACTTGCCCATGGTGCCACACTGAGGCTGAACCTGGAATCATGTGGTTGGAAAGCAGATCAGCCTTAACACAAACATTTGGACCCAGAACATAAAAAGTCAAAACAAATACTGCAAGGCATTTTGTCTGACACTTTAATGATTTGAACAATTCACCATCCTTTTACGCGCACACACACACACACATAAACAGTCACAGAAGTTATAAAATAACCATTAATGATTTAATTTGCCTTTCATCACTCCAGGGCTGCTAAAACAAAGTACTAATCAATTACTGGAGTTGATATAATAAACTTCCAAAGTTTCAGCTGTCTGTACCTATCTTAGAAACTTATTATTACTATTATTGGGTGCACTTATTTAACCCAAGATGTTTTAAGTATTCTTTATGCACACACATACAGGAAGAGAGAGAGAGAAAGAGAGGAGATGTCAAAATGATGTTTATGATTATGGAGTAAATGGAAATTGCTATTTAATATTGTTTAGCCCCTGGACAGTCCTGACCAAAACGGTTCCCAGAAGTAACAAATCCTTTATTTTGCTTCTCCAGATACAGTGTATCTGATGTGTCCTTCCTTCTTTAAGACAACTGAATTCATGATTTGCTGCAGATCTGGTAGCTATTTCTAGCATGTCAAGCAATAGCATAGAGGCTCTTCCTTCATTAGTTCAAGGGCAAAAATGTACTAGCGATAACTGACACCTAATTTATGGGAACCTATGATATCAGGGAAGAGGGTCATTTATTTTATTATAATGAATTTATTGTGTACAATGTTCAAGTGCACCACAACAAACATAAAATCTATGTTGCAACCGGCATGGATAACCTTTTTTGAGAAGCAGGTTGCATGAGACACAGCTCATCATCAAGCTGACTGCACTACTAAAAAATTCAAGGTAATTTTTTGTTAGGTGTGCCATTCAGAAAGTCCCGTGGGCTGCAGTTTGCCCGTGACTGAGTTACATGCTTTTCTTCAATTTCCTGACTATAATCTTTTTACTTCCTACTATAGACACAAGATCCAAAATTTTGAAGAAGAGGCTAGTCAATTACATTGACCACAGTTTCAACTTTTATCAACTTCGATTGAATTAATGGCGAAGTCGACTGCATCGGAATTTGAACTTGGTATGTAAAAAGAAAGGATGCCAAGCATTTCATCCTGTGTAGTAATGAATCGGCTATAGCTTTAGTTAAGCTATACACAAAAATTAACAAAGACCCAGAATGTGTAAGTGAAATATTTATTTAGTTGAAAACATGAGGGCGACAGCCACCAGTCAACTCCTGCTTCGTGGAAGCCTGCTTAACTGGAAGTCAACTTCGCAGCAGACCAGCTCCCTAGCTAGCCCGCAGCGAAGTTCCTGTCTACAGTTTGTCTGTCATAAATTCTTGGGCAGTGCCCTACATATAGCTCCCCCTGCCCAAAACTGTCGACTGTCATTGGAACTGGGAAGGCGTTTTAACTGCCCCTGCCCATGTGTGTAGTTACTCGACTCCTTGGTGACTGTTCCTTGTCAAAGGTTAGTGTGATTTGCCTGAGGCAATCCTTGTTTGGTGGTTGAGCTACTGGGATGGGGCTGTCAGTATCGAAATGGGCCGGTTTCAACCTATCAATAGAAACTGTGTCTTGTCATCCGCCGATTAGAAGTTGGAATGATTTGTCTCCTGGACATATGACTTCATATGGGCCATCGTAGGGTGACTGGAGGATTTTCATTGTGACATGTTGAACGAACACAAAGTTAGCTGTGCAGAGGTCATTTGGTGCAGATGATCTAGGTGTACCATGTGTTGACATGGGAATAGGGTACAACTGGCCGACACTGTCTCTCAGTTGCACAAGGTACCTTTTGACATTTAGGTCTGACTTTGTGTTCGGAAGGAACTCTCCTAGCACTGTACGAGGGGCACCCTGCACTATTTCTGCAGAAGTGTTGAGATTTTCCTTTGGGGCAGTGCGGATTCCCAGCATCACCCATGGAAGTCAATCAATCCAATTGGGCCAGTTAAGTCTGGTTGTCAGGGATTCCTTCAGGTGGCAGTGAAATCTCTCCACTAAACCGTTGGCCTGTGGATGGTGGGCTATTGTTTGCTTCATTGTGATTCCAAAAAGGTCACATGTCATTCCACAGCTTTGAGGTGAATTGTGGACCCTGATCAGATGAGATGCAGTCTAAGACACTGAAATGGACAACCCAATTTATGATGAAGGCTCGGCTGACTTCTTGTGTTTCTGTGCTGTGGAGAGGGATAGCCTCAGGCCAAAGTGTGTAGAGGTCTACCAAGATCAGTAGGTATGAGCAACCCTGTGAAGGTGGTAGGGGGCCGACAAGGTCAATGTTGATGTAGTTGAAACGGGCTTGTGGTGGTTTCATACAACGTATGAATATTTCGTTAGATCTGAAGTTATTTTGCGTATATTAAATTGCGCCTCCGCCTGCGCGAACCATAGCTCAGCCCTTTTCGGCCAGAATTGTGGTAGCTTCAGAAATGTTGTGTGATCGCTTGCCATGTTTCTTTGATTTTCTGTTTACTTCGATGTGCGAAGCGAAAGCTGTTGTTCTTCTGTGGAGTCACCAGTTATAGCTTTAGTTATACTATACACAAAAATTAACCAAGCTCCCTAGCTAGCCCACAACGAAGTTCCTGTCTACAGTTTGTCTGTCATAATTTTTTGCGCAGTACCCTACACGGCCAGCATTGACAAATTCAAATTTTAACGCAATGTACAAAAAGTATGTTGTAGTTGTATCTTGGTTAAGAAAAAGAGAAGAAAGTAAACAAATGAAAAATAAAAGGCAAGCACACTCCCTCAATCATGTATCGTTGCAGGGGACACAGGTGTTGCCCACTAAAACATCAAGGCAACTTAAAACACGGTATAACCGTAGGTGACCGCGTGACTGAGCCGCCGGAACAAACAAGCATTCTTGTGAGTATCACTTAGTTTGGTGAGATGCGATATCAACAGAACAAAAACTTTATCAGCGACCAAGCTTCTCAAACGTCTCAAATGTTAGAATTTGATAAATGCGTTGACTAACAAAATGTGGTAATTCAGTGTCTTATTCCGCTGAGCTACGAATGTAGTAAACTACTTCAGAATTAACGAAGTGTGACGGAGCATAAGAGAAGCTAACAGAGACGTCCCATATAAGACATCTATCTCTAGGTCAGGAGTAAAGAATAAGTTCATTAGGTCTCTTTCTATCATCCTGACCCCATGATATTTACCCTGGCAAGGGCTTCTTTAAGAAAATCTATCCTGTTATATCGAGCAAAGTGAATCGAGTAAAGTCAGGACATTAATCGAGTAGGTTAATTGTTATTAAGGTAAGAGTTATCTCCCTTCACTCACAGATATTCCTTTTTTAACATTGACAGAAATAATTAGACAAGCAGGCTTTTCATTAAAAACAATGATTATCCTATCATGTGTTGTAATATCTCGAGAGAAGCAGTGAACCTTAAACTGTCAGCAGAGCGAATAAGATATTAATGGTTTCTAACGTTAGCACAAGAGTACAAGGTTGGGGATTGGGGGTAAAGTCGATTAAATCACCTTTCGCACCAGACTGCCAATTCATCATTATTTTACCGTTTCCAGACAGATGAAAGATAAAGATGATCGGATCTGGATATGAACACAGAAGATTAATGAAAGCATTAAATATTGTCAAGTATTTTGTCTAGTCATCAACTACTGATTGTGATAATATTTGCTCAGTTTAACACCATCATTTTCTTTCTGAAGTAGTCTAAGGTGACTGCAAGCATTCAGAGCCAGATTTATCCGGTTCGAGGATAATTTCTCTCACCGATCTCAGAGGTCACGAAAAACTTCTTTTCTTTGTAACTTACTGATTGAAGGGTGGGGGAACAAATCGTGTCCATTTTATCAATCCGCACACGATTTTAAGGAAGACGAACCCACCAGAATTTAAACTTACAACATAAAGGCCATTTCTTAAAATCGGAAAGTATCGTCCCGTACTCGCCGTACCTATTATAGGCTTTAAATTTTGTAGGAAGGGGTATAGTCGTTTATATCGACTCTAGTGCTCAACTAGAACTTATTTTATCGGTTCCGAGAGGATAAAAGGCAAAGTAGACCTCGGTGGAATTTGAACTCAAAACGTAAGGACGTACGAAATGCTGCAAAACATTTTGTCCGGCGCGCTAATGATTCTACTAGCTCACCGTCTTCGCTTTAAAGATAATAATAATAATAATGGTTTCAAATTTTGGCACAAGGACAGCAATTTTGGTGGAGGTATTAAGTCGATTACATCGACCCCAGTAATCAACTGGTATTTATTTTATCGACTCCGAAACGATGAAAGGCAAAGTCGATCTCGACGGTATTTGAACTCAGAACATAAAGACAGAAGAAATGCCGCTAAGCATTTTGCTCGGCGTGCTAACAATTCTGCCGGCTCACTGCCTTGTTGTTGTTGTTGATGATGATGACAATAAAAGATAAACAGAAAATAGAAAAACTGACTTAGTGGTGGCGAACCGAATTAACTATAAATTGATATGTTAGGTCGGTGAGTGAGGATAGGCCTTAGCTTACAAAAGGAGTTAATGGTATGTACAGCACTAATACCTGTTCACTGAGTGTTACAGTTGACAGCACAAAGGTGAACACATCCGTCTTATGCAGAGAGAGGGGAGGGGAAAGAAACGGAGAGGGTAGAGGGAGAGAGAGGAGGGAAGGAAGGCAATAAGCAATAAAGAAAAAGAAAATAAAAAGGAAGTGTGAGAGAAAGGAAACAGTAATTAAGACGAAAAAATATATATAAAGAAAAGGAACGACTATCTTTAGCCCAAAAAATCAACAGTGTCTCTTCAGTTCAGACACGTCAGCAAATCCTCCAATAAATCATTTCTGTGCATTCATCGATTCTTTTTTCCTTTCTTTCTTTTTTTTTTCTGGAGGTATGGCTACAAGTTCCGGCAGGTCATGTGACAATGTGTGATGACTTCTTTGATCCATTAA